>NC_041392.1:375727641-375824887 GCF_002162155.2 Triticum dicoccoides | reverse complement strand
GGAGACATCCACGATCTTTCAGAACAGGAAGCTGAAAGGCGGCATATTCAGTATGCCTTTTATCCTTACTTTCGTACAGTTCCCTAATGCGAGGTTTAAACAAGTTTTTCCTGTAGGCATGCTGACTTGGCGGCCCGAAGAAGAGGTGTCCAGATTTCAAGGCGATCTGCTACAAGAGCTGTCGAAAGTGCATGAACGAGCCCGAAAGGCAATGAGAAACATTGCTAAAGCTCTATGGCCAGCCGATTCTCCTCCAGGAAGTATGGAGGAGCCCGTGAATTTATTCAAAGGAGGTCATCGCCGCTTTGGACTATGGAAGATATCAGCATGCCGAGAAGGTGCACGAGAGGCCTGGGCCATGGTGAAAACACGGTACACTAGACTTGATCTGAATCATATGGCCCGGGTCAGGCCTCGGGGACCAGACGGACAGGAAATTCCTATTAGCTTAGTATATGACCAAGTAAAGATAGCCACCAACTTTTCTCAGCAGGATTGTAAGCTAGACAACTTATTAGATGGTCTAGAGGAGGAGAAAGTTTTTGAGTCCAAGTAGTAATGTACTTTTATCGGCAAACGTATCTCCAGCCGAATTATAAAATAATTGTCATGGAAGACCTTCTGCTTTAACCTCCTAAGTCCAAAGTTTGGAGTGTTTCCGAGTACTGTACTGGCGATAAACACCGAAGTATGTTCGAAAACCAGGCAGTCCGGTCATAGTTGCTTGAACAAACAAGTTGTATTCGGGGAGTTATGTTATATTACATTTGATCATAAGAAACATCTTCTAGAGAGAATAGTTCTGTTAAGGGTTCCTTTCCCTGGGCCAGCATGCATTGTTATGCACGCCTGAGTTGTGATGCTAAAAAACATAGTGCATTATATTTTGGGGGCTTGAAGTGCAACGAGTGTGGTTTATCTTTTGTTTGCCAACCTATTATTCCCTTAAGAATTCTAGCTTTCGACTTCACCCTTCTGAGGTACACGTCCGGATAACCCGGCCGTAACAATCGCAGAGGTGCTCGCTTTATGCCCTAGCCGAACAAACGGTAACGTAGGGCATAAGCATAGGAGCCAGGAAACCCAGGTTGGCAAAAACTTAAGTCATAAAGGTGCCTATAATGGCGAAGAAAAGACATATATGAGAAGACGACGCATATATGCGGTGAGCATGATGCTCAAAAAACAATTGTAAGCTTCTGTGACAAGAAGCCCCCAGGTATTGGGGGGTATGTACATTTAAGGATGTATACCCCTTATGTGTGCGGTTTATCCGAACACGGGCTAGAAATCATATGAAAACGAAAATAAGAAAGAGAAAAAAGAGTAAAAGGTAACGAACTATGAGTCCGGACTTAGGCGTAGAATCTTCGAGTCTGGCAGCATTCCAAGGGTTCGTCTCTAAGCGATTGTCCGATCCATTACAAAGGCGATAGGCTCCCCCAGTGAGAACTTCATCTATAATGAAGGGACCCTCCCATTTGGGCTTGAGCTTGTCCTTTTTCTTCTCTAGTAGGTGTAGAACGAGTTCACCGACATTGTAAGTCCTGGCCCGCACTTCTCTGCTTTGGTATCTTCGAGCTTGTTGTTGGTAGAATGCTGAGCGAGCTTTTGTGACATGGCGCTCCTCCTCCAGGCCGTCTAAGTCATCTTGCCGATCAAGCTCGGCCTCTCTCTCTCTTCATACATGCGTACTCAAGGTGAGTCATGAATAATATCGCAGGGCAAGATAGCCTGTGTGTCGTACACCATAAAGAACGGTGTGTATCCGGTCGTGCGATTGGGCATGGTCTGCAGTCCCCAGAGTATGGAGTCGAGCTCCTCAACCCAGTGTTTATCTGGCTCCTTTAAGGATCGCACTAGTCTGGGTTTAATGCCACTCATTATCAGGCCGTTAGCTCGTTCGACTTGACCGTTTGTTTGGGGGTGATAGACGGAGGCATAATCGAGCTTGATGCCCAGATTAGCGCACCAGGTTTTTACTTTGTCGGCTGTGAAGTTAGAGTCGTTATCAGTGATGATGTTGTGTGGGACACCATAATGGTTTACGACACCGGATATGAAGTCTATCACTGGTCCAGCTTTGGCCATTTTAACTGGTTTGGCCTCTATCCACTTAGTGAATTTATCTAGCATGACCAACAGGTATTTTTCTTATGGCTTCCCCCTTTGAAGCCGCGAAAGGCCAAATAATGGGGATTGTTTGTAGGGTGGTAGGCGGCATTTGGCTTTGATTGGCGAAACGCTGACATCCTACACAACGTTGGAAGAGGTCTTGTGCGTCTGCTCGGGCCGTGGGCCAGAAAAAACCGGTACGGAAGGCCTTACTTACGAGGGCCCAAGCTATGGCGTGATGGTTGCCAAGACCAGCATGGATTTCAGCCAAGAGCTATCATCCGTCTTCTTCGGAGATACATCTTTGAAGGACTCCGGTAGTACTTTTCTTGTAGAGTTCTCCTTCATGAACCTTGTAGGCTTTCGAACGATGAACAATGCATCAAGCCTCATTCTGGTCTTTGGGGAGCTCTTGCCTATTAAGGTAGGCTAGGAAGGTTTCGGTCCATGGGGCGATTACTGCCATGATTACATGGGCAGATGGTGTTATTACGGTGGCCAAGCCCCCGATGATATCGGAATTGTGTTCCGAATCAGGGGGTATGAACGGATCCAGACTGGTATTGCTGCTCTTGTTGTGCCACGGCATGGATGCCTTGAAGAGCCTTTCCACAAAGGTATTGGGTGGGACGGGGGTCGCGTTTAGCACCCATGCGAGCAAGGGTGTCCGCTGCTTGGTTACTCTCTTGGGCCACGTGATAAAACTCGAGCCCCTCGAAGCGAGCTGATATTTTAAGTACAACGTTGCGGTAAGCCGCCATCTTCAGATCTTTGGCATCAAATTCTCCATTTATTTGGGATATTGCGAGGTTTGAATCCCCGCGCACCTCCAGGCGTTGTATGCCCATAGAGACGGCCATCCGAAGACCATGCAACAAGGCCTCATATTCGGCTGCGTTATTAGAGCATGTATACATTATTTGGAGCACATAGTGGACTGTGTCTCCTGTGTGGGATGTTAGGACGACACAGGCCCCAATCCAGCTAACATTTTGGAGCCGTCGAAGTGCATCACCCAGTTGGAATACGTTCCATACTATTTTGGGAGTTCGGCCTCCGTCCATTCGGCGACGAAGTCGGCCAACACCTGAGATTTATTGGCTCGGCGCGGCTTATATGTTATTTCAAATGGTAAGAGCTCAATAGCCCATTTGGCGATCTGGCCAATGGCATCCCGATTGTTTATAATATCATTAAGTGGTACTTCGGAAGCCACCATGATCGAACACTCTTGAAAGTAGTGTCGCAGCTTCCGAGATGCCATGAAGACCGCATACGCCATCTTTTGATAATGCGGGTATCAGGATTTGCATGGCGTGAGGACCGTCGACACATAGTATACGGGTTTTTGAAGTGGGAGTATATGTCCCTCTTCCTCTCGTTCGACGACGAGCACCGCACTCACCACCTGATGTGTTGCTGATATGTACAGTAACATGGGTTCGCCGACATTTGGCACGACCAGGATTGGGTTGCTTGCTAACAAAGCTTTTATTTCTTCCAGTCCGTCTATTGCAGCATCTGTCCATGCGAAGTGGTCGGTGCGTCGGAGTAGGCGATACAATGGCAGCGCCTTTCCTCCTAATCTGGAGATGAAGCGGCTCAAAGCTGCTATGCATCCGGCTAGTTTTTGGACCTGTTTGAGGTCTGTTGGTGTGGACAACTGTGACAGGGCTCATATTTGGCTGGGTTTGCTTCGATTCCCCTCTTGCAAATAATGAACCCAAGCAGTTTTACAACAGGAACGCCGAAAATGCACTTTTCCAGATTGAGCCGTATGTGATATCTTCGAAGGTTGTTGAATGTAAGTCGTAAGTTGTCCACCAATGATTCGACATGCTTAGTTTTGATGACTACATCATCCACATATGCCTCAACTGTCTTGCCGATTTGCTTTTCCAGGCATGTTTGAATCATGCATTGTTATGTGGCGCCAGCATTTTTGAGCCCAAAGGGCATGGTTCAGCAGAAGGGCCCGTATGGGGTGATGAATGTCGTTGCGGCTTGATCGGATTCCTTCATTTTGATTTGATGGTATCTGCAATATGCGTCGAAGAAGCACAGTGAGTCGTGCCCTGCTATTGCATCAATAATCTGGTCGATGCGGGGTAGTGGGAAGGGGTCCTTAGGGCAGGCTTTATTAAGGTCCTTGAAGTCCACACACAAGCGCCAGGATTTATCCTTCTTCGGCACCATGACCAGGTTTGCTTGCCAATTCGGATGTTTGATCTCTCTGATAAACCCGACTTCGAGTAGCTTGGATAGCTCCTCCCCCATAGCCTGT
Source organism: Triticum dicoccoides (assembly GCF_002162155.2). Lineage (NCBI taxonomy): Eukaryota > Viridiplantae > Streptophyta > Magnoliopsida > Poales > Poaceae > Triticum > Triticum dicoccoides. The sequence continues at coordinate 375,820,488 of NC_041392.1, read as the reverse complement.
CATTTGGGTTCGGAAAATCGCCGCAGCGTTTGCTTGACTGGCTTGTATCCCTTCAGTATGTTGAGACTATGTTGGGGTAGCGCGCATGGGATTCCTGGCATATCCAAGGGGTGCCAGGCGAAGATGTCCCAGTTCTCGCGCAAGAACGCGTGTAATGCAGCGTCGACCACCGGATCCAGTTGTGCCCCAATGGAAGCTGTCTTCTTGGGGTCCGTCGGGTGAACTTGAAATTTGACTATCTCGTCTGCTGGCTTGAAAGAAGTGGATTTAGGCCTTTTATTAAGAATTACGTCATCTCTATCCACCGTACAACGCAGAGCGGTGAGCTCCTCGGCCGCCAGGGCTTCCCTTAGTGCCTCGAGGGCTAGGGATGCGGTTTTGGTTTCAGCACGGAGTGCTATGCCTGGATCACTGGAGATAGTGATAACACCGTTGGGCCCGGGCATTTTGAGCTTCATGTACCCGTAATGAGGTATGGCTTGAAAGCGTGCGAATGCATCTCGCCCTAACAGGGCATGATATCCGCTGTTGAAAGGGGACACCTGGAAGATTATCTCTTCGGACCTATAATTCTCCGGTGTGTCGAATACCACATATAGTTTAATTTTCCCTGAGCATCTTGCTTCCCGACTGGGGATGATTCCTCGAAAGGATGTATTGCTTTGCTCAATGCGACTCATGTCCATCTGCATTTTATTGAGCGTGTCTTCGTAGATGAGGTTCAGTCCACTGGCGCCGTCCATGAGCTCTTTAGTGAGGCGAAAGCCGTCTACAATTGGGTTTAGAACCGAAGCAGCTGGTGCTCGGATTGATCGGGCCCTTGGCTCGTCATTGGCATTGAAGGTTATCGCCATATCATTCCAAGGATTTGTAGCGGCTATGTGATTGACTTTGGCGAGGTCGTGGAATGCCCTTTTGCGCTGGTTGTTTCAAGAAAAGGTCTTGAAGACCGTAAACAAGCCAAGGTCGTTATCCTCGGGGGAATGCTCTGTCGGAGTAGTGTTGGTGAGGATAGCCTCCCCGCTTTTAGCCACCTGCTAGAGTATCCAACATGCCCGAAGGTTATGAGTTGGCTCGGAATTTGGCATCACATGTATCTGACAGAGCTTGTCGAGCCATCCATCAAGGACGGTTTTGTGTCCCGGCAAGGGCTGAATTGTTCTTTCTATGGAAGAATGATCAGGTGCCCCGTAAGGGTGCATCCTTTTTGTTCGGCCGGTGGGTGGCTTAAAGGCTAGTGGCTCCCACTGAGTTGTCTGGGCTTTCCAGACACTTTCCATTGCGCAATACTTTTGTACTATGTGTGCCAAATCGGCAAAGTGCAGAATGCGGCGCCGATTGAGGACCTTGAGGATGCGCTCGTCCGTACAGTTGCGGCAAAAGACTGATACCGCATAGTTGTCGCAGCAATCTTTGATCTTGTTTTTAAAAGTAGGAATCTAGCCCAAAAGTAGTGTACTGTTTCCAGAGGTTGCTGACGTATATACATTAAATCATATATATCCGGAGGACCGGAATTTCTTGGAGAGAATTGATTGTGGTGGGTGGGTGGGCTTGAATCCGAACCTTGGCCCATTGTGGAATTCGGATTTTGAAAATTTTCTGAGATCATTGGCCCAGGGCCCGGAGTGTCTGGGGGTTTTAGACTCAGTGCCGGATTCTATGTTCGGGGGACAGATAGTCCCTTCTTGAAGATGAGTATCCGGCTCATAGGGCTCAGAGATTCAAACATAGTTTGTTTTTATCATAGGATGAGCGGTATCCTCACTTGTTCTTCCACAATAGTCACCAGGTGGGTGACAAGTGGAGACCTCATTTCCCTTTGATCGGGTTTAAGCCCAATCAGGTCGTAATCCGTTGTGACCCCCAGGGCGGCGATGCAATCTAGCAGTTTGTTAAAAGACGAGACATTTGCCAGATCCATCTTATCGACGCTTTCGAGGCTAATGCGGAGATGATTTTTGGCAATCCGAGGGACCGCCTTGGGCTTGATGGCCGGACTGGTGCCTATGGCGAAATTGCCGATCTGGAGGATCTTCCCATGAGCTAGGGCTTGTCCAGAGGTGATTTCGTCGTTAATGACGAGGCAAGCCGTCGATCCTTCTATCGACAACACGGAGGAAATCTCAATGAAAGCACCAATGTCGGTGTCAAAATTGGCAGATCTTGCGTAGGGGGTCCCAAACTGTGCGTCTAAGGATCAAAGGTAACAAGAGGTAGGGGACATGATGTTTACCTAGGTTCGGGCCCTCTTGATGGAGGTAAAACCCTACGTCCTGCTTGATTGACTTTATGAGTATAGGGGTTACAAGAGTTGATCTACCACGAGATCGTAATGGCTAAACCGTAGATGTCTAGCCTGTATGATCATGACTACCTCTACAGACTAAACCCTTCGGTTTATATAGACACCGGAGGGGGCTAGGATTTGTACAAGGTCAGTTTACAGGGGAAGGAAACCATACGTCCGGACGTCAAGCTTGCCACACACGCAAAGGAGAGTCCTCTCCGGACACGGAGGGAAGTCTTCTATCCTGTATCTTCACAGCCCAGTAGTCCGGCCCATGTCATGAGTCCCGGACGCCCGGGGACCCCCTAATCCAGGACTCCCTTACTCCTCAATGACAAAGTCCTCATCCTCAGATTCAGATGTTCTCTTCTTCTTTGTCCTGATGGTTGCCTTGGGCAAGTTGATGGGAGTGCTTCTGCTCCCCTCATCATAACTGCTTGTGGGACTAGTGCCATCACTGACATTAACTTGCTCTTTAGACTTGTTCTAGCTATCACTGCCCTCTGACATAGCTGAAACTGACCTTGTGAATAGTTGGGTATAGATAAATTGCATGAGCATCACAAAGTGCCGCTTATTTTGAAAAAATATTGAGACAAAAACTTATTTTAGTTTTCTGCAGAAAGCATTTTGGAGCTACTGATTTGACAAACTCGGTGACACCGAAGCACTAACAGAGTCTAAACACACAGTTTCGATCAGACCAAAATGCAGTTCGGTAACTCCAAGATGCTAGGGATTCAAAGAGAAAGTGATTTCGGTTGCACCGATCAGTACACTTCAGTCAGACCGAGTTGTACTTGTGCAATGGCCAGGGCCAATCGGTGTGACCGAGAGCCTCAGATCAGTCGGTCCGAGATGGTCGGAGGAATAACCCTAAGTGACGAGGACATCAATACCATTGTTACACCCACAGCCCCTGCTCCTATACATACTGGACCAATTACTAGAGCTCGCGCATGCCAATTAAATTATCAGGTACTTTCGTTTCTTAGTAATGATTTTGATGTTCATGAGAATATGATGTTGCCATAATTGGATACATTTGTTTTGCTTACAAATGAAGGGCCTGGCAAGACCAAGCATGGAGATGATGGCATGCGCAAGGGGATCCAGAACGGAGTTACAAGTGATGATTTCAGGACTTTGAAGCCACCATAAGGAGCGCATGAAGTCTTGGACGAAATATACAAGATGCCACTTCATAAATTTCGTCCAGAGGCTATTCTAGGTGCTGCGTCACCTTATTATTGGGCCAGGCCCATGTATTTTCGAAATACTTATGTATAGGCTATTTTTAGAATCCGTATGTGTGGGGAAACAAGAGTTAGGGTTGGTTTCGGACCCCTCCTCCAAGGGCCACGAAATTCCCCCTCTTCCTCCATATATACAACCCTTAGGGCATCGTTTTGACTTTAGGTTTTGTTTAGATTAAAAGTTTGCCATAGCCGCAACTTCGCATACTTCGTTTGTGTCCAACGACCAGACCAAGACGTCACAGAACCCCACATTCATCAATAAAGCTTTCCTCTTATGTTCGCAATATCCAAATTGCAATTTTGCTTGTTCATTGTTGCTTGCAGGAAATAGACCCTCGTGGTCAGGTTGATTGTGCTCCGGCGTGGTCAATAACCTCTCGGAGTTGGTTTAGCAATTGCTAAGGCGCGACGTCCTCACACGTTCGTACTCGGATCGTCAAAGTCGACTTCCACCCAAAACGATAACCACCATCTCATCGAAAGATCGGGCCCCTCGCCTCTATCAAGTGGTATCAGATTTTTAGGTTGCTCGGTGAGATTTTACAGTTTTTCATAGTTTAGATCGAGTCCGTTCTTCATACCTACAGTCCACGAAAAAGCCACAAAAAAAATTAGGGTTAGTTCATCATATCCGAACCAATCTGAGTCGTTGCATAATCTTTTTAGGGTTTTGCATTGTTGAGTTTGCGTTTGCATCGTCGTGTCTAGTTGCTGGTCTTAGTGTCTAGTCCATTAGAGTTTCGAGTTCTGTTCACAAGTAGTCACGTCGCCGCCGCCGCATCATCATCATCACCGCTGCCATATACCACCATCATCATCACTGCTGTCAAATAGCACCATCGTCATCACCGCTGCCATATACCACCATCGTCATCGCCACTGCCATATACCACATATCCACCGCCATCACGCCAATCCGAGTCCACCCGCAACATATATCCGCCACCAGTCCGAGTTCCACCAGATTCATCGCCGCCACCAGTCCGAGTTCCACCAGATTCATCTCTGCCACCAGTCCTAGTCCGAGTCCAGTATTTTGTTACTCTGTTTTGGATTTCCAGATCACGCGATACTCCGAGTCGTGATAGAGTAGGAATCCCGAACTTTCATGCTACCCGCAGAAGAAAAATAGTTCCAAACTAAAAAAACGAAGTCTGGAAAATCCTGGCTAGGCAATTTTTGGATCATTTGTAGACTTTTTTGAAAAAAATTGTTGCGGAGAAAAAAAAGAGGAAAAAAGTGCAAAAAAAAGTGAAAAAAAGAAAACAATTCAGAGCGTGCTCCTCCCTTGTTTACGTGCAGCTTCGTGATTTTGTTAGTGTTCTAGGCTCGCGTCTCTAGCACGGTCTAGCCTAGGACCAGCACAGTACCGTCGTTGAGCATTTATTCAACTTTGCATCTCTGAATTGATTATTGCTGACCCTTTTTGCTACCATATTATAAGCCTTCCCAGATCCACATACATCTACGACGTGCGTTTGACTCTCCCTGGTAATCGCTCTATCCAAACTTTGAGAGTTTTGACTACGACGGTTGCCGATCACCGCCTGCTGCTGGGTAAGAACTGGTAAGAATTTGAAATTTGCTCGACGGATTTGTGACACCCACCACCACCTCTTGTTAGTAGTCTGTAGGATCATATTCTTGTGTGTTTCTATTGCCGCTGACCATGGCAGGATCACAAGCCGACGAGACTGACTGGGAGAACATGACGAATAAGGAGTTGCATGATAAATTTTAGCAAATGATGAGTGGACAGGTGCAAGATGTGCTAAACAGATTTGAAGAGGCCATGGAGAAGATAGATGGCATGGAGAAGACGTTCGAAACAAAGATCGATAACAAGTTTAATGGATTTCTCGCACGTCTTCCACCACCACCACCAGCTGCACCTAATGCACCTCTACAACAACAACAACTACTACCTCCACATCATGAAACAGCCTTCCGCCGATCGAGCCGTCTCCCTCTTGCACCTGGCCAAACTGTTGGTGCTGCTGTTGATACTTCTGTGGCTCCTGCTGCTGATGCGGACGAAGATGATTTTGCGGGAGATTACGAGGATGAGGTTGATCAAAATCAGAACTACGTGCAACCATCAGCACTGCAACCATCCACATGCAAATAATGGCAATGGTAGGGCTCCCCCTCAGGTACGAGATCATGACCATCTCCCTAAACTGAAATTGAATATTCCACCATTTGAGGGTAGATATGTTCCTGATATATACCTTACTTGGGAGTTAGAAACTGAACAACGATTTACATGTTTACAATATCCCGAGGAGAGACGTGTTCCTGCTACTGTTTGTGCTTCCACTAGTTTTGCATGTGTTTGGTGGTCTGAGCATTGTAGATTATATCCTATTCCAGCTACTTGGGCTGTTTTGAAAACTGCTATGTATACTCGTTGGGTTCCACCATATTATCAACGTGAATTACTTCAAAAATTGCAGTGTTTAAGAAAAGTAAAAAATTATGTAGAAGAATATTATCAGGAATTACAAACTGGCATGATTACATGTGGTATTGTTGAAGAGAATGAAGCTATGCTTGCATGCTTTATGGGTGGATTAAATAGAGAGATTCAGACCATTCTAGAGTATACGGAGTATACTAATATCACTCGTTTATTCCATCTTGCTTGTAAAGCTGAACGTGAAGTGCAGGATCGACAGGCATTGGCGCGAACTAACTTTTCTGCAGGTCGATCTTCATCATGGACACCACATGCATCCTCTGCTTCCACTGCACCAGCATCTCCATCGGGTGCCACCTCCAGCCGTGATAAAAGAAAGCAGGCACAGCCACCACTATCTGCCAAGAGCACACATGCCGGACCTACGCAGAGCTCTTCTTCTTCCATGGCATCAACAGGCCACACAAGTGATATTGTTTGTCATCGTTGTAAGGGAAGAGGACATTTTGCAAGAGAATGCAAATCACAGCGTGTGATGATTGCTACTGAGGATGGTGGTTATGAGTCCGCTAGTGACTATAATGAGGATACATTGGCTCTTATTACATGTGAAGAACACGGTGGAGATGATTCTGATCATGAGACGCAATACATGGCTCCTAAACATGCTGACAGGTATGAATGTTTAGTTGCTCAACGTGTTTTGAGTGTGCAGGTCACACAAGCTAAGCAAAATCAGAGGCATAATTTGTTCCATACAAAGGGAGTTGTGAAGGAATGTTCTGTTTGCGTCATCATAGATGGAGGGAGCTGCAACAACTTGGCTAGCATGGAGATGGTGGAGAAGCTATCTCTCACCACAAGACCACATCCACATCCTTACTACATCCAATGGTTCAACAACAACGGCAAGGTTAAGGTAACACATACTGTTCGTGTGCATTTTAGTATCTCTACATATGCTGATTATGTTGATTGTGATGTGGTACCTGTGCAAGCATGTTCCTTATTACTTGGTAGACCATGGAAATTTGATAAAACTTCTGTACACCATGGTAGAAACAATCAGTATACTCTTGTTCACAAGGATAAAAATATTACTTTGCTTCTTATGACTCCTGATTCCATTTTGAAAGATGATATTAATAGAGCTAATAAAGCAAAACATGAGAAAAATAAGAGTGAAAATCAGATTGTGGCAAATTTGAGCAACAAATGAAGCCTAATAATAAACCATCTAGTGTTGCTTCTGAAATTAAATTGAAAAGTGCATGTTTACTAGCCATCAAATCTGATATTGATGATCTAGATTTTAGCAAATCTGTTTGCTATGCTTTTGTGTGCAAAGAGGCATTATTTTCATTCAAGGATGTGCCTTCCTCTTTTCCTCCTGCTGTCGCTAACATTTTGCAGGAGTTCGCTGACGTCTTTCCACAAGACGTGCCACCGGGATTACCACCTATTCGAGGGACTGAGCATCAAATTGACTTAATTCCTGGTACATCATTACCCAACCGTGCGCCATACCGTACCAATCCAGAGGAGATGAAGGAGATTATGCGTCAAGTACAAGAACTGCTCGACAAAGGTTATATACGCGAATCCCTTAGTTCTTGTGCTGTTCTTATCATTTTAGTGCCGAAAAAGGATGGTACATCGTGTGTGTGCGTTGATTGTAGAGGCATTAATAATATTACTATTCGTTATTGTCATCCTATTCCTAGGCTAGATAATATGCTTGATGAATTGAGTGGCTCCACAATATTCTCCAAAGTTGATTTGCGTAGTGGATACCATCAAATTCATATGAAATTGGGAGATGAATGGAAAACAACATTAAAACTAAGTTTGGATTATATGAGTGGTTAGTCATGCCTTTTGGGTTAACTAATGCACCTAGTACTTTCATGAGATTAATGAACGTAGTTTTACGTGCTTTCATTGGACGATTTGTGGTAGTTTACTTTGATGACATATTGATTTATAGCAAATCTTTGAAGGAACATTTGGAACATTTACGTGTTGTTTTTATTGCTCTACGTGATGCATGTTTGTTTGGTAACCTTGGGAAGTGCACCTTTTGCACCGACTGAGTATCTTTTCTTGGCTATGTTGTTACTCGACAGGGAATTGAAGTAGATAAAGCCAAGATTGAAGCTATTGAGAGTTGGCCACAGCCCAAAACGGTCACACAAGTGAGGAGTTTCCTTGGCCTCGCTGGTTTCTATAGGCGTTTTTTGAGAGATTTCAGCACCATTGCTGCACCTCTCAACGAGCTTACAAAGAAGGATGTGCCTTTTGTTTGGGGTACCGCACAGGAAGAAGCCTTCACGGTATTGAAAGATAAGTTGACACATGCTCCTTTACTCCAACTTTCTGATTTTAATAAGACTTTTGAGCTTGAATGTGATGCCAGTGGAATTGGATTAGGAGGTGTGTTATTACAAGATGGCAAACCTGTTGCATACTTTTCTGAAAAATTGAGTGGGCCTAGTTTGAACTATTCTACTTATGATAAAGAATTATATGCTCTTGTTCGGACCTTAGAAACATGGCAACATTATTTATGGCCGAAGGAATTTGTTATACATTCTGATCATGAATCTTTGAAACACATTAAAAGTCAAGCAAAACTGAATCGTAGACATGCTAAATGGGTTGAATTCATTGAGACTTTCCCTTATGTCATTAAACACAAGAAGGGTAAAGAAAATGTTATTGCTGATGCATTGTCTCGTTGTTATACTATGCTTTCACAACTTGATTTTAAAATATTTGGTTTGGAGACCATAAAAGATCAATATGTGCATGATGCTGAATTTAAAGATGTATTGCAGAATTGTAAGGAAGGGAGAACTTGGAACAAGTTCGTTCTTAACGATGGATTTGTGTTTCATGCTAACAAGCTATGCATTCCAGCTAGCTCCGTTCGTCTTTTGTTGTTGCAGGAGGCGCATGGAGGAGTATTAATGGGACCCTTTGGCGTGAAGAAGACGGAGGACATACCTGCTACACATTTCTTTTGGCCAAAGATGAGACAGGATGTTGAGCGTTTATATATGCCTTTGCCTGTACCTAGTATTCCTTAGGAGGATATATCTATGGACTTTGTTTTAGGTTTACCTCGAACAAAGAAGGGGAGGGATAGCATATTTGTTGTCGTGGATAGGTTCTCGAAAATGGCACACTTTATACCATGTCATAAAAGAGATGATGTTGTTAATGTTGCTTATTTGTTCTTTCGTGAAATTATTTGCTTACATGGTGTGCCAAATACTATTGTTTCCGATCGTGATACTAAATTTCTTATCCACTTTTGGAGATGTTTATGGGCTAAGTTGGGGACTAAACTGCTTTTTAGTACTACTTGTCACCCCCAAACTGATGGACAAACTGAAGTAGTCAATAGGACATTGTCTACTATGCTTAGGGCTGTTTTGAAGAATAATAAGAAAATGTGGAAAGAATGCTTGCCTCATATTGAATTTGCTTATAATCGTTCATTGCATTCTACTACTAAGATGTGCCCTTTTGAAATTGTGTATGGTTTCCTACCTCGTGCACCTATTGATTTGTTGCCTCTTCCATCTTCGGAGAAGGTTAATTTTGATGCTAAATAACGTGCTGAATTGATTTTAAAAATGCATGAGTTAACTAAGGAAAACATTGAGCGTATGAATGCTAAATATAAACTTGCTGGAGATAAGGGTAGAAAACATGTTATGTTTGCACCTAGAGATCTTGTTTGGTTACAATTGCGTAAGGATAGATTTCCTAATTTGCGCAAATCAAAGCTAAGGCCACGTGCTGATGGTCCTTTTCAGGTGTTAGAGAAAATAAATCCTCCTAAGGAATACTAGGTACACGTGTTAGAGAAAATAAATGATAATGCATATAAACTTGAGCTGCCTGCAGATTTTGGGGTTAGTCCCACTTTTAACATTGCAGATTTGAAGCCTTATTTGGGTGAGGAAGATGAGCTTTCGTCGAGGACGACTTCATTTCAAGAAGGGGAGGATGATGAGGACATCAATACCATTATTACACCCACAACCCCTATTGTTATACATACTAGACCAATTACTAGAGCTCGCGCACGCCAATTAAATTATCAGGTACTTTCGTTTCTTAGTAATGATTCTGATGTTCATGAGAATATAATGCTGCCTAAATTGGATACATTTCTTTTGCTTACAAATGAAGGGCCTGGCATGGATAAGAGGGATGCACACTGGAGCAAGACCAAGCATGGAGATGATGGCATGCGCAAGGGGACCCAGAACGGAGTTACAAGTGATGATTTCAGGACTTTGAAGCCACCATAAGGAGCGCATGAAGTCTTGGACGAAATATACAAGATGCCACTTCATAAATTTCGTCCAGAGGCTATTCTAGGTGATGCATCACCTTATTATTGGGCCAGGCCCATGTATTTTTGAAATACTTACATATAGGCTGTTTTTAGTCCGTATGTGTGGGGAAACAAGAGTTAGGGTTGGTTTCGGACCCCTCCTCCAAGGGCCACGAAATTCCCCCCTCTTCCTCCATATATACAGCCCTTAGGGCGTCGTTTAGACTTTGGGTTTTGTTTAGATTAAAAGTTCGACATAGCCGCAACTTCGCGTACTTCGTTTGTGTCCAACAACCAGACCAAGACGTCATAGAACCCCACATTCATTAATAAAGCTTTCCTCTTATATTCGCAATATCCAGATTGCAATTTCAATTTCTTGCTTGTTCTTCGTTGCTTGCAGGAAATAGACCCTCGTGGTTTGGTTGATCGTGCTCCGGCGTGGTCAATAACTTCTCGGAGTTGGTTTAGCGATTGCTAAGGTGCGACGTCCTCGCACGTTCGTAGTCGGATCGTCAAAGTCGACTTCCACCCAAAATGATAGCCACCATCTCATCGAAAGATTGGGCCCCTCACCTCTATCAGTAAGTTCTTGCATCAAATCTATTCAACGGAATTCTTTTTTGGGATAGATCAACATCATACGTGGGAAGAACATAGGCATTGTACTTTATGCAAGAATCGGAGTTATGGAATGCACAAAGGGGTCAAATCCGTACCCTAACTTGGCGACAAACTTACTACAGCGGCAATGGCGGTGAGGATCCCGTTGACGGCGGCAGAGACCAGTGGCAGGGGGTCATGGGCGACGACGATGATCCGGAGACCAAGGGGTGGCAGTACTGGGAGGTGCAGTCGAGTGTTTGGAGGAGTTTGCAAACATTCAACCCGCAGTATATATACCTAGTCGCTGTCGGTGTGACCGAGTGGAACGACTCGGTGGCACCTAGATGCAAAACTGCTTGCAGTTGCTGCAACTCGGTGTGACCGAATTGTTCAAATCGGTTGCACAGAGATGAAAACCTAGATCAACTTAATCAGTTTGGTGAGACCGAGTAGGAGTGACTTGGTCTAACCGAAATGCATTAAGAGGTTTTGGAAGTTAAGCCCTTAATGGATCGGTGTCTCCGAGTGCTCCTCACCCGGAGGGTCCGAATTCGACTTGTTCAAACTTTGTGATGTAGCATGAATAGAGTTTGAGACAAGAAAAGGCATAGATAGCTAGAGGGAGTACTTAGGCATTCTTGTCCATCCATTTGGCAAAAAGAAAAACCAAACAATCAAAGCAACAAATGGATGTCCTCTAATGGAGAAAATTATGCAACCAACATGCTCACACAATAAGATGGCAAATAGAACATGTGGCAAAGCATGCAAAAACACTTGAGCATCTATCAAGCAATTGGCGATAACTAGGTCATCTATATATGAGTATATTGACTGAGGAGTCAAATGAGAACATTTGATCGTAGGTCATACTCATCGTTGTGGGGTTACCACTTTTACATAAAGCATTGTTAAGTTCACACCATTAGAGTTGCTTTATCTCAGTTCTTAGAGCAAAGATCCCCCCTAGATGTGGTATCCCCCCTTAGAGGGATGAACTAACCTTGGGTTTTGTCGATGATGACTTCATGTAGGTGTTGAAGATGTGGATGTTCAATGTTGATGTAGATCTTTTGGAGCAATCCATTGGAGTGAGTTGCACTTTAAATACCTACATGGGTTAGTCCCGCAAGGAACACACAAGGATATCCATAGACATATAGTGAAACACACATATGATAATGTCCATGAAAGCATTAGGTTACCTTGTCCCTTGTTTTACCAACAAGAGGTTTTGTGACTCCATGAACTAGTGCAAGATATGAAAGTTGATTGCACTTGTCCTTGCCAAAATGAATATGAGTGAAGTATGTTGGCGGAGTCACCCTCAAGAACTCTCTAGTTCTTCTTCTTTGGGATCCACATCATCTTCATGGGAATCCTTGGAGTCGTAGTTTTACTTGATGAAGTAGAACTTGATGTAGTCTTGGGAACCCACTTGACCATGGCCTTAGGAGCTTCTTCAAATGACTCAATCTCTTCTTGAAGCTTGTCCTTGCCTTTTAGCTTGTGGTCTTGTGGTGGAAAATCATCTTGAGCTTGTGTTCCTTTGAAAGAAGTGGGGTCATACTTCTCTTGTTGAGGAACAAACTTCGTCTTGGGGTATTGATCTTCTTCCCACTCAACTCCATTGGCATTGAACTTTTGCTCAAAACCAACACCTTGATTCTTCCGGTGCCTTCCTTGCTTGCGTACAATTTCCTCGAATTGCTTACTTCTGGCAAAGCTCTCGTAAACACTTTTATCTATAATTCCCTTCAATAAGCTATTTTCTTGCTCAAGTGTAACTTGACTAAGAGAATCATTAGTGGAATCAAGAGAACTACTAGAATAAACAATATTGGATTTAGCATTATTATTGTTATTACTAGAAGAAGAATCTTTCTTGCGCTTGTTGCTAGATTTTAATTGTGGCATATAAGTAGACAAGAGAAAACACTTGGCAATGTAAGAAGAACTTTTATTTCAAATATCATTGTTGATTGCTTTTGAGAACCCATGCTCTTGCTCTAAATTTAGCTTCTCAAAGCATAGCTTCTCATGAGTCTTTAAAAGATCTCGATGATCATCTAAAGTAGTTTCATGAGCTAACTTAAGAGTGTTTAGTTCTTTAGTTAGATGCTCAATCTCCTTCTTATCATTGTCATTCGTTTCATCTTGATTAGCATGATTAATAGCAAGTTCATCATACTTTTCATCACTAGAGTTGTCAACACGTAAATCATCATCATCTAGCAAATCATCTTCATCACTATTGAAATCAACATACTTGGGGTGTGATACCTTTGGGCCTTTAGCCATGAAGCATCTTCCAATTCCTTCATTTGGTGAGTCAAATATGTCATAGGAGTTGGTTGACACAAGTGCTAGACCAGCAACGCCTTCATCTTGAGTATATTCGAAGTTGGAGTGATAACTTCTCTCAGAGTGGTGGTCGGAGTCGGAGCCGGATACCCATTCACCAATATGAGCTTGATATCTTTGTTTTGTATAGCTCCTTGATGACTCGTCCTTCCTTTAAGAATCCTTGCTTATGCGAGAGGTTCTTCGTTCATAACGATCATATATAGTCCTTCTCTCTCTTAGTGGTGATTCATATCTTTTACTTCTCCTTCTTGGTGAATCTTCTCTTTTCTTGCAGGGAGCCGTACACTCATTGCAGTAATGTCCTCATCTTCCACAATTGTTGCAATTGCGATCACAACTAGAAGATCTTTTGTCATTGTAGGACCTTCACTTTGAACTCCTATCTTTGCTTCTATTCTTGTAGGATTTGTTGAAGTTCCTCACCATTAAGCTCAATTCTTCATTGAAGACTTGTTTCTCATTTGATGTTGTAGGAGCATCACATGAAGCTTTATAAGCACCACTTGACTTGTTGTGGAGCTCTTCCTTATCCTTGGTGACATCTCATGAGAGATCTTTGTAGTTGGGCATCATTTGGATCAAGGTGCACACGGGATCATATTTTCCATCCAAGGCTCTTAGGATCTTCTTGATGATGAATTTGTTGGTCATCTCTTCACTTCCTAAGCCAGCAATCTCATTTGTGATGACAGCAAGCCTAGAGTACATCTCAGAGACTCCTTCACCATCCTTCATTTTGAACTTGTCAAGTTGACTTTGAAGCACATCCAATTTGGATTCCTTGACGGGCTCGATACCTTTGTGCATATCAACCAAAGTATCCCAAATTTTCTTTGCATTCTCAAGGTGGCTGATTTTGTTGAATTGTTTGGGGCACAATCTGTTGAAGAGAATATCGCAAGCTCGAGCATTGTGTTGCAACATCTTCAATTCTTCCGCGGATGCTTCACGATCCGGTTCTCTTCCATCCTCGAGGTATTCACCTTGCAAGCCAATAAGCACAATAGCCCAAATGGCAGGGTTATGACCAAGAATATGCATTTTCATCTTATGCTTCCAACTAGCAAAATTAGTACCATCAAAGTAAGGACCTCTACGGTGGTAATTTCCCTCGCTAGATGCCATACTCTCCTAGGTTGTGAAACCAAGGCTATGATCACCAAAGCTTTGGAAATCAAGGCAAATGGAGACCAAAGCTCTGATACCACTTGTAGGCTTGAAAGTAGGTCTAGAGGGGGGTGATTAGACTATTTGACCAAATAAAAATTTAACCTTTTCCCAATTTTAAGTGTTGGCAGATTTTAGCAACTTAGCACAAGTCAATCAATCAACCTACACATGCAATTCTAAAAGTGTAGCAGCGGAAAGTAAAACATTGCATATGAAGGTAAAGGGAAGGGTTTGGAGAAGGAAAATGCAATGTAGACACGGAGATTTTTAGTGTGGTTCCGATAGGTGGTGCTATCATACGTCCATGTTGATGGAGACTTCAACCCACGAAGGGTAATGGTTGCATGAGTCTATGGAGGGCTCCACCCATGAAGGGTCCGTGAAGAAGCAACCTTGTCTATCCCATCATGGCCAATCTCCACGAACGACTTGCCTCACTCGGGTAGATCTTCATGAAGTAGGCGATTTCCTTGCCCTTACAAACTTCTTGGTTCAACTCCACAATCTTATCAGAGGCTCCCAAGCGACACCTAACCAATCTAGGAGTCACCACTCTCCGAAAGGTAATAGATGGTGTGTTGATGATGAACTCCTTGCTCTTGTGCTTCAAATGAAAGTTTCCCAAACACTCAACTCTCTCTCATAGATTTGGGTATGGTGGAAAGAAGATTTGAGTGGAAAGAAACTTGGGAAAGGCTAGAGATCAAGATTCTTGTGGTTGGATTGGAATGTCTTGGTCTCAACACATGAGTAGGTGATTCTTTCTCAGAAAATGAGTAGTGGAAGTGTAGGCATATTGTAATGTCTCTCTCACAAATGGAGAAGGGGGTGGAGGGGTATATATAGCCTCCACACAAAATCCAACAGTTACACACATTTGACCCAACTCGATCAGACCAGATAGGAGAACTCGGTGACACCGATTCAGTTCAAAATGTGAATGTTAGGAATCTCGGTGGGACCGATGATATCAACTCGGTGGGACCGATGTGCTAGGGTATGGGCAAACATCAACTCGATGGCACCGATTGCATCAAAATCAGTTAGACCGAAGTGAAGCAATAAGGCAATAGAGAGGATGTCAAGCAAACTTGGTGGGACCGATTGCACATTTCGGTGAGACCGAAATAATTACAAGAGGCAACAGAGAGTTTGCAAGGCCATCTCAATGAAATCGAGATCCGTATCAGTGTGACCGAATTGTTTAGGGTTTGTGGCAGTGGCTATGTCAACTGAACTTGGTGGTGCCGGATAGATCATTTCGGTGGGGCCGAGTTTGACTTCGAGTTTTGGACATATGTGGAAATGAGAAAGTGGTTGG
The DNA here is from genome assembly GCF_002162155.2 of Triticum dicoccoides. Classification (NCBI taxonomy): domain Eukaryota; kingdom Viridiplantae; phylum Streptophyta; class Magnoliopsida; order Poales; family Poaceae; genus Triticum; species Triticum dicoccoides. The sequence continues at coordinate 375,804,705 of NC_041392.1, read as the reverse complement.
GATTTTTTGGAGCAATATCACTAAGCACTTTGAGCAAGTAGACCATTAAGCAACACCTCATCCCCTTTTAATAGTATTGGCTTTCCTATGGACTCAATGTGATCTTGGATCACTAAAATAGAAATGAAGAGTCTTGAGCTTTTGCCAACCTTTGTCCTTAGCATTTTGAGGGGTCCACATCTCTAGTCCATATCATGCCAATCACTGAACTTTCTGAAATATTTAACTTCAATGGATATTAGTTCATTGATCTATATGTTGTATTACCAAAACCACCCGGGATTAGTTGCACTTTAAATTGCGGACACCATTCCTCATCACGCACCCTCGTGGGCAAGGTGTTCCACAGCGGGTTCTACTGGCCCACTGACGGTGTCCTGAACTAGGGGGTACTCACCACGTCGTCTCCCGACTAGGTGGATCGGGCCGAGGACCCCCATGGCGGTTTACTCATGGGCCACTTTGGGCAGCCCATGCCGCATTCAAGGAATATTCCACAAGACTTGGTGATCAAGACAAGGACTCCTCTCCACCAACGTATTCGACTAGGACTCTTATTATCCTAGGCCTCCGGTGCATTATATAAGCCGAGGCCAGGCTAGTCGATAGATCATTATGATATTATTCATCATACCCTCAGGTTTTAGACTACAACATATGATCTCGAGGTAGATCAACTCTGTATTTGATATTCCATCAATATAAACAAGAGCATGACGTAGGGTTTTACCTCCATCAAGAGGGCCCAAACCTGGGTAAAACATCGTCTCCTTTGTTCCCGGTACCATTGATGCGAGAATCCATAGCTCGGGACCCCCTACCCTGAGATCCGCCGGTTTTGACACCGACAATGGTGCTTTCATTGAGAGTTCCATTGTGTTATCGGCAAAAGATAAATGGCTCGCCTGTAGATCAACTGCGACGTCGGCATCTTCGTCACCGGCTTGACTGGTCGCCTTGTCTTGACCAAGGACTGTGCCCTGCCTCCAATTGTCATGTTCAGACGAGGGCCTTCATAAACATCAACTCCGATCTCTATCATGATCATGGAGGAATCATCCATGGATCCCAGGGGCTCAACATCAACATTGCCCTCGGGCTACCGTGCTATCCTTCCGGACAAAAAACTTCTATCCGCTGCCACCACCTCCTCAAGCATCGCTTTGACGATTCCTTTGGTGGAATTGTGTGGAATTGAGTCTACAACAACCCTGTCAAATTTCGTCGCGTCTCGATGGAGCAATCTCCGCCGATCTTCGATATACCGGAGCCCTGTCGAGTCTGGACAGGAATCAGGACGAGTTTAGTGCATGGTCTCTAGAGCCCAGGTCGGAGGTTATTTGGAAGATCCAACCGTTCATCTGCTGCGGAATTTTTTTATCTACCATTTTTCAAAATTTCAGCCCGATCCGACCGTTCAAACTCCGGGAACCTTCCGATTAGTGCATCACTTTTCGGATCTGTTTTCTGCGCGAATACGAATCCGGCCTGAGTTCATCTCTTTTCATGAACGAGATATTGGACAACCTTTTTGGAAGAATCTCTTTCTAGGGTATTGTGTTTTGTTTCAAAACACATGCTCACAAATTTTACTCCTTTTCGGAGGTAATCTTCATCGTCACGCTGGTGTCAAACCTGTCCGGCAATATTGCTTCACGGCTGCCGACCTGCACTAGACACATCATCGTTTTGTTGAGCCGAGCTCAACTTCTTCGGATCATCATCTCGGCGAGCGGAACCAGAGTTCGGAACCGCAAAGGATAAAATCATCACCAACATCGCCACCCCACGGATCACACGGAGCGCGCACACCGGCATCGCCGCATGGTCACTTCATCAAGCCAGCATTGACTGCGTCACAAGTTACGACCTGCGTCGGCATGGCCGCACTATTGCTTCTTCAAGCCGATGTCCAGCACCTCAAACTGCTTCACCACCTCGGCTGACACGGCAGCTGCAACGTCTCCTTACCGGCCTGCTCCGTCACCTCGGTTGGACCGGGGGCTTCACCATATCTTCATCAAGCCTACTCTGGTGACTTTGGCGTCACCAGCCGACATGCTTCGACTGATCGGCTAACATGGGCATAGAGGTGAGGTGCCCGATCTTTCAACGAGATGGTGGCTATCGTTTTGTTGGGAGTCGACTTTGACGATCCGACTACGAACGTGCGAGGACGTCGCGCCTTAGCAATCGCAAAACCAACTCCGAGAGGTTATTGAACGTGCGAGGACCCTCCCATTTGGGCTTGAGCTTGTCCTTTTTCTTCTCTAGTAGGCATAGAACGAGTTCACCGACATTGTAAGTCCTGGCCCGCACTTCTCTGCTTTGGTATCTTCGAGCTTGTTGTTGGTAGAATGCTGAGCGAGCTTTTGTGACATGGCGCTCCTCCTCCAGGCCGTCTAAGTCATCTTGCCGATCAAGCTCGGCCTCTCTCTCTTCATACATGCATACTCAAGGTGAGTCATGAATAATATCGCAGGGCAAGATAGCCTCTGTGTCGTACACCATAAAGAATGTTGTGTATCCGGTCGTGCGATTGGACGTGGTCCGCAGTCCCCAGAGTATGGAGTCGAGCTCCTCAACCCAGTGTTTATCTGACTCCTTTAAGGATTGCACTAGTCTGGGTTTAATGCCACTCATTATCAGACCGTTAGCCCATTCGACTTGACTGTTTGTTTGGGGTGATAGACGAAGGCATAATTGAACTTGATACCCAGATTAGCGCACCAGGTTTTTACTTTGTCGGCTATGAAGTTAGAGCCGTTATCAGTGATGATGCTGTGTGGGACACCATAACGGTGTATGACACCGGATATGAAGTCTATCACTAGTCCAGCTTTGGCCATTTTAACTGGTTTGGCCTCTATCCACTTAGTGAATTTATCTACCATGACCAACAAGTATTTTTCTTATGGCTTCCCCCTTTGATGGGTCCGACCATGTCAAACCCCCAAGCCACGAAAGGCCAAATAATGGGGATTGTTTGTAGGGTGGTAGGCGGCATTTGGCTTTGATTGGCGAAAAGCTGACATCCTACACAGCGTTGGACGAGGTCTTGTGCGTCTGCTCGGGCCGTGGGCTAGAAAAAACCGGTATGGAAGGCCTTACTTACGAGGGCCCAAGCTGTGGCGTGATGGTTGCCAAGACCAGCATGGATTTCAGCCAAGAGCTATCGTCCCTCTTCTTCGGAGATACATCTTTGAAGGACTCCGGTAGTACTTTTCTTGTAGAGTTCTCCTTCATGAACCTTGTAGGCTTTCGAACGACGAACAATGCATCAAGCCTCATTCTGGTCTTTGGGGAGCTCTTGCCTATTAAGGTAGGCTAGGAAGGTTTCGGTCCATGGGGCGATTACTGCCATGATTACATGGGCAGATGGTGTTATTACGGTGGCCGAGCCCCCGATGATATCGGAATTGTGTTCGGAATCAGGGGGTATGACCGGATCCGGACTGGTATTGCTGCTCTCGTCGTGCCACGGCACGGATGGCTTGAAGAGCCTTTCCACAAAGGTATTGGGTGGGACGGGGCCGCGTTTAGCACCCATGCGAGCAAGGGTGTCCTCTGCTTGGTTACTCTCTCGAGCCACGTGATAAAACTCGAGCCCCTCGAACCGAGCTGATATTTTAAGTACAACGTTGCGGTAAGCCGCCATCTTCAGATCTTCGGCATCAAATTCTCCATTTATTTGGGATATTGCGAGGTTTGAATCCCCGCGCACCTCCAGGCGTTGTATGCCCATAGAGACGGCCATCCAAAGACCATGCAATAAGGCCTCATATTCGGCTGCGTTATTAGAGCATGTATACATTATTTGGAGCACATAGTGGACTGTGTCTCCTGTGTGGGATGTTAGGACGACACAGGCCCCAATCCAGCTAACATTTTGGAGCCGTCGAAGTGCATCACCCAGTTGGAATACGTGCCGTACTCTTTTGGGAGTTCGGCCTCCGTCCATTTGGCGACGAAGTCGGCCAACACCTGAGATTTATTGGCTCGGCGCGGCTTATATGTTATTTCAAACGGTAAGAGCTCAATAGCCCATTTGGCGGTCTGGCCAATGGCACCCCGATTGTTTATAATATCATTAAGTGGTACTACGGAAGCCACCATGATCGAACACTCTTGAAAGTAGTGTCGCAGCTTCCGGGATGCCATGAAGACCGCATACGCCATCTTTTGATAATGCGGGTATCAGGATTTGCATGGTGTGAGGACCGTCGACACATAGTATATGGGTTTTTGAAGTGGGAATATATGTCCCTCTTCCTCTCGTTCGACGACAAGCACCACACTCACCACCTGATGTGTTGCAGATATGTATAGTAACATGGGTTCGCTGACGTTTGGCGCGGCCAGGATTGGGTTGCTTGCTAACAAAGCTTTTATTTCTTCCAGTCCGGCTGTTGCAGCATCCGTCCATGCGAAGTGGCCAGTGCGTTGGAGCAGGCGATACAATGGCAGCGCCTTTCCTCCTAATCTGGAGATGAAGCGGCTCAAAGCTGCTACGCATCCGGCTAGTTTTTGGACCTGTTTGAGGTCTGTTGGTGTGGCCAACTATGACAGGGCTCATATTTGGCTGGGTTTGCTTTGATTCCCCTCTTGCAAATAATGAACCCAAGCAGTTTTACGGCTGGAACGCCGAAAATGCACTTTTCCAGATTGAGCCGTATGTGATATCTTCGGAGGTTGTCGAATGTAAGTCATAAGTCGTCCACCAATGATTCGACGTGCTTAGTTTTGATGACTACATCATCCACATATGCTTCAACTATCTTGCCGATTTGCTTTTCCAGGCACGTTTGAATCATGCGTTGGTATGTGGCGCCAGCATTTTTGAGCCCAAAGGGCGTGGTTCAGCAGAAGGGCCCGTATGGGGTGATGAATGCCGTTGCGGCTTGATCGGATTCCTTCATTTTGATTTGATGGTATCTGGAATATGCGTCGAGGAAGCACAGTGAGTCGTGCCCTGCTATTGCATCAATAATCTGGTCGATGCGGGGTAGTGGGAAGGGGTCCTTAGCATTGTTGAGGAAATTGTTAACTGGTAGCTGCTCGGTTGGCTGGAGAGTATGGGATTAATAGGCTAATCGGTAAGTTAATCGGCCATTTAATCAATTAATCGGATGATTTATCAGTTTATCAGCTACTCGGTGACCCTATGAGTAGGGATTAATCGGCAAGTTAACTGGTTAATTGGACAAATTCTTGAACAGGGGTCCTTAGGGCAGGCTTTATTAAGGTCCTTGAAGTCCACACACAAGCGCCAGGATTTATCCTTCTTCGGCACCATGACCAGGTTTGCTAGCCAATTCGGATGTTTGATCTCTCTGATAAACCCGACTTCGAGTAGCTTGGCTAGCTCCTCCCCCATAGCCTGTCATTTGGGTTCGGAAAACCGCCGCAGCGTTTGCTTGACTGGCTTGTATCCCTTCAGTATGTTGAGACTATGTTGGGGCAGCGCGCATGGGATTCCTGGCATATCCAAGGGGTGCCAGGCGAAGATGTCCCAGTTCTCGCGCAAGAACGCGTGTAATGCAGCGTCGACCACCGGATCCAGTTGTGCCCCAATGGAAGCTGTCTTCTTGGGGTCCGTCGGGTGAACTTGAAATTTGACTATCTCGTCTGCTGGCTTGAAAGAAGTGGATTTAGGCCTTTTATTAAGAATTACGTCATCTCTATCCACCGTACAACACAGAGCGGTGAGCTCCTCGGCCGCCAGGGCTTCCCTTAGTGCCTCGAGGGCTAGGGATGCGGTTTTGTTTTCAGCACGGAGTGCTATGCCTGGATCACTGGAGATAGTGATAACACCGTTGGGCCCGGGCATTTTGAGCTTCATGTACCCGTAATGAGGTATGGCTTGAAAGCGTGCGAATGCATCTCGCCCTAACAGGGCATGATATCCGCTGTTGAAAGTGGACACCTGGAAGATTATCTCTTCGGACCTATAATTCTCCGGTGTGTCGAATACCACATCTAGTTTAATTTTCCCTGAGCATCTTGCTTCCCGACTGGGGATGATTCCTCGAAAGGATGTATTGCTTTGCTCAATGCGACTCATGTCCATCTGCATTTTATTGAGCGTGTCTTCGTAGATGAGGTTCAGTCCACTGGCGCCGTCCATGAGCTCTTTAGTGAGGCGAAAGCCGTCTACAATTGGGTTTAGAACCGAAGCAGCTGGTGCTCGGATTGATCGGGCCCTTGGCTCGTCATTGGCATTGAAGGTTATCGCCAAATCATTCCAAGGATTTGTAGCGGCTATGTGATTGACTTTGGCGAGGTCGTGGAATGCCCTTTTGTGCTGGTTGTTTCAAGAAAAGGTCTTGAAGACCGTAAACATGCCAAGGTCGTTATCCTCGGGGGAATGCTCTGTCGGAGTAGTGTTGGTGAGGATAGCCTCCCCGCTTTTAGCCACCTGCCAGAGTATCCAACATGCCCGAAGGTTATGAGTTGGCTCGGAATTTGGCATCGCATGTATCTGACAGAGCTTGTCGAGCCATCCATCAAGGACGGTTTTGTGTCCCGGTAAGGGCTGAATTGTTCTTTCTATGGAAGAATGATCAGGTGCCCCGTAAGGGTGCATCCTTTTTGTTCGGCCGGTGGGTGGCTTAAAGGCTAGTGGCTCCCACTGAGTTGTCTGGGCTTTCCAGACACTTTCCATTGCGCAATACTTTTGTACTATGTGTGCCAAATCGGCAAAGTGCAGAATGCGGCGCCGATTGAGGGCGTTGAGGATGCGCTCGTCCGTACAGTTGCGGCAAAAGACTGATACCGCATAGTTGTCGCAGCAATCTTTGATCTTGTTTTTAAAAGTAGGAATCTAGCCCAAAAGTAGTGTATTGTTTCTAGAGGTTGCTGACGTATATACATTAAATCATATATATCCGGAGGACCGGAATTTCTTGGAGAGAATTGATTGTGGTGGGTGGGTGGGCTTGAATCTATACCTTGGCCCATTGTGGAATTCGGATTTTGAAAATTTTCTGAGATCATTGGCCCAGGGCCCGGAGTGTCTGGGGGTTTTAGACTCAGTGCCGCATTCTATGTTCGGGGGACAGATAGTCCCTTCTTGAAGATGAGTATCCGGCTCATAGGGCTCAGAGATTCGAACATAGTTTGTTTTTAGCATAGGATGAGCAGTATCCTCAACTTGTTCTTCCACAACAGTCACCAGGTGGGTGACAAGTGGAGACCTCATTTCCCTCTGATCGGGTTTAATCCCAATCAGGTCGTAATCCGTTGCGACCCCCAGGGCAGCGATGCAATCTAGCAGTTCGTTAAAAGACGAGACATTTGCCAGATCCATCTTATCGACGCTTTCGAGGTTAATGCAGAGATGATTTTTGGCAATCCAAGGGACCTCCTTGGGCTTGATGGCCGGACAGGTGCCTATGGCGAAATTGCCGATCTGGAGGATCTTCCCATGAGCTAGGGCTTGTCCAGAGGTGATTTTGTCGTTAATGACGAGGCGAGCCGTCATCCTTCTATCGACAACATGGAGGAAATCTCAATGAAAGCACCAATGTCGGTGTCAAAATCGGCAGATATTGCGTAGGGGGTCCCAAACTGTGCGTCTAAGGATCAAAGGTAACTGGAGGTAGGGGACACGATGTTTACCTAGGTTCGGGCCCTCTTGATGGAGGTAAAACCCTACGTCCTACTTGATTGACTTTCATGAGTATAGGGGTTACAAGAGTTGATCTACCACGAGATCGTAATGGCTAAACCCTAGATGTCTAGCATGTATGATTATGACTGCCTCTACAGACTAAACCCTCCGGTTTACATAGACATCGGAGGGGGCTAGGATTTGTACAAGGTCAGTTTACAGGGGAAGGAAACCATACATCCGGACGTCAAGCTTGCCACACACGCAAAGGAGAGTCCTCTCCGGACACGGAGGGAAGTCTTCTATCCTGTATCTTCATAGCCTAGTAGTCCGGCCCATGTCATGAGTCCCGGACGCCCGGGGACCCCCTAATCCAGGACTCCCTTACTCCTCAATGACAAAGTCCTCATCCTCAGATTCAGATGTTCTCTTCTTCTTTGTCTTGATGGCTACCTTGGGTAAGTTGTTGGGAGTGCTTCTGCTCCCCTCATCATAACTGCTTGTGGGACTAGTGCCATCACTGACATTAACTTGCTCTTCAGACTTGTTCTAGCTATCACTGCCCTCTGACATAGCTGAAACTAACCTTGTGAATAGTTGGGTATAGATAAAGTGCATGAGCATGACAAAGTGCCGCTTATTTTGAAAAATATTGAGACAAAAACTTAATTTTAGTTTTCTGCAGAAAGCATTTCGGAGCTACTGATTTGACAAACTCGATGACACCGAAGCACTAACAGAGTCTAAACACACAGTTTTGATCAGACCAAAATGCAGTTCGGTGACTCCAAGATGCTAGGGTTTCAAAGAGAAAGTGATTTCGGTTGCACCGATCAGTACACTTCGGTCTGACCGAGTTGTACTTGTGCAATGGCCAGGGCCAATCGGTGTGACCAAGATCCTCAGAACAGTCGGTCCGAGATTGGCGGTGGAATAGACCTAAGTGATGAGGACATCAATAATATTGTTACACCCACAGCCCCTGCTACTATACATACTGGACCAATTACTAGAGCTCGCGCACGCCAATTGAATTATTAGGTACTTCCGTTTCTTGGTAACGATTCTAATGTTCATGAGAATATGATGCTGCCTAAATTGGATACATTTGTTTTGCTTACAAATGAAGGGCGTAGCTTGGACAAGAAAGATGAATGCTGGAGCAAGTTCAAGCATGGAGATGATGGCATGCGCAAGGGGATCCAGAACGGAGTTACAAGTGATGATTTCAGGACTTTGAAGCCACCATAAGGAGCGCATGAAGTCTTGGACGAAATATACAAGATGCCACTTCATAAATTTCGTCCAAAGGCTATTCTAGGTGCTGCGTCACCTTATTATTGGGCCAGGCCCATGTATTTTCGAAATACTTATGTATAGGTTGTTTTTAGAGTCTGTATGTGTGGGGAAACAAGTGTTAGGGTTGGTTTCGGACCCCTCCTCCAAGGACCATGAAATTCCCCCTCTTCCTCCATATATACAACCCTTAGGGCATCGTTTTGACTTTGGGTTTTGTTTAGATTAAAAGTTTGCCATAGCCGCAACTTCGCGTACTTGGTTTGTGTCCAACGACCAAACCAAGACGTCACAGAACCCCACATTCATCAATAAAGCTTTCCTCTTATGTTCGCAATATCCAGATTGCAATTTCAATTTCTTGCTTGTTCTTTGTTGCTTGCAGGAAATAGACCCTCGTGGTCAGGTTGATCGTGCTCCGGCGTGGTCAATAACCTCTCGGAGTTGGTTTAGCAATTGCTAAGGCGCGACGTCCTCACACGTTCGTAGTCGGATCGTCAAAGTCGACTTCCACCCAAAACGATAGCCACCATCTCATCGAAAGATCGGGCCCCTCGCCTCTATCAAGTGGTATCAGATTTTTAGGTTGCTCGGTGAGATTTTACAGTTTTTCATAGTTTAGATCGAGTCTGTTCTTCATACCTACAGTCCACGAAAAAGCCACAAAAAAATTAGGGATAGTTCATCATATCGGAACCAATCTGAGTCGTTGCATAATCTTTTTAGGGTTTTGCATTGTTGAGTTTGTGGTTGCATCGTTGTGTCTAGTTGTTGGTCTTGGTGTCTAGTCCTTTAGAGTTTCGAGTTCTGTTCACAAGTAGTCACGTCGCCGCCGCCGCATCATCATCATCACCGCTGCCATATACCACCATCATCGTCACTGCTGCCATATACCACCATCGTCATCACCGCTGCCATATACCACCATTGTGATCGCCACTGCCATATACCACATATCCACCGCCATCATGCCAATCCGAGTCAACCCGTAACATATATCCGCCACCAGTCCGAGTTCCACCAGATTCATCGCCGCCACCAGTCCGAGTTCCACCAGATTCATCTCCGCCACCAGTCCTAGTCCGAGTCCAGTATTTTGTTACTCTGTTTTGGATTTCCAGATCATGCGATACTCCGAGTCGTGATAGAGTAGGACTCCCGAGCTTTCGTGCTACCCGCAGAAGAAAAATAGTTTCAAACCCAAAAAAAACTAAGTCTGGAAAATTCTGGCTAGGCAGTTTTTGGACCGTTTGTAGACTTTTTCGAAAAAAAATGTTGCGGAGCAAAAAAAAGAGGAAAAAAGTGCAAAAAAAGTGTAAAAAAATGAAAAAAAAATTCAGAGCGTGCTCCTCCCCTTGTTTATGTGCAGCTTCGTGATTTTGTTAGTGTTCTAGGCTCGTGTCTCTAGCACGGTCTAGCCTAGGACCAGCACAGTACCGTCGTTGAGTGTTTATTCAACTTTGCATCTCTAAATTGATTATTGCTGACCCTTTTTGCTACCATATTATAAGCCTTCCCAGCTCCACATACATCTACGTCATGCGTTTGACTCTCCCTGGTAATCGCTCTATCCAAACTTTGAGAGTTTTGACTACGACGGTTGCCGATCACCGCCTGCTGCTGGGTAAGAACTGGTAAGAATTTGAGATATGCTTGACGGATTTGTGACACCCACCACCACCTCTTGTTAGTAGTCTGTAGGATCATATTCTTGTGTGTTTCTATTGCCGCTGACCATGGCAGGATCACAAGCCGACGAGACTGACTGGAAGAACATGACGAATAAGGAGTTGCATGATAAATTTCAGCAAATGATGAGTGGACAGTTGCAAGATGTGCTAAACAGATTTGAAGAGGCCATGGAGAAGATAGATGGCATGGAGAAGACGTTCGAAACAAAGCTCGATAACAAGTTTAATGGATTTCTCGCACGTCTTCCACCACCACCACCAGCTGCACCTAACGCACCTCTACAACAACAACAACAACAACAACAACTACCTCCATTTCGCGAAACAGCCTTCTGCCGATCGAGCCGTCTCCCTCTTGCACCAGGCCAAACTGTTGGTGCTGCTGTTGATACTTCTGTGGCTCATGCTGCTGATGTGGACGAGGATGATTTTGCGGGAGATTACGAGGATGAGGTTGATCAAAATCAGAACTACATGCCACCACCAGGACTGCAACCATCCACATGCAAATAATGGCAATGGTAGGGCTCCCCCTCAGGTACGAGATCATGGCCATCTCCCTAAACTGAAATTGAATATTCCACCATTTGAGGGTAGATATGTTCCTGGTATATACTTACTTGGGAGTTAGAAACTGAACAACGATTTACATGTTTACAATATCCCGAGGAGAGACGTGTTCCTGCTGCTGTTTGTGCTTTCACTAGTTTTGCATGTGTTTGGTGGTCTCAGCATTGTAGATTATATCCTATTCCAGCTACTTGGGCTGCTTTGAAAACTGCTATGCGTACTCGTTGGGTTCCACCATATTATCAACGTGAATTACTTCAAAAATTGCAGCGTTTAAGACAAGGAAAAAAAATTATGTAGAAGAATATTATCAGGAATTACAAACTGGCATGATTACATGTGGTATTGTTGAAGAGAATGAAGCTATGCTTGCACGTTTTATGGGTGGATTAAATAGAGAGATTCAGACCATTCTAGAGTATAAGGAGTATACTAATATCACTCGTTTATTCCATCTTGCTTGTAAAGCTGAACGTGAAATGCAGGATCGACAGGCATTGGCGCGAACTAACTTTTTTGCAGGTCGATCTTCATCATGGACACCACGTGCATCCTCTGCTTCCACTGCACCAGCATCTCCACCGGGTGCCACCTCCAGCCATGATAAAAGAAAGCAGGCACAACCACCACTTTCTGCCAAGAGCACACATGCCGGGCCTACGCAGAGCTCTTCTTCTTCCATGGCATCAACAGGGCACACAAGTGATATTGTTTGTCGTCGTTGTAAGGGAAGAGGACATTTTGCAAGAGAATGCAAATCTCAGCGTGTGATGATTGCTACTGAGGATGGTGGTTATGAGTCCGCTAGTGACTATAATGAGGATACTTTGGCTCTTATTACACGTGAAGAACACGGTGGAGATGATTCTGATCATGAGACACAATACATGGCTCCTAAACATGCTGACAGGTATGAATGTTTAGTTGCTCAACGTGTTTTGAGTGTGCATGTCACACAAGCTAAGCAAAATCAGAGGCATAATTTGTTCCATACAAAGGGAGTTGTGAAGGAATGTTCTGTTCGCGTCATCATAGATGGAGGGAGCTGCAACAACTTGGCTAGCATGGAGATGGTGGAGAAACTATCTCTCACCACAAGACCACATCCACATCCTTACTACATCCAATGGTTCAACAACAGCGGCAAGGTTAAGGTAACACGTACTGTTCGTGTGCATTTTAGTATCTATACATATGCTGATTTATGCTGATTGTGATGTGGTACCTGTGCAAGCATGTTCCTTATTACTTGGTAGACCATGGCAATTTGATAAAACTTCTATACACCATGGTAGAAACAATCAGTATACTCTTGTTCATAAGGATAAAAATATTACTTTGCTTCCTATGACTCCTGATTCCATTTTGAAAGATGATATTAATAGAGCTAATAAAGCAAAATAGGAGAAAAATAGGAATGAAAATCAGATTGTGGCAAAAGAATTTGAGCAACAAATGAAGCCCAATAATAAACCATCTAGTGTTGCTTCTGAAATTAAATTGAAAAGTGCATGTTTACTTGCCACCAAATATGATATTGATGATCTAGATTTTAGCAAATCTGTTTGCTATGCTTTTGTGTGCAAAGAGGCATTATTTTCATTCGAGGATGTGCCTTCCTCTTTGCCTCCTACTGTCGCTAACATTTTGCAGGAGTTTGCTGACGTCTTTCCACAAGACGTGCCACCGGGATTACCACCTATTCGAGGGATTGAGCATCAAATTGACTTAATTCCCGGTGCATCATTACCCAACCGTGCGCCATAACGTACCACTCCAGAGGAGATGAAGGAGATTATGCGTCAAGTACAAGAACTGCTCGACAAAGGTTATATACGCGAATCCCTTAGTTCTTGTGCTGTTCCTATCATTTTAGTGCTGAAAAAGGATGGTACATCGTGTATGTGCGTTGATTGTAGAGGCATTAATAATATTGCTATTCGTTATCGTCATCCTATTCCTAGGGTAGATGATATGCTTGATGAATTGAGTGGCTCTACAATATTCTCCAAAGTTGATTTGCGTAGTGGATACCATCAAATTCGTATGAAATTGGGAGATGAATGGAAAACAACATTTAAAACTAAGTTTGGATTATATGAGTGGTTAGTCATGCCTTTTGGGTTAACTAATGCACCTAGTACTTTCATGAGATTAATGAACGAAGTTTTACATGCTTTCATTGGACGATTTGTGGTAGTTTACTTTGATGACATATTGATTTATAGCAAATCTTTGAAGGAACATTTGGAACATTTACGTGTTGTTTTTATTGCTCTACGTGATGCACGTTTGTTTCGTAACGTTGGGAAGTGCACCTTTTGCACCGACCGAGTATCTTTTCTTGGCTAGGTTGTTACTCCACAGGGAATTGAAGTAGATACAGCCAAGATTGAAGTTATTGAGAGTTGGCCGCAGCCCAAAACGGTCACACAAGTGAGGAGTTTCCTTGGCCTCGCTGGTTTCTATAGGCGTTTTGTGAGAGATTTCAGCACCATTGCTGCACCTCTCAACGAGCTTACAAAGAAGGATGTGCCTTTTGTTTGGGGTACCGCACAGGAAGAAGCCTTCACGGTATTGAAAGATAAGTTGACACATGCTCCTTTACTCCAACTTCATGATTTTAATAAGACTTTTGAGCTTGAATGTGATGCCAGTGGAGTTGGATTAGGAGGTGTGTTATTACAAGATGGCAAACCTGTTGCATACTTTTCTGAAAAATTGAGTGGGCCTAGTCTGAACTTTTCTACTTATGATAAAGAATTATATGCTCTTGTTCGGACCTTAGAAACATGGCAACATTATTTATGGCCGGAGGAATTTGTTATACATTCTGATCATGAATCTTTGAAACACATTAAAAGTCAAGAAAAACTGAACCGTAGACATGCTAAATGGGTTGAATTCATTGAGACTTTCCCTTATGTCATTAAACACAAGAAGGGTAAAGAAAATGTTATTGCTGATGCATTGTCTCGTCGTTATACTATGCTTTCACAACTTGATTTTAAAATATTTGGTTTGGAGACCATAGAAGATCAATATGTGCATGATGCTGAATTTAAAGATGTATTGCAGAATTGTAAGGAAGGGAGAACTTGGAACAAGTTCGTTCTTAACGATGGATTTGTGTTTTGTGCTAACAAGCTATGCATTCCAGCTAGCTCCGTTCGTCTTTTTTTGTTGCAGGAGGCGCATGGAGGAGGATTAATGGGACACTTTGGCATGAAGAAGACAGAGGACATACCTGCTACACATTTCTTTTGGCCAAAGATGAGACAGGATGTTGAGCGTTTTGTTGCTCGCTGCACTATATGTCAAAAAGCTAAGTCACGACTCAATCTTTATGGTTTATATATGCCTTTGCCTGTACCTCGTATTCCTTAGGAGGATATATCTATGGACTTTGTTTTAGGTTTACCTCGAACAAAGAAGGGGAGGGATAGCATATTTGTTGTCGTGGATAGGTTCTCGAAAATGGCACACTTTATACCATGTCATAAAAGTGATGACGTTGTTAATGTTGCTGATTTGTTCTTTCGTGAAATTATTTGCTTGCATGGTGTGCCAAATACTATTGTTTCAGATCGTGATACTAAATTTCTTATCCACTTTTGGAGATATTTATGGGCTAAGTTGGGGACTAAATTGCTTTTTAGTACTACTTGTCACCCCCAAACTGATGGACAAACTGAAGTAGTCAATAGGACATTATCTACTATGCTTAGGGCTGTTTTGAAGAATAATAAGAAAATGTGGGAAGAATGCTTGCCTCATATTGAATTTTCTTATAATCGTTCATTGCATTCTACTACTAAGATGTGCCCTTTTGAAATTGTGTATGGTTTCCTACCTCGTGCACCTATTGATTTGCTGCCTCTTCCATCTTCGGAGAAGGTTAATTTTGATGCTAAATAACGTGCTGAATTGATTTTAAAAATGCATGAGTTAACTAAGGAAAACATTGAGCGTATGAATGCTAAATATAAACTTGCTGGAGATAAGGGTAGAAAACATGTTATGTTTGCACCTGGAGATCTTGCTTGGTTACAATTGCGTAAGGATAGATTTCCTAATTTGCGCAAATCAAAGCTAATGCCACGTGCTGATGGTCCTTTTAAGGTGTTAGAGAAAATAAATGATAATGCATATATACTTGAGCTGCCTGCAGATTTTGGGGTTAGTCCCACTTTTAACATTGCAGATTTGAAGCCTTATTTGGGTGAGGAAGATGAGCTTTCGTCGAGGACGATTTCATTTCAAGAAGGGGAGGATGATGAGGACATCAATACCATTGTTACACCCATAACCCCTGCTGTTATACATACTAGACCAATTACTAGAGCTCGCGCACGCCAATTAAATTATCAGGTACTTTCATTTCTTAGTAATGATTCTGATGTTCATGAGAATATGATGCTGCCTAAATTGGATACATTTGTTTTGCTTACAAATGAAGGGCCTAGCATGGATAAGAGGGATACACACTGGAGCAAGACCAAGCATGGAGATGATGGCATGCGCAAGGGAATCCTGAACGGAGTTACAAGTGATGGTTTCAGGACTTTGAAGCCACCATAAGGAGCGCATGAAGTCTTGGACGAAATATACAATATGCCACTTCATAAATTTCATCCAGAGGCTATTCTAGGTGCTGCGTCACCTTATTATTGGGCCAGGCCCATGTATTTTTGAAATACTTATGTATAGTCTGTTTTTAGAGTCCGTATGTGTGGGGAAACAAGAGTTAGGGTTGGTTTCGGACCCCTCCTCCAAGGGCCACGAAATTCCCCCCTCTTCCTCCATATATACAGCCCTTAGGGCGTCGTTTAGACTTTGGGTTTTGTTTAGATTAAAAGTTTGCCATAGCCGCAACTTCGCGTACTTCGTTTGTGTCCAACGACCAGACCAAGACGTCATAGAACCCCACATTCATCAATAAAGCTTTCCTCTTATATTCGCAATATCCAGATTGCAATTTCAATTTCTTGCTTGTTCTTCGTTGGTTGCAGGAAATAGACCCTCGTGGTCTGGTTGATCATGCTCCAGCGTGGTCAATAACCTCTCGGAGTTGGTTTAGTGATTGCTAAGGTGCGACGTCCTCGCACGTTCGTAGTTGGATCGTCAAAGTCAACTTCCACCCAAAATGATAGCCACCATCTCATCGAAAGATTGGGCCCCTGCCTCTATCACTAAGTTTTTGCATCAAATCTATTCAACAGAATTCTTTTGTGGGATAGATCAACCTCATACGTGGGACGAACATAGGCATTGTACTTTATGCAAGAATCGGAGTTATGGAACGCACAAAGGGGTCAAATCCGTACCCTAACTTGGCGACAGACTTGCTACAGTAGCAACGGCGGTGAGGATCCCGTTGACGGCGGCAGAGACCAGTGGCAGGGGGACATAGGCGACGACGATGATCCGGAGACCAAGGGGCGGCAGTACTGGGAGGTGCAGTCGAGTGTTTGGAGGAGTTTCCAAACATTCAACCCGCAGTATATATATACCTAGTCGCTGTCGTTGTGAACGACTCGGTGCCACCTAGATGCAAAACTGCTTGTAGTTGCTGCAACTCGGTGTGACCGAATTGTTCAAATCGATTGCACCGAGATGAAAACCTAGATCAACTTAATGAGTTCGGTGAGACCGAGTAGGAGTGAGTTGGTCTAACCGAAATGCATTAAGAGGTTTTGGAAGTTAAGCCCTTAATGGATCGGTGGCTCCAAGTCCTCCTCACCCGGAGGGTCCGAATTCGACTTGTTCAAACTTTGTGATGTAGCATGAATAGAGTTTGAGACAAGAAAAGGCATAGATAGCTAGAGGGAGTACTTAGGCATTCTTGTCCATCCATTTGGCAAAAAGAAAAACCAAACAATCAAAGCAACAAATGGATGTCCTCTAATGGAGAAAATTATGCAACCAACATGCTCACACAATAAGATGGCAAATAAAACAAGTGGCAAAGCATGCAAAAACACTCGATCATCTATCAAGCAATTGGCGATGACTAGGTCATCTATATATGAGTATATTGACTGAGGAGTCAAATGAGAACATTTGATCGTAGGTCATACTCATCGTTGTGGGGTTACCACTTTTACATAAAGCATTGTTGAGTTCACACCATTAGAGTTGCTTTATCTCAGTTCTTAGAGAAAAGATCCCCCTAGATGTGGTATCCCCCCTTAGAGGGATGAACTAACCTTGGGTTTTGTCGATGATGACTTGATGTAGGTGTTGAAGATGTGGATGTTCAATGTTGATGTAGATCTTTTGGAGCAATCCATTGGAGTGAGTTGCACTTTCAATACCTACATGGGTTAGTCCCACAAGGAACACACAAGGATATCCGTAGACATAGAGTGAAACACTCATATGATAATGTCCATGAAACCATTAGGTTACCTTGTCCCTTGTTTTACCAACAAGAGGTTTTGTGACTCCATGAACTAGTGCAAGATATGAAAGTTGATTTCACTTGTCCTTGCCAAAATGAATATGAGTGAAGTATGTTGGCGGAGTCACCCTCAAGAACTCTCTAGTTCTTCTTCTTTGGGATCCACATCATCTTCATGGGAATCCTTGGAGTCATAGTTGTACTTGATGAAGTAGAACTTGATGTAGTCTTGGGAACCCACTTGACCATGGCCTTAGGAGCTTCTTCAAATGACTCAATCTCTTCTTGAAGCTTGTCCTTGCCTTTTAGCTTGTGGTCTTGTGGTGGAAGATCATCTTGATCTTGTGTTCCTTTGAAAGAAGTGGGGTCATACTTCTCTTGTTGAGGAACAAACTTCGTCTTGGGGTATTGATCTTATTCCCACTCAACTCCATTGGCATTGAACTTTTGCTCAAAACCAACACCTTGATTCTTCCGGTGCCTTCCTTGCTTGCGTACAATTTCCTCAAATTGCTTACTTCTGGCAAAGCTCTCGTAAACACCTTTATCTATAATTCCCTTCAATAAGCTATTTTCTTGCTCAAGTGTAACTTGACTAAGAGAATCATTAGTGGACTCAAGAGAACTACTAGAATAAACAATATTGGATTTAGCATTATTATTGTTATTACTAGAAGAAGAATCTTTCTTGCTCTTGTTGCTAGATTTTAATTGTGGCATATATGTAGACAAGAGAAAACGCTTGGCAATGTAAGAAGAACTTTTCTTTCAAAGCTCATTGTTAATTGCTTTTGAGAACCCATGCTCTTGCTCTAAATTTATCTTCTCAAAGCGTAGCTTCTCATGAGTCTTTAAAAGATCTCGATGATCATCTAAAGTAGTTTCATGAGCTAACTTAAGAGTGTTTAGTTCTTTAGTTAGATGCTCAATCTCCTTCTTATCATTGTCATTCGTTTCATCTTGATTAGCATGATTAATAGCAAGTTCATCATACTTTTCATCACTAGAGTTGTCAACACGTAAATCATCATCACCTAGCAAATCATGTTCATCACTATTGAAATCAACATACTCGGGGTGTGATACCTTTGGGCCTTTAGCCATGAAGCATCTTCCAATTCCTTCATTTGGTGAGTCAAATATGTCATAGGAGCTGGTTGACACAAGTGCTAGACCAGCAACGCCTTCATCTTGAGTATATTCGAAGTTGGAGTGATAACTTCTCTCAGAGTGGTGGTCGGAGTCGGAGCCGGATACCCATTCACCAATATGAGCTTGATATCTTTGTTTTGTATAGCTCCTTGATGACTCGTCCTTCCTTTATGAATCCTTGCTTATGCGAGAGGTTCTTCGTTCATAACGTCATCTATAGTCCTTCTCTCTCTTAGTGGTGATTCATATATTTTACTTCTCCTTCTTGGTGAATCTTCTCTTTTCTTGCAGGGAGCCATACACTCATTGCAGTAATGTCCTCATCTTCCACAATTGTTGCAATTGCGATCACAACTAGAAGATCTTTTGTCATTGTAGGACCTTCACTTTGAACTCCTATCTTTGCTTCTATTCTTGTAGAATTTTTTGAAGTTCCTCACCATTAAGCTCAATTCTTCATTGAAGACTTGTTTCTCATTTGATGTTGTAGGAGCATCACATGAAGCTTTATAAGCACCACTTGACTTGTTGTGGAGCTCTTCCTTATCCTTGAGTGACATCTCATGAGCAACAATTCTACCAATGACTTTCGTTGGTTTGAGATCTTTGTAGTTGGGCATCATTTGGATCAAGGTGCACATGATATCATATTTTCCATCCAAGGCTCTTAGGATCTTCTTGATGATGAATTTGTTGGTCATCTCTTCACTTCCTAAGCCTGCAATCTCATTTGTGATGAGAGCAAGCCTAGAGTACATCTCAGCGACTCCTTCACCATCCTTCATTTTGAACTTGTCAAGTTGACTTTGAAGCACATCCAATTTGGATTCCTTGACGGGCTCGGTACCTTCGTGCATATCAACCAAAGTATCCCAAATTTCCTTTGCATTCTCAAGGTGGCTGATTTTGTTGAATTCTTTGGGGCACAATCCGTTGAAGAGAATATCGCAAGCTTGAGCATTATGTTGCAACATCTTCAATTCTTCTGCGGATGCTTCACGATCCGGTTCTTTTCCATCCTCGAAGTATTCACCTTGCAAGCCAATAAGCACAATAGCCCAAATGGCAGGGTTATGACCAAGAATATGCATTTTCATCTTATGCTTCCAACTAGCAAAATTAGTACCATCAAAGTAAGGACCTCTACGGTGGTAATTTCCCTCGCTAGATGCCATACTCTCCTAGGTTGTGAAACCAAGGCTATGATCACCAAAGCTTTGGAAATCAAGGCAAATGGAGACCAAAGCTCTGATACCACTTGTAGGCTTGAAAGTAGGTCTAGAGGGGGGTGATTAGACTATTTGACCAAATAAAAATTTAACCTTTTCCCAATTTTAAGTGTTGGCAGATTTTAGCAACTTAGCACAAGTCAATCAATCAACCTACACATGCAATTCTAAAAGTGTAGCAGCGGAAAGTAAAACATTGCATATGAAGGTAAAGGGAAGGGTTTGGAGAAGGAAAACGCAATGTAGACACGGAGATTTTTAGTGTGGTTCCGATAGGTGGTGCTATCATACGTCCATGTTGATGGAGACTTCAACCCACGAAGGGTAATGGTTGCATGAGTCTATGGAGGGCTCCACCCATGAAGGGTCCGTGAAGAAGCAACCTTGTCTATCCCATCATGGCCAATCTCCACGAACGACTTGCCTCACTCGGGTAGATCTTCACGAAGTAGGCGATATCCTTGCCCTTACAAACTTCTTGGTTCAACTCCACAATCTTGTCAGAGGCTCCCAAGCGACACCTAACCAATCTAGGAGTCACCACTCTCCGAAAGGTAATAGATGGTGTGTTGATGATGAACTCCTTGCTCTTGTGCTTCAAAAGATAGTTTCCCAAACACTCAACTCTCTCTCACAGATTTGGGTATGGTGGAAAGAAGATTTGAGTGGAAAGAAACTTGGGAAAGGCTAGAGATCAAGATTCTTGTGGTTGGATTGGAATGTCTTGGTCTCAACACATGAGTAGGTGATTCTTTCTCAGAAAATGAGTAGTGGAAGTGTAGGCATATTGTAATGGCTCTCTCACAAATGGAGAAGGGGGTGGAGGGGTATATATAGCCTCCACACAAAATCCAACAGTTACACACATTTGACCCAACTCGATCAGACCGGATAGGAGAACTCGGTGACACCGATTCAGTTCAAAACGTGAATGTTAGGAATCTCGGTGGGACCGATGTGCTAGGGTATGGGCAAACATCAACTCGGTGGCACCGATTGCATCAACTCGGTTAGACCAAAGTGAAGCAATAAGGCAATAGAGAGGATGTCAAGCAAACTTGGTGGGACCGATTGCACATTTCGGTGAGACCGAAATAATTACAATAGGCAACAAAGAGTTTGCAAGGCCATCTCAATGAGACCGAGATCCGTATCGGTGTGACCGAATTGTCTAGGGTTTCTGGCAGTGGCTATGTCAACTGAACTTGGTGGTGCCAGATAGATCATTTCGGTGGGGCCGCATTTGACTTGGATTTTTGGACATATGTGGAAATGAGAAAGTGGCTAGGGTTTTTTGGAGCAATATCACTAAGCACTTTGAGCAAGTAGACCATTAAGCAACACC
Source organism: Triticum dicoccoides (assembly GCF_002162155.2). Taxonomy (NCBI): domain Eukaryota; kingdom Viridiplantae; phylum Streptophyta; class Magnoliopsida; order Poales; family Poaceae; genus Triticum; species Triticum dicoccoides. The sequence goes on along the minus strand of NC_041392.1, from coordinate 375,783,407 downwards.
TCATCCCCTTTTAATAGTATTGGCTTTCCTATGGACTCAATGTGATCTTGGATCACTAAAATAGAAATGAAGAGTCTTGAGCTTTTGCCAATCTTTGTCCTTAGCATTTTGAGGGGTCCACATCTCTAGTCCATATCATGCCAATCACTGAACTTTCTGAAATATTTAACTTCAATGGATATTAGTTCATTGATCTATATGTTGTTATGAATTACCAAAACCACCCGGGATTAGTTGCACTTTCAATTGCGGACACCATTCCTCGTCACGCACCCTCGTGGGCAAGGCGTTCCACAGCGGGTTCTACTGGCCCACTGACGGTGTCCTGAACTAGGGGGTACTCACCACGTCGTCTCCCGACTAGGTGGATCGGGCCGAGGACCCCCATGGTGGTTTACTCATGGGCCACTTTGGGCAGCCCATGCCGCATTCAAGGAATATTCCACAAGACTTGATGATCAAGAAAAGGACTCCTCTCCACCAACGTATTCGACTAGGACTCTTATTATCCTAGGCCTCCGGTGCATTATATAAGCCAAGGCCAGGCTAGTCGATAGATCATTATGATATTATTCATCATACCCTCAGGTTTTAGACTACAACATATGATCTCGAGGTAGATCAACTCTGTATTTGATACTCCATCAATATAAACAAGAGCATGATGTAGGGTTTTACCTCCATCAAGAGGGCTCGAACCTGGGTAAAACATCATCTCCTTTGTTCCTGGTACCATTGATACGAGAATTCATAGCTCGGGACCCCCTACCCCGAGATCCGCCGGTTTTGACACCGACAATGGTGCTTTCATTGAGAGTTCCGTTGTGTTATCGGCAAAAGATCAATGGCTCACCTGCAGATCAACTGCGACGTCGGCATCTTCGTCACCGGCTCGACTGGTCACCTTGGCTTGACCAAGGACTGTGCCCTGCCTCCAATCGTCATTTTCAGACGAGGGCCTTCATAAACATCAACTCCGATCTCTATCATGATCATGGAGGAATCACCCATGGAGCCCAGGGGCTCAACATCAACATTGCCCTTGGGCTACCGTGCTATCCTTTCGGACAACAAACTTCTATCCGCTGCCACCACCTCCTCAAGCCTCGCTTTGACGATTACTTCGGTGGAATTGTGTGGAATTGAGTCTACAATAATCCTATAAAATTTCGTCGCGTCCCGATGGAGCAATCTCCACCGATCTTCGATATACCGGAGCCCTGTCGAGTCTGGACGGGAATCAGGACGAGTTTAGGGAGTGGTCTCTAGAGCCCAGGTCGGAGGTTATTTGGAAGATCCAACCGTTCATCTGCTGTGAAATTTTCATATCTACCAGCTATCAAAATTTCAGCCCGATCCGACGGTTCAAACTCCGGGAACCTTTCGATTAGTACATCACTTTTCGGATCTATTTTCTGCGCGAATACGAATCCGGCCTGAGTTCATCTCTTTTCATGAACGAGATATTGGACAACCTTTTTGGAAGAATCTCTTTCTAGGGTATTGTGTTTTGTTTCCGAACACATGCTCAAAAATTTTACTCCTTTTCGGAGGTAATCTTCATCGTCACGCTGGTGTCAAACCTGTCCGGCAATATTGCTTCACGGCTGCCGACCTGCACTAGACACATCATCTTTTGTTGAGCCGAGCTCAACTTCTTCGGATCATCATCTTGGCAAGCCGAACCAGAGTTCGGAATCGCAAAGGATAAAATCATCACCAACATCGCCACCCCACGGATCACACGGAGCGGGCACACCGGCATCGCTGCATGGTCACTTCATCAAGCCGGCATTGACCGCGTCACAAGTTACGACATGCATCGGCATGGCCGCACTATTGCTTCTTCAAGACGATGTCCATCACGTCAAACTGTTTCAACACCTCGGCTGACACGGCAGCTGCAACGTCTCCTTACCGGCCTGCTCCGTCACCTCGGTTGGACCGGGGGCTTCACCATATCATCATCAAACCTACTCTGGTGACTTCGGCGTCACGAGCCAACATGCTTTGACTGATCGGCTAACATGGTCATAGAGGTGAGGTGCCCGATCTTTCGATGAGATGGTGGCTATCGTTTTCTTGGGAGTCGACTTTGACGATCCGACTACGAACATGCGAGGACGTCGCGCCTTAGCAATCGCTAAACCAACTCCGAGAGGTTATTGACCATGCCGGAGCACGATCAACCTGGCCATGAGGGTCTATTTCCTGCAAGCAATGAAGAACAAGCAAGAAATTGAAATTGCAATCTAGATATTGCGAATATAAGAGGAAAACTTTACTGATGAAGGTGGGGTTCTGTGACGTCTTGGTCTGGTCGTTGGACACAAACGAAGTACACGAAGTTGCAGCTATGGCGAACTTTTAATCTAAACAAAACCCAAACTCTAAACGACGCCCTAAGGGTTGTATATATGGAGGAAGAGGGGGGATTTCGGCGCCCTTGGAGGAGGGGTCCGAAACCAACCCTAACTCTTGTTTCCCCACATATATGGACTCTAAAAACAGCCTATACTTAAGTATTTCAAAAATACATGGGTCTGGCCCAATAATAAGGTGACGCAGCACCTAAAATAGCCTCTTGACGAAATTTATGAAGTGGCATCTTGTATATTTCGTCCAAGGCTTCATGCACTCCTTATGATGGCTTCAAAGTCCTGAAATCATCACTTGTAACTCCGTTCTTGATCCCCTTGCGCATGCCATCATCTCCATGCTTGAACTTGCTCCAAGGTTCATCTTTCTTGTCCAAGCTAGGCCCTTCATTTGTAAGCAAAACAAATGTATCCAATTTAGGCAGCATCATATTCTCATGAACATTAGAATCGTTACCAAGAAACGAAAGTATCTGATAATTCAATTGGCATGCGCGAGCTCTAGTAATTGGTCCAGTGTGTATAGCAGCAGGGGCTGTGGGTGTAACAATGGTATTGATGTCCTCATCACATGGAGGCTTCGGCACGTCGGTTGGATCGGGGACTTTGCTATTTCTTCATCAAACATACCCCGGTGACTTTGGTGTCACCAGTCGACCAACTTCGTCACGTTAGCTGGACTAGGGGCTTTGCCTCAGTGAGCCAATCTTTGCCAGCATTGCCATGCCTTCGCTTTATCGCCCATCAGGCAATGGGTGTGCAGATCGAGTCCCAATTTTAGGAGTCACCTTTCTTCGGATTGCTGCAACAAATAAACCAGGTGCTATTAATCCGAGTAATTTTCCCGAGGAATTATTACTCTGTTTTGTTCCATCATCTGTACACAGGTCTATCAAATGGTGGCCGCATTAACGACGGCCGCGTGGTGGTTCAGTCAGTTTCCATACACAGTTTGGCGAACGCCGCATCCAGAACTCGAACTGACCTATGAATTCAGGCTTCGCCACACCTTTACCGCATCACGCCGATGCCCTGCATCGACATTGACTTCGGCGCCAGGCCACATATCTTTAAATAAATTATGTTGCGTAAATTAATTACGTGAGGATTTTTATATATTTATATTATTATTGTTGGACTGCACTATTTTATGTGTGTAGGTAATCAACTTCGGCTGCATCATGCGGTCAACTCTGTGGGCCGACGTCGTCATCCTGCCTGCATCGATCAAGTTGTGGTGTCGCATCAGTGCGCGTCCCTGTGTTAATGACTTCGGCTGCGTCACGCGTTCACCTCGGCGTGCCGACATCATCATCATGCCTCGGCCGGACTGGGGGTTTCGCCTCGGCTCATCGACCGTGCTATGTCACCACTTCGGAATGCCGAACTCCTCGCTCGGCCATCTCGGGACCGGCTCGGGGGCTGGGACCTCGTCCCGCCGCAATCTCGGCCTATGTCATCAACATCGAGCACATTAACCAGCTAAGTCGCTTTCATGCTCAAAAACTTTTAGTTTTAAATTGTGTTTGGTTCGACCAAGCATTATACTTTTTTTGGCAGAGTTGTTTGTGAAAAACTTCCTTGTCAAAACTTTGTTTGTGACACACAAATTCAAATACCCCATTTACTTGGGGGCTTCCTTTATGAAGCCTTTCCTCTTGCATATGATTATACTTGTATAGCTTCGTTCCTTGTTCGTGTATTACAACACAATATGCACCATGTTGACTTAAGTGTTCCGCAAGCTGGGTTTCCTTGCTCCTGTGTTTACCCCTACGTTCCCGATTGTTTGGCTAGGGAGTAAAGGGAGCACCTCTACGGTTGTCACGATCGGGTCATTCGAGCTCGCACCTCAGACTGGGTGAAGCCAAAAGCTAGCGCACTTATTGTTTCAAATCATGGTCGGCACACAACGGAAATCATGAGTACAAAAAATCTATTGCACAAGTCTCATAGTAACAATGAGCAACCGAAGAAAGGTATCGGTGGGGGTACTATTTTCTTCGAATATGCTTCTTACACTTCATCAGTAATGTAGCATAAGTTCCCTGGGCGTGCTTTGTCTGTTACAGCCTTATGGCCTGATTGCCTGGTTATCGGAAACACCGTCGATATTCTCGACAGATGGAGTACATAACACTTTTCGGCCCTTGACCGAAGAGGGAGAAGCCGACGGTCGGTTAAGACGCGCTTAAAGTTCGGGAGAACAGAGATATGATATAAGTACTTTGGTACATGAAATCATTATACATAAAATTCTTTTACCCAAATCACTTGGTGGCTCTTAAATTTATGTGAGCTATTTTATAATAAGTGTTCTTCTTAGTCATTGCAAAGTCTTTTTCTATCACTCCTTTTTTCGACACGAGTGTGTGGTCAATAACTGAGGAGCCTAATTTCTCTCTCAAAGCCGCTAGAGTTTAGTTTGCTAAACTGGCCTAACGGGAAGTACTCCGCCTTCGGGATATGAGGTTTAAGCCATAGGCTCATCCGCTTGAAGTCTTGAGATAGGATGTGTCATGTTAAAGCACGGCAGATGCACAATTTTTTAAGAGCAATTTTCGGATTTGCACCGAACACTTGATCTAGTTTGGACTCAAGTTTTTACTGAAGTTTTTTGGTTTTCCAAGCCTATGGCACTTTTAAACTATTTGTGTGTTTCCAGCATAAGTCTCGCAGTGCAACGCCGGACACCTTAAGAGATTCGGCAAAAACATTCTCGGATATTGCTATATATGCATCGATTTCGAATTGTGTCTTCAGTCAATAGTTGGGTTGCTCGGCTCCTGTGCTTGCGTCCTATGTTCCGCTTTGTTCGGCTAGGTGCGCAAAGGGAGAACCATTGCGATTGTGCTTCTAGCTATCATGGTTAAGCGCCTCAGTGGAGAAAGCCGAAAACTGACTGTCACAATAAGCGTAAACTGGTCAGCGATCCGATGACTCTATTACACTATAAGATCGATAGAGGTCACCCCGTGTTAAATGTACTAACAACATTGCAATCATGCTCATCATTCAAAGATTTAGTGCCAAACATTTTATAGACTTCTTCTTCTACCACTTGAGCACAATTTTCCTTTCCATCATTCTCACGAAAGATATTAAAAAGATGAAGCGTATGAGGCAAACTCAATTCCATTTTTTGGTAGTTTTCTTTTATAAACTAAACTAGTGATAAAACAAGAAACTAAAAGATTCGATTGCAAGATCTAAAGATATACCTTCAAGCACTCACCTCCTCGGCAACGGTGCCAGAAAAGAGCTTGATGTCTACTACACAACCTTCTTGTAGACGTTGTTGGGCCTCCAAGTGCACGGGTTTGTAGGACAGTAGCCAATTTCCCTCAAGTGGATGACCTAAGGTTTATCAATCCGTGGGAGGCATAGGATGAAGATGGTCTCTCTCAAACAACCCTGCAACCAAATAACAAAGAGTCACTTATGTCCCCAACACATCCAATACAATGGTAAATTGTATAGGTGCACTAGTTCGGCGAAGAGATGGTGATACAAGTGCAAAATGGATGGTAGATATAGGTTTTTGCAATCTGAAAAATATAAAAACAGCAAGGTAACTAATGATAAAAGTGAGCGTAAACGGTATTGCAATGAGTTGAAACAAGGCCTAGGGTTCATACTTTCACTAGTGCAAGTTCTCTCAACAATAATAACATAATTGGATCACATAACTATCCCTCAACATGCAACAAAGAGTCACTCCAAAGTCACTAATAGCGGAGAACAAATGAAGAGATTATTGTAGGGTATGAAACCACCTCAAAGTTATTCTTTCTGATCGATCTATTCAAGATTCCATAGTAAAATAACATGAAGCTATTCTTTCCGTTCAATCTATCATAGAGTTCATACTAGAATAACACCTTAAGACACAAATCAACCAAAACCCTAATGTCACCTAGATACTCCAATGTCACCTCAAGTATCCGTGGGTATGATTATACGATATGCATCACACAATCTTAGATTCATCTATTCAACCAACACAAAGAACTTCAAAGAGTGCCCCAAAGTTTCTATCGGAGAGTCAAGATGAAAACGTGTGCCAACCCCTATGCATAAGTCCACGAGGTCACGGAACTCGCAAGTTGATCACCAAAACATACATCAAGTGGATCACAAGATATCCCATTGTCACCACAGATAAGCACGTGCAAGACATACATCAAGTGTTCTCAAATCCTTAAAAGACTCAATTCGATAAGATAACTTCAAAGGGAAAACTCAATTGATCACAAGATAGTAGAGGGGGAGAAACATCATAAGATCCAACTATAATAGCAAAGCTCGCGATACATCAAGATCGTACCACCTCAAGAACACGAGAGAGAGAGAGAAATCAAACACATAGCTACTGGTACATACCCTCAGCCCTGAGGGAGAATCCTCCCTCCTCGTCATGGAGAGCGTTGGGATGATGAAGATGGCCACCGGAGAGGGATTCCCCGCCCTCCGGCAGGGTGCCGGAATGGATCTAGATTGGTTTTCGGTGGCTACGGAGGCTTCTAGCGGCGGAACTCCCGATCTATTCTGCTCCCCGATGTTTTTAGGGTATATGGATATATATATAGGCGAAAGAAGTCGGTCAGGGGAGCCACGAGGGGCCCACGAGGGTGGGGGGAGCGGCCAGGGGGTAGGGCGCACCTCCCTGCCTCGTGCCTCCCTCGAAGCTTCCCTGACGTCTACTCCAAGTCTCCTGGATTGCTTCCGTTCCAAAAATAAGTTCCATGAAGTTTCCGGTCAATTGGACTCCGTTTGATTTTCCTTTTCTGCGATACTCTAAAACAAGGAAAAAAACAAAAACTGGCACTAGGCTCTAGGTTAATAGGTTAGTCCCAAAAATCATATAAAATAGCATATAAATGCATATAAAATATCCAAGGTTGATAATATAATAGCATGGAACAATAAAAAATTATAGATACGTTGGAGACGTATCAGGCACAACCCACCTGGGCGCGCCAGGGAGCCCAAGCGCGCCCTGGTGGGTTGTGCTCACCCAGGCCCACCTCCGGTGCCCATATTCTTGTATATAAGTCATTTTGACCTATAAAAAAATAAGGAGAGGACTTTTGGGATGGAGCGCCGCCGTCTCGAGGAGGAACTTGGGCAGGAGCACTTTTGCCCTCTGGTGGAGCAATTCCGCCGGGGGAACTTCCCTCACGGAGGGGGAAATCATCATCATCATCATCACCAACAACTCTCCCGTTTTGGGGAGGGCAATCTCCATCAACATCTTCAACAGCACCATCTCATCTCAAACCCTACTTCATCTCTTGTGTTCAATCTTGTTACCGGAACTATAGATTGGTGCTTGTGGGTGACTAGTAGTGTTGATTACATCTTGTAGTTGATTACTATATGGTTTATTTGGTGGAATATTATATGTTCAGATCCAATATGCTATTTAATACCCCTCTGATCTTGAGCATGATTATCATTTTTGAGTAGTTACTTTTGTTCTTGAGGTCATGGGAGAAATCATGTTGCAAGTAATCATGTGAACTTGATATGTGTTCGATATTTTGATAGTATGTATGTTGTGATTCCCTTAGTGGTGTCATGTCAATGTCGACTACATGACACTTCACCATATTTGGGCCTAAGGGAATGCATTGTGGAGTAGCAATTAGATGATGGGTTGCGAGAGTGACAGAAGCTGAAACCCCAGTTTATGTGCTATTCCATAAGGGACCGATTGGATCCAAAAGTTTAATGTTATGGTTAGAATTTATTCTTAATACTTTTCTCGTAGTTGCGGATGCTTGCGGGAGGGTTAATCATAAGTAGGAGGTTTGTTCAAGTAAAAACAACACCTAAGCACTGGTCCACCCACATATCAAATTATCAAAGTAGCGAACACGAATCAAACCAACATGGTGAAAGTGACTAGATGAAATTCCCGTGTACCCTCAAGAACACTTTGCTTATCACAAGAGACCGTTTTGGCATGTCCTTTGCCTCAAAAGGATTGGGCTACCTTGCTGCACTTTTGTTGCTACTATCGTTACTTGCTCGTTACAAATTATCTTGCTATCAAACTACTCTGGTACTTACAATTTCCACACTTGCAGACATTACCTTGCTGAAAACCACTTGTCATTTTCTTCTGCTCCTCGTTGGGTTTGACACTCTTACTTATTGAAAAGAGCTACAATTGATCCCCTATTATTGTGGGTCATCAAGGCAATAGAACCAGTATCAAATACCCAGGCGCTACTACGAGCATTAGTAAGGTACACATCAATAACATGTATATCAAATATACCTTTCACTTTGCCATCCTTCTTATCCGCCAAATACTTGGGGCAGTTCTGCTTCCAGTGACCAGTCCCTTTGTAGTATAAGCACTCAGTTTCAGGCTTAGATCCAGACTTAGGCTTCTTCTCGGGAGCAGCAACTTGCTTGCTATTCTTCTTGAACTTCCCCTTCTTTCCTTTGCCCTTTTTCTTGAAACTAGTGGTCTTGTTAACCATCAACACTTGATGCTCCTTCTTGATTTCTACCTCCACAGCCTTGAGCATTGTGAAGAACTCAGGAATCGTCTTGTTCACCCCTTGCATATTATAGTTCATCACGAAGCCTTTATAGCTTGGTGACGGTGATTGAAGAACTTTGTCAATGACACTATCATCCGGAAGATTAACTCCCAGCTAAGTCAAGTGGTTATGGTACCCAGAACTTCTGAGTATATGTTCACTGACAGAACTATTCTCCTCCATCTTGCAGCTATAGAACTTGTTGGAGACTTCATATCTCTCAACTCGGGCATATTGCAGCTACAGAACTTCAACTCCTGGAACATCTCTTATGCTCCATGACGTTCAAAATGTCTTTGAAGTCCCGATTCTAAGCCGTAAAGCATGGCACACTGAACTATCAAGTAGTCATCAGATTTAGCTTGCCAGACATTCATAACGTCAGCAGTTGCTCCTGCAGCAGGCCTTGCACCTAGTGGTGCATCAAGGACATAATTCTTCTGTGTAGTAATAAGGATAATCCTCAAGTTACAGACCCAGTCCGTGTAGTTGCTACCATCATCGTCCAACTTAGCTTTCTCTAGGAAAGCATTAAAATTCCAGGGAACGGTAGCACGGGCCATTGATCTACAACATAGATATGCAAAAAAACTATCAGGACTAAGTTCATGATAAATTTAAGTTCAATTAATCATATTACTTAAGAACTCCCACTTAGATAGACATCCCTCAAGTCATCTAAATGATCACATGATCCATATCAACTAAACCATGTCCGATCATCACGTGAGATGGAGTAGTTTTCAATGGTGAACATCTCTATGTTGATCATATTTACTATTCCTGTTCGACCTTTCGGTCTCAGTGTTCCGAGACCATGTTTGTACATGCTAGGCTCGTCAAGTTTAACCTGAGTATTTCGCACATGTAAAACTGTCTTGCACCCATTGTATGTGAACATAGAGCTTATCACACCCGATCATCATGTGGTGTCTCGGCACGACAAACTGTCGCAATGGTGCATACTCAGGGAGAACATTTATACCTTGAAATTTTTAGTGAGGGATCATCTTATAATGCTACCGCCGTACTAAGCAAAAATAAGATGCATAAAAGATAAACATCACATGCAATCAAAATATGTGACATGATATGGCCATCATCATCTTGTGCCTTTGATCTCCATCTCCAAAGCACCGTCATGATCTCCATCGTCACCAGCTTGACACCTTGATCTCCATCATGGCGTCGTTGTCGTCTCAACAACTATTTCTTCAACAACTATCGCTAATGCATAGTGATAAAGTAAAGCAATTACATGGTGATTGCATTTCATACAATAAAGCGACAACCATAAGGCTCCTGCCAGTTGCCAATAACTTTTACAAAACATGATCATCTCATACAATAATGTATATCACATCATGTCTTGACCATATCACATCACAACATGCCCTGCAAAAACAAGTTAGACGTCCTCTACTTTGTTGTTGCAAGTTTTACGTGGCTACTATGGGCTTCTAGTAAGAACCATTCTTACCTACGCATCAAAACCACAATGATGTTTCGTCAAGTTTGTTGTTTTAACCTTCAACAAGGACCGGCCGTAGTCAAATTTGTTTCAACTAAAGAAGGAGAAATAGACACCCACCAGCCACCTTTATGCAAAAGAAGTTGCGTGTCTGTCGGTGGAACCGGTCTCATGAACGTGGTCATGTAAGGTTGGTCCGGGCCGCTTCATCCAACAATACCGCCGAATCAAAATAAGACGTTGGTGGTAAGCAGTATGACTATGATCGCCCACAACTCTTTGTGTTCTACTCGTGCATATCATCTACGCATAGACCTGGCTCGAATGCCACTGTTGGGGAACATAGCATGCAATTTCAAAAAAAATTCCTACGATCACGCAAGATCTATCTAGGAGATGCATAGCAATGAGAGGGGGAGAGTGTGTCCATGTACCCTCGTAGACCAAAAGTAGAAGCGTTAGCTTAACGCGGTTGATGTAGTCGAACGTCTTCTTGATTCAACCGATCAAGCACCAAACATACAACACCTCCGAGTTCTGCACATGTTCAGCTCGATCACGTCCCTCGAACTCTTGATCCAGCAAAGTGTCTGATACATCTCCATCGTATCTACTTTTCCAAACACTTGTGACCTTGTTTTCGACTCTAACTTGCATGATTTGAATGGAACTAACCCGGACTGACGCTGTTTTCAGCAGAATTGCCATGGTGTTATTTGTGTGCAGAAATAAAAGTTCTCGGAATGACCTAAAACTTGACGGAGAATATTTCTGGAATATACAAAAAACACTGGTGAAAGAATCAGCGTCAGGGGGCTCACACCCTGTCCACGAGAACTTTGGGTGCGCCCCCTACCTCATGGGCACCCTGATGCTCCACCGACCTCAACTCCAACTCTATATATTCACGTTCGGGAAGAAAAAATCAAAAAGAAGGATTCATCGCGTTTTACGATACGGAGCCGCCAACAAGCCCTAATCTCTCTCAGGATGGCTGATCTGGAGTCCGTTCGGGGCTCCGGAGAGGGGAATCCATCACCATCGTCATCATCAACCTTCCTCCATCACCAAATCCATGATGCTCACCGTCGTGCATGAGTAATTCCATCGTAGGCTTGCTAGACGGTGATGGGTTGGATGAGATTTATCATGTAATCGAGTTAGTTTTGTTAGGGATTGATCCCTAGTATCCATTATGTTCTGAGATTTGATGCGGAGCATCCCACGATCATCCCCATGGACGCACCTACGCCTAAACAAGAGCCAAGAGGACCCATGACACGAGCTAGAGCTAGAGCTCTCGAGAACGAGGTGACTTCTCTCCTTAGTGATATTACATATGATCCTCTCGAGACATGGCTAGTACCTAAGTCCGAGACGTTGTGCATGATTAGGTACCAAGAGGACCCTCCCGAAGATGCACGTGAAGACGGACAAGCCGCCAAGTTCACAGATGAAGAGGAACACCGGAAGGAGAAGAAGGCATCTCCAGGGCCCAGACATCCGGCCCCGAGCCCGGACGTCCGGCCGCTGAAGACTCCAACTACAGCAGCATTCCAGTCGTCGAGCCCCTACAGGCCCTGATGAGGACATCAATACCATTGTTACACCCACAGCCCCTGCTGTTATACATACTGGACCAATTACTAGAGCTCGCGCACGCCAATTGAATTATCAAGTACTTTCGTTTCTTGATAACGATTATAATGTTCATGAGAATATGATTTTGCCTAAATTGGATACATTTGTTTTGCTTACAAATGAAGGGCCTAGCTTGGACAAGAAAGATGAACCTTGGAGCAAGTTCAAGCATGGAGATGATGGCATGCGCAAGGGGATCAAGAACGGAGTTACAAGTGATGATTTCAGGACTTTGAAGCCACCATAAGGACTGCATGAAGCCTTGGAGGAAATATACAAGATGCCACTTCATAAATTTCATCCAGAGGCTATTCTTGGTGCTGCATCACCTTATTATTGGGCCAGGCCCATGTATTTTGGAAATACTTAAGTATATGCTATTTTTAGAGTCCGTATGTGTGGGGAAACAAGAGTTAGGGTTGGTTTCGGACCCCTCCTCCAAGGGCCACGAAATTCCCCCCTCTTCCTCCATATATACAAGCCTTAGGGCGTCGTTTAGACTTTGGGGTTTTGTTTAGATTAAAAGTTTGCCATAGCTGCAACTTCGCGTACTTCGTTTGTGCCCAACGACCAGACCAAGACATCACAGAACTCCCACCTTCATTAATAAAGCTTTCCTCTTTAATTCGCAATATCCAGATTGCAATCTCAGTTTCTTGCTTGTTCTTCGTTTGCTCGCAGGAAATAGACCCTCGTGGTCAGGTTGATCGTGCTCCGACATGGTTAATAACCCTCGGAAGTTGGTTTAGCGATTGCTAAGGCGCGACTCTTCGCATGTTCGTAGTCGGATCATCAAAGTCGACTCCCACAGAAAATGATAGCCACCATCTCATCGAAAGACGGGACACCTTTGCCTCTATCAAGTGGTATCAGATTTCCAGGTTGCTCGGTGAGATTTTACAGTTTTTCGTAGTTTAGATCGAGTCTGTTCTTCATACCTACAGTCCACGAAAAAAGCCAAACAAAAAATTAGGGTTAGTTCATCATATCCGAACCAATCTGAGACTTTGCGTAGTCTTTTCAGTATTTTTCTTTGTTGAATTTGCGGTTGCATCGTCGTGTCTAGTTGCTGGTCTTAGAGTCTAGTCTTTTAGAGTTTCGAGTTCTGGTCATAAGTTGTCACGCCGCCGCCGCACCATCGTCATCGCCCCTGCCATCTACCACCACCGCTTATCCGCCATCGATCCGTCTCCATATACCATCACCAATCCGTTTACATATACCACCACCAATCCGTTTCCATATACCACCACCAATCCAAATCGATATACCACCACCGCTGCCATATCCTACCACCATATATCCACCACCAATCCGAGTTCCTTTCATATTAGGTTTGTTTTCGAGGTCCGTCTAATTTCCTATTCGTGTTTCCTTGCCTGAGTAGGTTTAAAAAAAGAGTCTCGAGACCCCCGGGCAGTTTTTAGGCCAAAATTTTCACAGGCAATTTTTTCCCTATCCTATTTTTAGGCTTTTCTGAGTCTTTTGAGACACGTGCCATCATAGTGATTTTTTGTCGCACTTTTTCGTCGTCGCTGCCCTGATTTCCGAAAAAAATAGTCGAATAAAAATTTTGTGCCCATCCTGTTAGTTTGACGAGGGAAGAGTTTTGAGACACTCGCCATTATAGTGATTTTTCGCAAAAAAAGGAGGGCGAAAAACAAAGAGGAGCGCAAAAAAAAGAGAGCGAAAAAAGTTCCAGAGTGGGCTTTTCCATTGTTTACGTGCAGCGCCGTGATTTTGTTAGTGTTCTAGGCTCGCGTCTCTAGCACGGTCTATGATGAGGACATCAATACAATTGTTACACCCACAGCCCCTGCTGCTATACATACTGGACCAATTACTAGAGCTCGTGCACGCCAACTAAATTACCAGGTACTTTCGTTTCTTGGTAATGATTCTAATGTTCATGAGAATATGATGCTGCCTAAATTGGATACATTTGTTTTGCTTACAAATGAAGGGCCTAGCTTGGAGAAGGATGAACATTGGAACAAGAACGGAGTTACAAGTGATGATTTCAGGACTTTGAAGCCACCATAATGGGTGCATGAAGCCTTGGACGAAATATACAAGATGCCACTTCATAAATTTCGTCTCGAGGCTATTTTAGGTGCTGCGTCACCTTATTATTGGGCCAGGCCCATGTAATTTCGAAATACATAAGTATAGGCTATTTTTAGAGTCCGTATGTGTGGGGAAACAAGAGATAGGGTTGATTTCGGACCCCTCCACCAAGGGCCACGAAATTCCCCCCCTCTTCCTCCATATATACAGCCCTTAGGGCATCGTTTAGACTTTGGGTTTTGTTTAGATTAAAAGTTCGCCATAGCTTCAACTTCGCGTACTTCGTTTGTGTTCAACGACCAGACAAAGGCGTCACAGAACCCCACCTTGATCAATAAAGCTTTCATCTTATATTCGCAATATCCAGATTGCAACCTTAGTTTCTTGCTTGTTCTTCGTTTGCTCGCAGGAAACAGACCCTCGTGGTCAGGTTGATCGTGCTCCAGCGTGGTCAATAACCTCTCGGAGTTGGTTTAGCGATTGCTAAGGCGCGACGTCCTCGCACGTTCGTAGTCGGATCGTCAAAGTCGACTTCCACCAAAGCGATATCCATCATCTCATCGAAAGACGGGACACCTTTGCCTCTATCAAGTGGTATCAGATTTCCAGGTTGCTCGGTGAGATTTTACAGTTTTTCGTAGTTTAGATCGAGTCTGTTCTTCATACCTATAGTCCACGAAAAAGCCACAAAAAAATTAGGGTTAGTTCATCATATCCGAACCAATCTGAGCCTTGCATAATCTTTTTAGGGTTTTGCTTTGTTGAATTTGCGGTTGCATCGTCGTGTCTAGTTGCTGGTCTTAGAGTCTAGTCTTTTAGAGTTTCGAGTTCTGGTCATAAGTTGTCACGCCGCCGCCGCACCATCATCATCGCCCCTGCCATCTACCACCACCGCTTATCCGCCACCGCTTCGAATCCGTATCCATATACCACCACAGCTGTCATATACCACCACCGCTGCCATCTACCACCATATATCCACCACCAATCCGAGTTCTTGTCATATTAGGTTTGATGAGGACATCAATACAATTGTTACACCCACAGCCCCTGCTGCTATACATACTGGACCAATTACTAGAGCTCGTGCACGCCAACTAAATTACCAGGTACTTTCGTTTCTTGGTAATGATTCTAATGTTCATGAGAATATGATGCTGCCTAAATTGGATACATTTGTTTTGCTTACAAATGAAGGGCCTAGCTTGGAGAAGGATGAACATTGGAGCAAGAACAAGCATGGAGATGATGGCATGCGCAAGGGGAACAAGAACGGAGTTACAAGTGATGATTTCAGGACTTTGAAGCCACCATAATGGGTGCATGAAGCCTTGGACGAAATATACAAGATGCCACTTCATAAATTTCGTCCCGAGGCTATTTTAGGTGCTGCGTCACCTTATTATTGGGCCAGGCCCATGTAATTTCGGAATACATAAGTATAGGCTATTTTTAGAGTCCGTATGTGTGGGGAAACAAGAGATAGGGTTGATTTCGGACCCCTCCACCAAGGGCCACGAAATTCCCCCCTCTTCCTCCATATATACAGCCCTTAGGGCATTGTTTAGACTTTGGGTTTTGTTTAGATTAAAAGTTCGCCATAGCTGCAACTTCGCGTACTTCGTTTGTGTTCAACGACCAGACAAAGGCGTCACAGAACCCCACCTTGATCAATAAAGCTTTCATCTTATATTCGCAATATCCAGATTGCAATCTCAGTTTCTTGCTTGTTCTTCGTTTGCTCGCAGGAAACAGACCCTCGTGGTCAGGTTGATCGTGCTCCGGCGTGGTCAATAACCTCTCGGAGTTGGTTTAGCGATTGCTAAGGCGCGACGTCCTCGCACGTTCGTAGTCGGATCGTCAAAGTCGACTTCCACCAAAGCGAAATCCACCATCTCATCGAAAGACGGGACACCTTTGCCTCTATCAAGTGGTATCAGATTTCCAGGTTGCTCGGTGAGATTTTACAGTTTTTCGTAGTTTAGATCGAGTCTGTTCTTCATACCTATAGTCCACGAAAAAGCCACACAAAAAAATTAGGGTTAGTTCATCATATCCGAACCAATCTGAGCCTTTGCATAATCTTTTTAGGGTTTTGCTTTGTTGAATTTGCGGTTGCATCGTCGGTCTAGTTGCTGGTCTTAGAGTCTAGTCTTTTAGAGTTTCGAGTTCTGGTCATAAGTTGTCACGCCGCCGCCGCACCATCATCATCGCCCCTGCCATCTACCACCACCGCTCCGAATTCGTATCCATATACCACCACCAATCCGTGCCCATATACCACCACCGATCCATATCCATATACTACCACCGCTACCACCACCGCTGCCATATACCACCACCATATATCCACCACCAATCCGAGTTCTTTGCTTATTAGGTTTGTTTTCGGGATCCATCTAGATTCCGATTCGTGTTTCCTTGCCGGAGTAGGTTTCGGAAAAAAAAGAGTCGGGTAGCCACGCTCCGTTTAGGCCCAAAATTTTTCGAAAACGCATTTTTCGAAAAAAATTCTGGCTATCCTATTTTTAGGTGTTTCTGAGTGTTTTGAGACAGGTGCCATTATAGGAAGTTTTTTTTGACCCGTTTCCAGTTTTTGGGTCCGGGCAGTCAAAAAAAAATTGGTCAAAAAAATTTCGTGCCCGTCCTGTCAGTTTGAGCTAAGAAGAGTTTTGAGACACTCGCCATTATAGTGATTTTTCGCAAAAAAAAAGCAGCGCAAAAAAAAAGAGCGCAAAAAAAAAAGAAAAAAAAAGAGCGAAAAAAAATTCAGAGTGTGCTTTTCCCTTGTTTACGTGCCGCGCCGTGATTTTGTTAGTGTTCTAGGCTCGCGTCTCTAGCACAGTCTAGCCTAGGACCAGCACAGTACCATCGTTGAGCGTTTATTCAACTTTGCATCTCTGAATTGATTATTGCTGACCCTTTTTGCTACCATATTATAAGCCTTCCCAGCTCCACATACATCTACGTCGTGCGTTTGACTCTCCCTGGTAATCGCTCTATCCAAGCTTTGAGAGTTTTTGACTACAACGGTTGCCGATCACCGCCTGCTGCTGGGTAAGAACTGGTAAGAATTTGAGATTTGCTTGACGGATTTGTGACACCCACCACCACCACTTGTTCGTAGTCTGTAGGATCATATTCTTGTGTGTTTCTATTGCTGCTAACCATGCCAGGATCACAAGCCGACGAGATTGACTGGGAGAATTTACCGAACAAGGAGCTTCATGATAAGTTTCAGCAAATGATGACTGAACAGGTGCAAGATGTGCTGAACAATTTTGAAGAGGCCATGGAGAAGATCACTGGCTTTGAGAAGACGTTCGAAACAAAGCTCGATAACAAGTTTAATGAATTGCTCGCGCGTCTTCCACCACCACCACCCGCTGCAGCTAACGCACCTCTCCAACAACAACAACAACAACGACTACCTCCACGTCGCGAAGCAGACCTCCGCCGAGCAAGCCGTGTTCCTCTTGCGTTTGGCCAAACTGTTGGTGCTGCTGTTGATACTTCTGTGGCTCCTGCTGCTGATGCGGAGGAGGATGATTATGTGGGAGACTATGAGGATGAGGTTGATCAAAATCAACACTACGTGCAGCCACCTGTACCACCACCAGCAGGTCGACCTCAGGTATATATTCGTAATGGTAGTCCTGCACCACCACCTCAGGTACGAGATGATGTCCATATTCCTAAACTGAAATTGAATATTCCACCATTTGAGGGTAGATATGTTCCTGATATATATCTTACTTGGGAGTTAGAAACTGAACAACGATTTACATGTTTACAATATCCTGAGGAGAGACGAGTTGCTGCTGCCGTTTGTGCTTTCACTAGTTTTGCATGTGTATGGTGGTCTGAACATTGTAGATTATATCCTATTCCAACTACTTGGGCTGCTTTGAAAACTGCTATGCGTACGCGTTGGGTTCCACCATATTATCAACGTGAATTGCTTCAAAAATTGCAGCGTTTAAGACAAGGGAAAAATTCTGTAGAAGAATATTATCAGGAATTACAAACTGGCATGATTAGATGTGGTATTGTTGAGGAGAATGAAGCTATGCTTGCACGTTTTCTGGGTGGATTAAATAGAGAGATTCAGACCATCCTAGACTATAAGGAGTATACTAATATCACTCGTTTATTCCATCTTGCTTGTAAAGCTGAACGTGAAGTGCAGGATCGACAAGCATTGGGGCGAACTAACTTTTCTGCAGGCCGACCTTCATCATGGACACCACGTGCATCTTCTACTTCAACAGCACCAGCACCTCCATCCGGTGCCACCTCCAGCCGTGATACAAGAAAACAGGCACAACCACCATTATCTGCCAAGAGCGCACCTGCGGGGCCTGCACAGCGTTCTTCTTCTTCCATGTCATCAACAGGGCACACAAGTGATATTATTTGTCGTCGTTGTAAGGGAGGAGGTCATTATGCGAGAGAATGCAAATCTCCGCGTGTGATGATTGCTACCGCGGATGGTGGATATGAGTCTGCTAGTGACTATGATGAGGAGACTTTGGCTCTTATTACACGTGAAGAACATGGTGGAGATGATTCTGATCATGAGACGCAATACATGGCTCCTGAAGACGCTGACAGGTATGAATGTTTAGTTGCTCAACGTGTTTTGAGTGTGCAGGTCACACAAGCTGAGCAAAATCAGAGGCACAATTTGTTCCATACCAAGGGAGTTGTGAAGGAACGTTCTGTGCGCGTCATAATAGACGGAGGGAGCTGCAACAACTTGGCTGGCATGGAGATGGTGGAGAAGCTTTCTCTCACCACAAGACCACATCCACATTCTTACTACATCCAATGGTTCAACAACAGCGGCAAGGTTAAGGTAACACGTACTGTTCGTGTGCATTTTAGTATCTCTACATATGCTGATTATGTTGATTGTGATGTGGTACCTATGCAAGCATGTTCCTTATTACTTGGTAGACCATGGCAATTTGATAAAAATTCTGTACACCATGGTAGAAACAATCACTATACTCTTGTTCATAAGGATAAAAATATTACTTTGCTTCCTATGACTCCTGATTCCATTTTGAAAGATGATATTAATAGAGCTAATAAAGCACAACAGGAGAAGAATAAGAGTGAAAATCAGATTGTGGCAAAAGAATTTGAGCAACAAATGAAGCCTAATAATAAACCATCTAGTGTTGCTTCTGAAATTCAATTGAAAAGTGCATGTTTATTTGCCACCAAATCAGATATTGATGAGCTAGATTTCAGCAAATCTGTTTGCTATGCTTTTGTGTGCAAAGAGGCATTATTTTCATTCGAGGACGTGCCTTCCTCTTTGCCTCCTGCTGTCACTAACATTTTGCAGGAGTTCGCTGACGTTTTTCCACAAGACGTGCCACCGGGATTACCGCCTATTCGAGGGATTGAGCATCAGATTGACTTAATTCCCGGTGCTTCACTGCCAAACCGTGCACCATACCGTACCAATCCAGAGGAGACGAAGGAGATTATGCGTCAAGTACAAGAGCTTCTCGACAAAGGTTATATACGCGAATCCCTTAGTCCTTGTGCTGTTCCTATTATTCTAGTGCCGAAAAAGGATGGTACATCACGTATGTGTGTTGATTGTAGAGGCATTAATAATATTACTATTCGTTATCGTCATCCTATTCCTAGGCTAGATGATATGCTTGATGAATTGAGTGGCTCTACAATATTCTCCAAAGTTGATTTGCGTAGTGGATACCATCAAATTCGTATGAAATTGGGAGATGAATGGAAAACAGCATTCAAAACTAAGTTTGGGTTATATGAGTGGTTAGTCATGCCTTTTGGGTTAACTAATGCACCTAGTATGATGAGGACATCAATACAATTGTTACACCCACAGCCCCTGCTGCTATACATACTGGACCAATTACTAGAGCTCGTGCACGCCAACTAAATTACCAGGTACTTTCGTTTCTTGGTAATGATTCTAATGTTCATGAGAATATGATGCTGCCTAAATTGGATACATTTGTTTTGCTTACAAATGAAGGGCCTAGCTTGGAGAAGGATGAACATTGGAGCAAGAACAAGCATGGAGATGATGGCATGCGCAAGGGGAACAAGAACGGAGTTACAAGTGATGATTTCAGGACTTTGAAGCCACCATAATGGGTGCATGAAGCCTTGGACGAAATATACAAGATGCCACTTCATAAATTTCGTCCCGAGGCTATTTTAGGTGCTGCGTCACCTTATTATTGGGCCAGGCCCATGTAATTTCGAAATACATAAGTATAGGCTATTTTTAGAGTCCGTATGTGTGGGGAAACAAGAGATAGGGTTGATTTCGGACCCCTCCACCAAGGGCCTCGAAATTCCCCCCTCTTCCTCCATATATACAGCCCTTAGGGCATCGTTTAGACTTTGGGTTTTGTTTAGATTAAAAGTTCGCCATAGCTGCAACTTCGCGTACTTCGTTTGTGTTCAACGACCAGACAAAGGCGTCACAGAACCCCACCTTGATCAATAAAGCTTTCATCTTATATTCGCAATATCCAGATTGCAATCTTAGTTTCTTGCTTGTTCTTCGTTTGCTCGCAGGAAACAGACCCTCGTGGTCAGGTTGATCGTGCTCCGGCGTGGTCAATAACCTCTCGGAGTTGGTTTAGCGATTGCTAAGGCGCGACGTCCTCGCACGTTCGTAGTCAGATCGTCAAAGTCGACTTCCACCAAAGCGAAATCCACCATCTCATCGAAAGACGGGACACCTTTGCCTCTATCAAAAGCTGAACGTGAAGTGCAGGATCGACAAGCATTGGGGCGAACTAACTTTTCTGCAGGCCGACCTTCATCATGGACACCACGTACATCTTCTACTTCAACTGCACCAGCACCTCCATTAGGTGCCACCTCCAGCCGTGATACAAGAAAACAGGCACAACCACCATTATCTGCCAAGAGCGCACCTGCGGGGCCTGCACAACGTTCTTCTTCTTCCATGGCATCAACAGGGCACACAAGTGATATTATTTGTCGTCGTTGTAAGGGAGGAGGTCATTATGCGAGAGAATGCAAATCTCCGCGTGTGATGATTGCTACCGCGGATGGTGGATATGAGTCCGCTAGTGACTATGATGAGGAGACTTTGGCTCTTATTACACGTGAAGAACATGGTGGAGATGATTCTGATCATGAGACGCAATACATGGCTCCTGAAGACGCTGACAGGTATGAATGTTTAGTTGCTCAACGTGTTTTGAGTGTGCAGGTCACACAAGCTGAGCAAAATCAGAGGCACAATTTGTTCCATACCAAGGTAGTTGTGAAGGAACGTTCTGTGCGCGTCATAATAGACGGAGGGAGCTGCAACAACTTGGCTAGCATGGAGATGGTGGAGAAGCTTTCTCTCACCACAAGACCACATCCACATCCTTACTACATCCAATGGTTCAACAACAGCGGCAAGGTTAAGGTAACACGTACTGTTCGTGTGCATTTTAGTATCTCTACATATGCTGATTATGTTGATTGTGATGTGGTACCTATGCAAGCATGTTCCTTATTACTTGGTAGACCATGGCAATTTGATATAAATTCTGTACACCATGGTAGAAACAATCACTATACTCTTGTTCATAAGGATAAAAATATTACTTTGCTTCCTATGACTCCTGATTCCATTTTGAAAGATGATATTAATAGAGCTAATAAAGCACAACAGGAGAAGAATAAGAGTGAAAATCAGATTGTGGCAAAAGAATTTGAGCAACAAATGAAGCCTAATAATAAACCATCTAGTGTTGCTTCTGAAATTAAATTGAAAAGTGCATGTTTATTTGCCACCAAATCTGATATTGATGAGCTAGATTTCAGCAAATCTGTTTGCTATGCTTTTGTGTGCAAAGAGGCATTATTTTCATTCGAGGACGTGCCTTCCTCTTTGCCTCCTGCTGTCACTAACATTTTGCAGGAGTTCGCTGACGTTTTTCCACAAGACGTGCCACCGGGATTACCGCCTATTCGAGGGATTGAGCATCAGATTGACTTAATTCCCGGTGCTTCTCTGCCAAACCGTGCACCATACCGTACCAATCCAGAGGAGACGAAGGAGATTATGCGTCAAGTACAAGAGCTTCTCGACAAAGGTTATATACGCGAATCCCTTAGTCCTTGTGCTGTTCCTATTATTCTAGTGCCGAAAAAGGATGGTACATCACGTATGTGTGTTGATTGTAGAGGCATTAATAATATTACTATTCGTTATCGTCATCCTATTCCTAGGCTAGATGATATGCTTGATGAATTGAGTGGCTCTACAATATTCTCCAAAGTTGATTTGCGTAGTGGCTACCATCAAATTCGTATGAAATTGGGAGATGAATGGAAAACAGCATTTAAAACTAAGTTTGGATTATATGAGTGGTTAGTCATGCCTTTTGGGTTAACTAATGCACCTAGTACTTTCATGAGATTAATGAACGAAGTTTTACGTGCTTTCATTGGACGATTTGTGGTAGTTTACTTTGATGACATATTGATTTATAGCAGATCTTTGGAAGAACATTTGGAACATTTACGTGTTGTTTTTATTGCTCTACGTGATGGACGTTTGTTTGGTAACCTTGGGAAGTGCACCTTTTGCACCGACCGAGTATCTTTTCTTGGCTATGTTGTTACTCCACAGGGAATTGAAGTTGACAAAGCCAAAATTGAAGCTATTGAGAGTTGGCCGCAGCCCAAACCGGTCACACAAGTGAGGAGTTTTCTTGGCCTCGCTGGATTCTATAGGCGTTTTGTGAGAGATTTCAGCACCATTGCTGCACCTCTCAACGAGCTTACAAAGAAGGATGTGCCTTTTGTTTGGGGTACCGCACAGGAAGAAGCCTTCACGGTATTGAAAGATAAGTTGACACATGCTCCTTTACTCCAACTTCCTGATTTTAATAAGACTTTTGAGCTTGAATGTGATGCTAGTGGAATTGGATTAGGAGGTGTGTTATTACAAGATGGCAAACTTGTTGCATACTTTTCTGAAAAATTGAGTGGGCCTAGTCTGAATTATTCTACTTATGATAAAGAATTATATGCTCTTGTTCGGACTTTAGAAACATGGCAACATTATTTATGGCCCAAAGAATTTGTTATACATTCTGATCATGAATCTTTGAAACATATTAAAAGTCAAGCTAAACTGAATCGTAGACATGCTAAATGGGTTGAATTCATTGAGACTTTCCCTTATGTCATTAAACACAAGAAGGGAAAAGAAAATGTTATTGCTGATGCATTGTCTCGTCGCTATACTATGCTTTCACAACTTGACTTCAAAATATTTGGTTTGGAGACCATCAAAGATCAATATGTGCATGATGCTCATTTTAAAGATGTAATGCAGAATTGTAAAGAAGGAGGAATGTGGAACAAGTTTGTCGTTAACGATGGATTTGTGTTTCGTGCTAACAAGCTATGCATTCCAGCTAGCTCCGTTCGTCTTTTGTTGTTGCAGGAGGCGCATGGAGGAGGATTAATGGGACACTTTGGCGTGAAGAAGACGGAGGACGTACTTGCTACACATTTCTTTTGGCCAAAGATGAGACGGGATGTTGAGCGTTTTATTGCTCGATGCACTACATGTCAAAAAGCTAAGTCACGACTCAATCCTCATGGTTTATATATGCCTTTGCCTGTACCTAGTGTTCCTTGGGAGGATATATCTATGGACTTTGTTTTAGGTTTACCTCGAACAAAGAAGGGGAGGGATAGCATATTTGTTGTCGTGGATAGATTCTCGAAAATGGCACACTTTATACCATGTCATAAAAGCGATGATGCTGTTATTGTTGCTGATTTGTCCTTTCGTGAAATTATTCGCTTGCATGGTGTGCCAAATACTATTGTTTCAGATCGTGATACTAAATTTCTTAGCCACTTTTGGAGATGTTTATGGGCTAAGTTGGGGACTAAACTGCTTTTTAGTACTACTTGTCACCCCCAAACTGATGGACAAACTGAAGTAGTCAATAGAACGTTGTCTACTATGCTTAGGGCTGTTTTGAAGAATAATAAGAAAATATGGGAGGAATGCTTGCCTCATATTGAATTTGCTTATAATCGTTCATTGCATTCTACTACTAAGATGTGCCCTTTTGAAGTTGTGTATGGTTTCCTACCTCGTGCACCTATTGATTTGTTGCCTCTTCCATCTTCGGAGAAGGTTAATTTTGATGCTAAACAACGTGCTGAATTGATTTTAAAAATGCATGAGTTAACTAAGGAAAACATTGAGCGTATGAATGCTAAATATAAACTTGCTGGAGACAAGGGTAGAAAACATGTTGTGTTTGCACCTGGAGATCTTGTTTGGTTACATTTGCGTAAGGATAGATTTCCTGATTTGCGCAAATCAAAGCTAATGCCACGTGCTGACGGTCCCTTTAAGGTGTTAGAGAAAATAAATGATAATGCATATAAACTTGAGCTGCCTGCAGATTTTGGGGTTAGTCCCACTTTTAACATTGCAGATTTGAAGCCTTATTTGGGTGAGGAAGATGAACTTCCGTCGAGGACGACTTCATTTCAAGAAGGGGAGTATGATGAGGACATCAATACAATTGTTACACCCACAGCCCCTGCTGCTATACATACTGGACCAATTACTAGAGCTCGTGCACGCCAACTAAATTACCAGGTACTTTCATTTCTTGGTAATGATTCTAATGTTCATGAGAATATGATGCTGCCTAAATTGGATACATTTGTTTTGCTTACAAATGAAGGGCCTAGCTTGGAGAAGGATGGACATTGGAACAAGAACGGAGTTACAAGTGATGATTTCAGGACTTTGAAGCCACCATAATGGGTGCATGAAGCCTTGGACGAAATATACAAGATGCCACTTCATAAATTTCGTCCCGAGGCTATTTTAGGTGCTGCGTCACCTTATTATTGGGCCAGGCCCATGTAATTTCGAAATACATAAGTATAGGCTATTTTTAGAGTCCGTATGTGTGGGGAAACAAGAGATAGGGTTGATTTCGGACCCCTCCACCAAGGGCCACGAAATCCCCCCCCCCCTCTTCCTCCATATATACAGCCCTTAGGGCATCGTTTAGACTTTGGGTTTTGTTTAGATTAAAAGTTCGCCATAGCTGCAACTTCGCGTACTTCGTTTGTGTTCAACGACCAGACAAAGGCGTCACAGAACCCCACCTTGATCAATAAAGATTTCATCTTATATTCGCAATATCCAGATTGCAATCTTAGTTTCTTGCTTGTTCTTCGTTTGCTCGCAGGAAACAGACCCTTGTGGTCAGGTTGATCGTGCTCCAGCGTGGTCAATAACCTCTCGGAGTTGGTTTAGCGATTGCTAAGGCGCGACGTCCTCGCACGTTCGTAGTCGGATCGTCAAAGTCGACTTCCACCAAAGCGATATCCATCATCTCATCGAAAGATGGGACACTTTTGCCTCTATCAGTCTAGCCTAGGACCAGCACAGTACTGTCGTTGAGCGTTTATTCAACTTTGCATCTCTGAATTGATTATTGCTGACCCTTTTTGCTACCATATTATAAGCCTTCCCAGCTCCACATACATCTACGTCGTGCGTTTTATTTTCCCTGGTAATCGCTCTATCCAAGCTTTGAGATTTTTGACTACGACGGTTGCCGATCACCGCCTGCTGCTGGGTAAGAACTGGTAAGAATTTGAGATTTGCTTGACGGATTTGTGACACCCACCACCGCCTCTTGTTAGTAGTCTGTAGGATCATATTCTTGTGTGTTTCTATTGCTTCTAACCATGGCAGGATCACAAGCCGACGAGACTGACTGGGAGAACATGATGAATAGGGAGTTGCATGATAAATTTCAGCAAATGATGAGTGGACAGGTGCAAGATGTACTAAACAGATTTGAAGAGGCCATGGAGAAGATAGATGGCATGGAGAAGACGTTCAAAACAAAGCTCGATAACAAGTTTAATGAATTGCTCGCGCATTTTCGACCACCACCATAGGCTGACCCTAACGCATCTCTACAACAACAACAACAACAACAACAACAACAACGTCGCTTTCCAAATCAAGTGGGACGAGCACAACGCGTTCCCATTGACCCTGGGCAAAATTCAGGTGCCGTTGTTGATGCTTTTGTCGCTCCTGCTGGTACTGTAGAGGTGGAGGACCATTACGAGGATGAGGTTGATCAAAATCAGAACTACGTGCAACCACCAGCACCACCACCACCAGGTCGTCCTCAGGTATATCATCGCAACGGTAGGGCTGCACCACCGTGATGTAGGGTAGAACCCTAATCGCCCGATCTTTCACAAAAGGAGCGGATCCCGCGAAGAACACGAGGAACACAAAGAGGGGAACGAGGGAAATCACAAGGGGAAACACGAGAGGAACACTCAAACTAACAAGAACAAGTCACATATGGGCTAGATCCCCGAGTACATAAAGTAAGATACACGATCCACGATCAACTAGGGACGATACAAAAGGTTAACCAGTTCTTTTCCGTGAGGAGGTCTTGATGTTCTTCCCTAAAGAGGGGTCTTGAATCCGCTTGGGGGATCTTCTCCGGTGGAGGCTCGAATCTCCGAGGAGAAGGTAACCAAGTGGATGAGCAAAGCTCTCACACAAAATATGAGCTAATCCTTTGCAAACCCTAGAAAGTTGTACGGGGTGCAGTATATATAGTCTAGGGGGATAAGGGATACACGGGCATCGACCCTTCACTGTGCGCAGACAGGGGAGGCCGGATGTCCGGGCTGGTCGGGCCGGATGTCCCGGCTTTCACGCGACGCCGGATGTCCGGGCTGGGGGGCCGGATGTCTGGGCTGGAGCGGTGGCATTTGTTGCTCTCGGGTTCGGAGGGGCCGGATTTTTGGGCCGGTGGCCGGATGTCCGGGGGCTCGGGAGAGGCCGGATGTCCAGGCTGCCGGGGCAGGATGTCCGGGCCTGTAGCCTTCTGTGGCTGGGCTGCTGTAGTGGAAGACGCTCCAGGGGCCGGACGTTCGGGGCTTTGGCCGGTTGTCCGGGGCCTGGGAGATGCTCTTGGCTCCTTCCGTTGGTTCTCCTCTTCCGTGGACTTGGGGACTTGTACATCATCATGCACATCTTCGGGGGGGGCCTCTTGGTACCTAATCATGCACAACACCTCGGACTTAGGTAGTAGCCTGTCTCATGCATAGAAAGTGGAAGTTCGGAGAGGAGTGAGTTCACCTTATCTTCGATAGCTTTGGCTCGGGCTCGTGTCATTGGTCCAAGTGGTGTCGTTGGAGGTGTGGGTGCGTCCATGGGGATGATCTTGGGATGCTCCGCATCATCTCCCCTCCCTTGGGGAAGATCCGTCCTCGGATCGAAATCCTCATCACCATGGTAGGGCGAGAGCTCTTTTATGTTGAATATGTCGCTCACGGAGTACTTGTCACGAGGGATGTCGATCTTGTATGCGTTGTTGTTGTAGCGTGCAAGCACCTTGAATGGTCCATCCGCACGTGGTCGAAGTTTCGACTTGCGTTCTTGGGGAAAACGGTCCTTGCGAAGGTGTAGCCACACGAGGTCTCCAATGTTGAATATCATAGGGTGCTTGTTGATGTTGAGCTTGGTCGCAAGGCGTTGTACTTGGCGCTTGATGGTGTTTCTTGTATCTTCATGCACCTTCTTGAGATGGGTCGCTCGTGCACTTGCGTCCAAATTGATGCGCTCTTGGAGTGGTAGAGGGAGAATATCCAATGGTGACAAAGGGTTGAATCCTTAGATGACCTCGAAGGGGGACTTGCCGGTTGTTGAGTGTCTTGCTCGGTTGTAGGCGAACTCGGCGATGGGTAGACACTCCTCCCACTCCTTGATGTTTTTCTTGATGAGTACTCGAAAGAGAGCGGAGAATGTGCGGTTTGTCACCTCCGTTTGGCTGTCGGTTTGAGGATGGTACGTCGTGGAGAAGAGTAGCTTGATTCCGAGCTTGGCGCATAGGGTCTTCCAAAAGTAGCTAAGGAACTTGACATCGCGGTACGAGACGATAGTCTTTGGAACACCATGGAGACGCAATATTTCCCTACAAAAGAGATTAGCAACATGTGAAGCATCGTCTATCTTGTTGCAAGGAATAAAATGTGCCATTTTTGAGAAACGGTCCACAACGACAAACATGGAATCTTTCCCATTTCGAGTCCTAGGCAAACCAAGTACAAAGTCCATGCTAATGTCTTCCCATGGTTGGTATGGAATTGGTAAAGGCATATAGAGGCCATGAGATTGAGCTTTGGACATAGCTTTGCGACATGTAGAACATCGGTTGGTGAAACGATTGACGTCTCGAAACATCTTTGGCCAAAAGTAGCTCTTCGAGAGCGTGGCGAATGTCTTGTCGCGTCCAAAGTGTCCCATTAAGCCTCCTCTATGAGATTCCTGCAAAAGCAACAAACGAAGAGAGGACTCGGGGATGCAAAGTTTGTTAGCTCTCGTAAGATAGTCGTATTTGATGTAATAGCGTTCCCAAGATGTATTCAACAAACACTTGGCGTAAGTAGTAGAAAAAGTTGCATCATGCTCATAGAAGTTATTGATATGCTCGAAGTCAGTGACATCTAACTCAAGTTGCGTGACAAGCATGTATATGCGGGAAAGAGCATCCGCTATCATGTTTTCTTTACCCTTGATGTACTTGATGACATAGGGATGTATGTGACAAGCATGTACTTGATAAATTCACTCTATTTAGCATGACGCTTGTTCAACTTTGTTTGTCCCTTAAGATACTTGAGAGTCTCATGATCAGTATGAATGATAAACTCATGGGGACGAAGGTAATGTTCCCATTCATGCAAAACGCGGACTAAAGCATATAGCTCTTTGTCATAGATGGGGTAATTGAGTTGCGCTCCGGAAAGTTTCTCACTAAAGTAAGCTATGGGGCGCTTCTCTTGCGTTAACACACCTCCTATGCCATTACCACTAGCCTCGCAATGAAGTTCAAAAGGTTTGTCGAAGTTGGGTAAAGCAAGCATGGGAGCATGATTAAGCAAATTCTTAAGCTCATTGAATGCGGTATCTTGGGATGGTCCCCAAATAAAAGGCGCATTCTTCTTGCTCAAAGCATGCAAAGGAGAAGCAATGGTGCTAAAATCCTTCACAAAGCGACGATAGAAACCCGCAAGGCCAAGAAAACTACGCACTTGATGCAAGTTGGTTGGTTGCGGCTAAGTCTTAATAGAATTGATCTTGGACTCATCAACATGAACACCCTTAGAAGAAACAACAAAACCCAAGAAAACGAGCTTATCAACACGAAAAAGGCATTTCTTCATATTAGCATAGAGGCACTCTTTTCTAAGAGTTTGCAAAACAGTGCGGACATGGGTGACATGCTCTTTGATAGATTTGCTAAACACAAGAATGTCATCAAAGTAGACCACAACAAATATACCAATGTAAGCGCGAAAGACATGATTCATGAGGCGCATAAAAGTGCCTGGTGCTTCCGAAACACCCATAGGCATGACTAACCACTCATACAAACCAAACTTGGTTTTGAAGGCGATTTTCCATTCATCACCCTCTTGTATATGGATTTGATAGTAGCCACTCTTAAGATCAATTTTGGAAAATATAGTGGCACCGCTAAGCTCATCAAGCATATCATCTAGGCGTGGAATGGGATACCTATAGCAAACAGTGATAGCATTGATAGGTCTACAATCGGAGCACATGCGAAAACTACCATCACGTTTTGGCACAAGAATGACCGGAATGGCACAAGGGCTCAAACTTTCACGCACATGTCCATGGTCTATGAGATGCTTTACTTGCCTTTGTATTTCTTTTGTTTCGTCGGGGTTGACACGGTATGGAGCTTTGTTCGGAAGAGGTGCTCCGGGGATGAGGTCGATTCGGTGCTCAATGCCTCATAGAGGAGGTAGACCCGGAGGTAGCTCATCGGGGAAAACATCTTGAAATTCCTGCAAAAGAGAAGACAACACTAGAGGAAGAGTGTGAGAAGTGTTAGTTTGTGGTGCATTGTCCTTGCACACAAGGACATAGTGTAGGACACTAGATGGGTTCTCACACACTTCTCTCATCTCACGTTTGGTGGCAAATAGAACTAGGTTCTTGTTTTCGCTCATTGTGGAGGCACTCAATTTTGGCTTGTGGCGCTCACTCTCTTTATGGTGGCTTGCTCTCTCACTATGATCTCCACGATGGGTGGCTTGCTTGTCGGCGATCACATGACTTGGCGACATTGGACGGAGGACGTACTCCTTGCCCTTCATCTTGAAGATGTAGTGGTTCATTCGGCCGTTGTGGACGACTCCTTTATCGAATTGCCATGGCCGTCCAAGGAGAAGATGACAAATGGTCATTGGAGCAACGTCGCACTCCAAGATGTCTTCGTAGGCGCCGATTTTGAAGGAGACTTGTACTCGGTACTCGACTTGGATGGTGCCGGAGTCACTAAGCCATTGCACTTTGTATGGATGTGGATGCTTCGTCTTGGGCAATTGGAGCTTGGAGCAAAGCTCTTGACTTGTGAGATTATGACAACTTCCTCTCGATGATGACCTTGACGGATCGTCCATTGATGCCAGCCTTGGTGTGGAATATGTGGCATCGTTGGTCTTCTTCTTGGTGATGTTGGAGAGTCAAGACTTTGGAGACAACAAGTGCGGGGCTTGAGTCTTCATCGCGAAAGACTTGTTCTTCTTCATTTTTCACTTGGCGGTGCATGGCGACTTGCTCAAGGGCTTCCATTTCGCCTTCACTCATGGAGTCATAAGTGCCATCGTCGTTGAAGACCATGGTTCGCTTGTTGGTGCACTCGTAGGACTTGTGGCCTCGGCCTCCGCAAGTGAAGAAGGAACTCGTCTTGACGGTCTCACTGGTTGGGGTTGATGATGATGAAGCTCTCGGCTTGAAGTTGCTCGTAGGAGGATGGCTTGTAGTTGACGAAACTTTCTTGGAAGTTGACTTGTATATGTTGGAAGTAGAGGACTTTGTAGTCGGTGTGGGAGTCGTTGAAGCTTGGTTGTTGGAGAAGTCGTAGGACTTGGATGAGAACTTGGCATACTTGAAATCATCTTGCACTTGGCATTCCGCTTTGGTAGCTTGGTGCACTAGCTCGATGAGATTGGAGTATGGTTGGAAGTCGGCGATCTTCTTGATGGGATGATTGAGTCCATTCAAGAAACGTGCCATTGTTTGCTCATCATCTTCCATGACATTGGCTCTTATCATTGCAATCTCCATCTCCTTGTAATATTCTTCAACGCTCTTTGTTCCTTGCTTGAGTTGTTGGAGTTTCTTGAAGAGGTCGCGGTTATAGTAGGTAGGTACGAAGCATGCTCTCATGACATCCTTCATTTGCGCCCAAGTAGTGATGGGTGGTTCACCTCTTGCCTCTCGGCGCTCTATGATTTGTTCCCACCAAATGAGGACATAGTCTTGGAACTCAAGGGATGCCATCGTGATCTTCTTCTCTTCTTCATAATTGTGCAAATGGAAGATCTTGTCAACCTTCAATGCCCATGAAAGGTACTCTTCAGAATCGTTGCTTCCGTTGAACTTGGGCATGGTGAACTTGAGTTTGCCATAACGTTGCCCTTCATTGTGTTAGGGTCGGGGATGATGACGCCCATGTTGTTGATGATTGATCAACTCATGGTGCTCTTGGCGTGGAGGGTTGTTATCGTCATGTTGTTCTTGCCGTGGAGGATCTCCATTGCCTTCATGCTCTGGATTGACGTTTTGTTCTTGGCGAGCTTGTGGAGGAGCTCGTCGAGCTCGCGGAGGAACTTGACGATGCACGCGAGCTTGAAATCTTCGTTATTGAATTTCTTTGTGAAGTGCTTCCTCTTGTTCACGGGCTTGTCGGCTTCGACCGGCAACGGCTCGACTCGAATCGCGTAGAGCTTGTTGCGTCGCAAGTGCTGGAGCGTCATGGAGTTGTTGGTCTTGACGTTGTGCCTCGGTATCTTGAGCATTTTGGTGTAGACGCGCTCGCTCTTCCTCTTCATGTTGGCGTTGTCATTGCCGTTCTCATGCTAGCGCAAAGGCCTCTTGAGTTTGACGTTGTCAGCGCTCTTGAGAGTCGGTGTCTCGTAGGGGATTGAGGCTTGCTTGACAGTCGGTGCGCACGGCTCGACGAAGAGTGTTCGATGTCGGTGTACTTGAGCCAGATAGAGTGAAGTCTGAGTGTCGGCTTGAACGGCTCCTTCTCGAAGTGGAAGACGAGCGGTGAGCAACAAAGCACGAATTTCGTCCATCCTTGCGTCATTCTCTTGGTTGTGATCGTCGAGCTTGTGTTCGAAGTAGTCCCTTGTACGTTGCTTGGAAAGTCGCAAGTCGGCGGCAAGGTTGTCGATGCGTTCACTCATAGCTTGTTGCGCTTGATGCAAAGCACGTTCTGCACCAAAGAGGTGACTCTTAGTGACGAAGGAGTTCATGTCGTCGTCTTGCTCCATGAAGAGTGGGTTGGTAGAAGTACTTGGCCTATCCATCATTCCAAGACAAATTTGAGTGGTAGAAAGAGAAGAACAAGTACGAAATGTACCTTGACCGAAGTTGAAAGTGGATCGAGGATCACTCCAAAGTAGCAAAAAGGAAATAGCACAATTGGTACTAGTTCTTGTCGGTTTCTCACACCTACACAAGTAAAAGCTTTTGGTGGAGCTTGGTTAGGATGGTGGCACAAAATTTGATGCAATTGTAAATGAGCTTCAATAATGTTGGAAAAGATTCACAAGATGCAATGTAACAAGTAGACCAAGCATATAAGGTACACGGAAACACACACACAAAAAGATAAGTGGGGTTGTGCAACCAAGGGTGAGCCAAAATGTGGAATCCACAAAAATGCTCTTGTTGCACAACACTAGAGAGATGCTAGCACGATTGCACAATAGGCGGATACAAGAACTTGTGCACAACCTACTTAGCAAAAATGCAACGACTTCTATCCCAAATATTTCTTTATGCAAGGTGTTGCTATGATATGATCCAAGATGATCGAGTATGACAATCTTAATGTTGTAAGATGCTATGGTTCTTGCTTAAAAGCTCTTTGCTTAAAAGCTTGTTTGGCTCTTTGATGTTTGAGCTCTTTTCTCATGTAATGCTTGATGAACCAAGATAGCAAATGAGTATGCGATGACAACTTTGTGACATAAGAGATGATACCAATATATGCAACAATGATGTATGTATGCTATGGGAAGTATGATCACTAATGTGCACAAGTCCCATTGCCGGCAATACTCAATGGCTAGTCTCGATGGGTAAGCAACGCAAAGGAGTAAGGCTATGATGGCTATCAATGTAATGGCAAGAGTGATATGTCCAATACCAAGATGAGGTTACCGGTCTTGCTTCCGGTATGGTGTCAAAATGATGGCATGAATACCAAGGTGTAGTCGAGGTGGTCGTTGTTGATGACGATGTAGGACATGTCCGTGGCGAAGATGAGCGGCGGTGATGTCGATGTCGAACCGTACCTAGATAGCCGAAACACAAAAGGATACGGTACCGCAACTCAAATTCTCAAACCTCAAAGTAGCAAATGTGTCGGAGAGCGAAACGGTCCAAAAATGGTTGGGATATGCGGAAGTGGTGGAGATATGCGGAAGTATATATGGTATATGGTGGGCACCGGAACAAAATTTGGTGGAAATTGGGCGGAAAACTGGGAGGCGGATGGAGATGTTGCTGCCAGGGGTCGGATGTCCGGGTGGGAGGCCGGATGTCCGGGCTGGACGGGCCGGATGTCCGGGCTCTGGATCCGGGAACGAACGGGATGAACACCGCGAGGAGAGGTTAAAACCGGGCGAAATTTGGAGGAATTTGTGGAAGGAAATTGGGGAAAAAGGATGGGAAGCTAGATCCACTCAAAACAAAGAAAATCCACGGATCCAAACCAACAAAATCTCAACACACCAACAAATCACAAACAAAAAATTGGGGCTATTTTTGTGGGGATTTTTTGAATTAGGACGAAAATCAACAAAACAAGGCTAGAAACACAACGGGGAGGCTCCGAAATCGTGATCAACCTGGCTCTTGATACCAAGATGATGGTATCAAGAGACAAGCTGGCTCTGATCCAAGATGATGTAGGGTAGAACCCTAATCGCCCGATCTTTCACGAAAGGAGCGGATCCTGCGAAGAACACGAGGAACACAAAGAGGGGAACGAGGGAAATCACAAGGGGAAACATGAGAGGAACACTCAAACTAACAAGAACAAGTCACACATGGGCTAGATCCCCGAGTACATAAAGTAAGATACACGATCCACGATCAACTAGGGACGATACAAAAGGGTAACCGGTTCTTCTCCATGAGGAGGTCTTGATGTTCTTCCCTAAAGAGGGGTCTTGAATCCGCTTGGGGGATCTTCTCCGGTGGAGGCTCGAATCTCCGAGGAGAAGGTAACCAAGTGGGTGAGCAAAGCTCTCACACAAAATATGAGATAATCCTTTGCTAACCCTAGAAAGTTGTACGGGGTGCAGTATATATTGTCTAGGGGGGAGAAGGGATACACGAGCCTCGGCCCTTCACTGTGCGCAGACAGGGGAGGCCGGATGTCCGGGCTTTCAGGTGACGTCGGATGTCCGGGCTGGGGGGCAGATGTCCGGGCTGGGGGGCCGGATGTCCGGGCTGGAGCGGTGGCATTTGTTGCTCTTGGGTTCGGAGGGGCCGGATTTCCGGTCCGGTGGCCGGATGTCCGGGCTGCCGGGGCCGGATGTCCGGGCCTGTAGCCTTCTGCGGCTGGGCTGCTGTAGTGGAAGACGCTCCAGGGGCCGGACGTCCGGGGCCTGGGAGATGCTCTTGGCTCCTTCCGTTGGTTCTCCTCTTCCGTGGACTTGGGGACTTGTACATCTTCATGCACATCTTTGGGGGGACCCTCTTGGTACCTAATCATGCACAACACCTCGGACTTAGGTAGTATCCATGTCTCATGCATAGAAAGTGGAAGTTCGGAGAGGAGTGAGTTCACCTTATCTTCGATAGCTTTGGCTCGGGCTCGTGTCATTGGACCAAGTGGTGTCGTTGGAAGTGTGGGTGCGTCCATGGGGATGATCTTGGGATGCCCCGCATCACACCATATGAGGTACGAGATCATGACCATCTTCCCAAACTGAAATTGAATATTCCACCATTTGAGGGTAGATATGTTCATGATATATATCTTACTTGGGAATTAGAAACTGAACAACGTTTTACATGTTTACAATATCCTGAGGAGAGACGTTTTCCTGCTGCTGTATGTGCTTTCACTAGCTTTGCATGCGTTTGGTGGTCTAAACATTGTAGATTATACCCTATTCCAACTACTTGGGCTGCTTTGAAAACTGCTATGCGTACTCATTGGGTTCCACCATATTATCAACGTGAATTACTTCAAAAATTGCAGCGTTTAAGACAAGGAAAAAATTCTGTAGAAGAATATTCTCAGGAATTACAAACTGGCATGATTAGATGTGGTATTGTTGAGGAGAATGAACCTATGCTTGCACGTTTTATGGGTGGATTAAGTAGAGAGATTCAGACCATTCTAGAGTATAAGGAGTATACTAATATCACTCGTTTATTCCATCTTGCTTGTAAAGCTGAACGTGAAGTGCAGGATCGACAGGCATTAGCGCGAACTAACTTTTCTGCAGGTCGATCTTCATCATGGACACCACGTGCATCCTCTACTTCCACAACACCACCACCTCCATCAGGTGCCACCTCCAGCCGTGATACAAGAAAGCAGGCACAACCACCACCATCTGCCAAAAGCACACCTGCCGGGCCTGCGCAGAGCTCTTCTTCTTCCATGGCATCAACAGGGCACACAAGTGATATTATTTGTCGTCTTTGTAAGGGAAGAGGACATTTTGCGTGAGAATGCAAATCTCAGCGTGTGATGACTACTACTGAGGATGGTGGGTATGAGTCCGCTAGTGACTATGATGAGGAGACTTTGGCTCTTATTACACGTGAAGAACACGGTGGAGATGATTCTGATCATGAGACGTAATACATGGCTCCTGAAGATGCTGACAGGTATGAATGTATAGTTGCTCAACGTGTTTTGAGTGTGCAGGTCACACAAGCTGAGCAAAATCAGAGGCTTAATTTGTTCAATACAAAGGGAGTTGCGAAGGAACGTTCTGTTCGCGTCATCATAGATGGAGGGAGCTGCAACAACTTGGCTAGCATGGAGATGGTGGATAAGCTATCTCTCACCACAAGACCACATCCACATCCTTACTACATCCAATGGTTCAACAACAGCGGCAAGGTTAAGGTAACACGTACTGTTCATGTGCATTTTAGTATCTCTACATATGCTGATTATGTTGATTGTGATGTGGTACCCATGCAAGCATGTTCCTTATTACTTGGTAGACCATGGCAATTTGATAAAAATTCTGTACACCATGGTAGAAATAATCAGTATACTCTTGTTCATAAGGATAGCCATATTACTTTGCTTCCTATGACTCCTGAATCCATTTTGAAAGATGATATTAATAGAGCTAATAAAGCAAAACATGAGAAAACTAAGAGTGAAAATCAGATTGTGGCAAAAGAATTTGAGCAAAAAATGAAACCTAATAATCAACCATCTACTGTTGCTTCTAAAATTAAATTGAAAAGTGCATGTTTACTTGCCAGAAAATCTGATATTGATGAGCTAGATTTCAGCAAATCTGTTTGCTATGCTTTTGTGTGCAAAGAGGCATTATTTTCATTCGAGGACGTGCCTTCCTCTTCGCCCCCTGTTGTCACTAACATTTTGCAGGAGTTCGCTGACGTCTTCCCTCAAGACGTGCCACGGAGATTACCACCTATTCGAGGGATTGAGCATCAAATTGACTTAATTCCCGGTGCATCATTACCCAACCGTGCACCATACCGTACCAATCCAGAGGAGACGAAGGAGATTATGCGTCAAGTACAAAAGCTGCTCGACAAAGGTTATATACGTGAATCTCTTAGTCCTTGTGTTGTTCCTATTATACTAGTGCCTAAAAAGGATGGTACATCGCATATGTGTGTTGATTGTAGAGGCATTAATAATATTACTATTCGTTATCGTCATCCTATTCCTAGGCTAGATGATATACTTGATGAATTGAGTGGCTCTACAATATTCTCCAAAGTTGATTTGCGTAGTGGATACCATCAAATTCATATGAAATTGGTTGATGAATGGAAAACAGCATTTAAAACTAAGTTTGGATTATATGAATGGTTAGTCATGCCTTTTGGGTTAACTAATGCACCTAGTACTTTCATGAGACTAATGAACGAAGTTTTACGTGCTTTGATTGGACGATTTGTGGTAGTTTACTATGATGACATATTGATTTATAGCAAATCTTTGGAGGAACATTTGGAACATTTACGTGTTGTTTTTATTGCTCTACGTGATGCACGTTTGTTTGGTAACCTTGGAAAGTGCACCTTTTGCACCGCCCGAGTATCTTTTCTTGGCTATGTTCTTACTCCACAGGGAATTGAAGTTGATAAAGCCAAGATTGAAGCTATTGAGAGTTGTCCACAACCCAAAACGGTCACACAAGTGAGGATTTTCCTTGGCCTCGCTAGTTTCTATAGGCGTTTTGTGAGAGATTTGAGCACCATTGCAGCACCGTTTTGGGGTGCGGCCAACTCTCAATAGCTTGAATCTTGGCTTTATCAACTTCAATTCCCTGTGGAGTAACAACATAGCCAAGAAAAGATAGTCGATCAGTGTAGAAGGTGCACTTCCCATGGTAACCAAACAAACGTGCATCACGTAGAGCACTAAAAACAACACGTAAATGTTCCAAATGTTCCTCCAAAGATCTGCTATAAATCAGTATATCATCAAAATAGACTACCACAAATCGTCCAATGAAAGCACGTAAAACTTCATTCATTAGTCTCATGAAAGTACTAGGTGCATTAGTTAACCCAAAAGGCATGACTAACCACTCATATAAACCAAACTTAGTTTTAAATGCCGTTTTCCATTCATCTCCCAATTTCATACGAATTTGATGGTATCCACTATGCAAATCAACTTTGGAGAAATTTGTAGAGCCACTCAATTCATCAAGCATATCATCTAGCCTAGGAATAGGATGACGATAACAAATAGTAATATTATTAATGCTTCTACAATCAACACACATACGCGACATACCATCCTTTTTAGGCACTAGTATAATAGGAACAACACAAGGACTAAGAGATTCGCGTATGTAACCTTTGTCGAGCAGCTCCTGTACTTGCCGCATAATCTCCTTCATCTCCTCTGGATTGTTACGGTATGGTGCACGGTTGGGTAGCGATGGATCGGGAATTAAGTCAATTTGATGCTCAATCCCTCGAATAGGTGGTAATCCCGGTGGCACATCTTGAGGGAAGACGTCAGCAAACTCCTGCAAAATGTTAGTGACAACAGGGGGCAAAGAGGAAGGCACGTCCTCGAATGAAAATAATGCCTCTTTGCACACAAAAGCATAGCAAACAGATCTGCTGAAATCTAGCTCATCAATATCAGATTTTCTGGCAAGTAAACATGCACTTTTCAATTTAATTTCAGAAGCAACAGTAGATGGTTGATTATTAGGTTTCATTTGTTGCTCATATTCTTTTGCCACAATCTGATTTTCACTCATATTTTTCTCATGTTTTGCTTTATTAGCTCTATTAATATCATCTTTCAAAATGGATTCAGGAGTCATAGGAAGCAAAGTAATATGGCTATCCTTATGAACAAGAGTATACTGATTATTTCTACCATGGTGTATAGAATTTTTATCAAATTGCCATGGTCTACCAAGTAATAAGGAACATGCTTGCATGGGTACCACATCACAATCAACATAATCAGCATATGTAGAGATACTAAAATGCACATGAACAGTACATGTTACCTTAACCTTGCTGCTATTGTTGAACCATTGGATGTAGTAAGGATGTGGATGTGGTCTTGTGGTGAGAGATAGCTTCTCCACCATCTCCATGCTAGCCATGTTGTTGCAGCTCCCTCCATCTATGATGACGCAAACAGAACGTTCCTTCGCAACTCCCTTTGTATGGAACAAATTATGCCTCTGATTTTGCTCAGCTTGTGTGACCTGCCCACTCAAAACACGTTGAGCAACTATACATTCATACCTATCAGCATCTTCAGGATCCATGTATTGCGTCTCATGATCAGAATCATCTCCACCATGTTCTTCACATGTAATAAGAGCCAAAGTCTCCTCATCATAGTCACTAGCGGACTCATACCCACCATCCTCAGTAGCAATCATCACATGCTGAGATTTGAATTCTCTCGCAAAATGTCCTCTTCCCTTACAAAGACAACAAATAATATCACTTGTGTGCCCTGTTAATGCCATGGAAGAAGAAGAGCTCTGCGCAGGCCCGGCAGGTGTGCTCTTGGCAGATGGTGGTGGTTGTGCCTGCTATCTTGTATTACGGCTGGAGGTGGCACCTGATGGAGGTGCTGGTATAGTGGAAGTAGAGGATGCACGTCGTGTCCATGATGAAGATCGACCTGGAGAAAAGTTAGTTCGCGCCAATGACTGTCAATCCTGCACTTCACGTTCAGCTTTACAAGCAAGATGGAATAAACGAGTGATATTAGTATAGTCCTTATACTCTAGAATGGTCTGAATCTCTCCTTTACCCCACCCATAAAATGTGCAAGCATAGCTTCATTCTCCTCAACAATACCACATCTAATCATGCCAGTTTGTAATTCCTGATAATATTCTTCTATAGAATTTTTTCCTTGTCTTAAACGCTGCAATTTTTGAAGTAATTCATGTTGATAATATGGTGGAACTGTAACATCCCAATTTTCAATTTCGATGTTTATAATAGATCATTCATATGCATCCATGATTTATGCATTTTTGTCCCATTTGTTTTATTTGATTTTTGATCCAAGGAACTTTGAGCAACTCAAGGACCAAAAGAGAGAGTTGGAAGTTTCCCCAAAACCCACTTTTGAAATTTCAAAGTTGGGATATGGATCAAATTAGATTTCACCAAAAATTCATTTCCATTATATCAAAAATAAAATAAAGAGACAAGATAAAATGACTTCTTCAAAATCAGAAAAGAAAATATTGGAAATTGAATTTGGAACCAGAATATTTTTTTGAGTTTTATTTGCAATTTATTTTATTAGCATAGCAAAAGGTTTATTTTTGAAACTTGCATTTTAGGCCAGATAAAAGTTCACTAGGTCATATATAAGACCATATAATTATGTGAATTTTTCTGGCATTTCTAGACTTATATTTATTTGTATTTTTGGTGTTTCATTGCTTCTGTAAAAAAACGTGTAAAAAAACGCAGCCCACCAGGCCCAGGCCCAGGCGCTCTCTCCTTCTTCCTCCTCTCTGTACGTGAACACTGACAGAACGTTCATCCATGGCGCCTCAACCTCTTCCTCCCTCATCTTCCTCTCCCCCGCTCCAAAACGCCTCTGAACGGAACCCCCTCGCCTCCCCGTAAGACCCCCCTCTTCCCCTATAAATAGGACCCCGAAAAGCATGGCATATCCCTCCATTCCTAAGACCGAAACCCCTCTCCGCCTTGCTCTCCTACGCGAGCAATTGCTCGCCAGAGTTCGTCATTCGCTGCCGTTTCCAACGAGGATAGCACTGCCTCCGGTGAGCCATTCGCCCCTCCTCTTATTCCAATGGATGATTTTTGATCGTGTGAATATCTCTGACCCATCAAACCTCTCGATTCCACAGCAGGATCACTTCGCCGACGAGGTCAAGTTCCACCGCCGCCGGAAGGATTCCAGCGAGCCTGTGGTGCATGTACAGAATGAGTTCGTCTCTGTGTCCTACTCCATCGTCTTCATAGAGACCCCCTCTCCATTGTTCGACACTCCTACTTCGCCGTAGCCTCCGTCTTCCTCATCGCCGGCGACAAGTCCGGTGAGCACCCAGCCAGCCAATCAGAGGGCGCCACTTGGCATCTGACCGAATTTTTTTCTCTTTTTCCAGTATTTTTTCCAATCTCAGATTCTATACCAATTCTTGTTTCTAGTATATATTTTAGTCTATAGATCCGTTTTAGTTGATTCTTTTTTCTACGATTTCATAGAAATATCCTCTATCCAGAGAACCAAACGAAAAATATGTTTGAAAATTTTAAAATTTGAATTCAAACAGATCTGAATTCAAACTTCGTTAGGCCGTACTCGAGTTTCGTAACTCTATTTTAGGTGGTTCTTTTTGCAAATCGAAGCTCGCAACGTGTACTTTTTGTTAGACCCAAATACACATATTTTTGCTACTGTAAAAATTATGTTATGTACAGAGACTTTATTAGGTTTTTTTGGAGTTTTTCGAAGTCTTTCATTTGTTTTCTTTTTGGATTTTTGCTTGTATGCTTATGTATGTTATTGATTGCTTACATTAGATCATCAAGAGTGCGAAGCTTGCTACTGCAAATCCTTAGAGTTCAACGGTCGTCAGCAAGGCAAGTTCACACTTTGATCATATTTTTTCAATACCCAGTTTTTACTATGCATTAGTTTCACCCTCAAAGATTGCATGAGTAGGATTGGGAACATGTGGTTATGCTTTGTAGTTCATGTGGTAGGAACCTATGACCTTTGATCACCCCGGGGATTTTTTGTTATGTCATATATTGCTTAGCCATGCTCGTAGACGGGGATTGGTATGTGTGTTTCATGCAAGTTGCGAGAGATAATAATTTGGGACAACTTAAGGTGGCAACTTTAATACACATCTGGGTGGATTGTTTGGGGCACCTGGAGTAACCAGTGCTTGCCCAAGGGGAATCCCGGAGTACCCGTGTGATTACCCTAGGTCCGCCACCCAGGCTCAAAGGGATCATAAGATATTTCATGCCTAGAAACTTCCGTGTGCAGCCACAAGCCATTCTGGGCTCTGGCATAGTTGAGTAAGTTGTGTGACCTCTTTCTGTGGTAGACTAGCTGATGTAGGGGAAAGTAGGTGTACCGGTCTACCCAGGGTTAAGGGGAAATGCTGCGGAAATGCTATGTCTCGATCTTCCGATCATGGAGGTGGTCGAGTCTTGTGGGGAAAAGTGCGCAAACCTCTGCGGAGTGTACAAACTAATCATGATTAGTCGTGTCCCTGGTTATGGACAACTTGAGTATCTAGAAGTGAATTATTGGTTGATCTCATCACTCTATTTAATGAAATTATTGGGTTACTAATAACTTGGGAATTTTGGGATTGAGTGGGAGGAACCTTCTCAATAATGGCATTTTAACTTAGTAGTAATAAAAAATTATTCCTTTGTTGTAGGGAAAAATTAGCTTTATGCAAAATAAAACTTAGATCCTCCACCAGCTAAATTTGCATATAGAGATAGTCTTTTCATTAATTATTATTCTATGGTGTGAAATTGCCGGCATATTCCATGTGCTGACCTACACGGCTGCAATGTCTGATGTTGCATACTTTTCCGATGAGTATTAAAGGTGCGATAGGTCGTTGTTCTGCACTCAGTTTGCCGTGGAGTTGGATGGACTCATTTACCTTTGAATCTTCCGCAGTTATTTTTATTTAGATGGCCTTTGGCCATGTTATTGTAATAAATACTCTTTTGAGGATCTCGATGTAACAAAGTGTGATTGAACTCTGTTATAATTCCTCGAGTACTGTGTGTGTCAGCATACCGATCCAGGGATGACACTTAAGCACAGAGACTTCAATCCATTTTGGATCGGGTCGCTAAAAGATGGTATCAGAGCACACGCTGACTGTAGGACATGACCACTAGGAAATGGAAAGCCATAGGAAGAAAACTCTATTTTACGACTTCCTTAAATATCCGTTGGTCTATACTCTTCTCTATTCATTTCTGTCTCTTCTCTACTTCAATAAAATAGTTGTTGAACCACATCACCAAGTTGCTCAGCCCGATGAGACCATGACCTATGAAGACATCATTGACAAAGAAGAAGAAGAAGAAGAAGCTAGAGTTAACTTTGATTTGAGAAGATTTAGTTCAGACCACCACTACCAAGATGAGTCCAATGAATGATTGCGGTAGTATGAAGAGATCATATCTCTTGTGGATATGACCTTACCTGTAGGTTTTGCTTGTGTGGTGTGATCTGTGTGGATTGCTTGATTTGAAGTTTTATTGCTATCATAAGCATATGGGTAGTGATTTCTCTCATTAGGCCCTTATTCTATTCTGATTTCTCATACACTCTAAACCTAACAGATGCCTCCAAGACGTGACCCGGAATTCCCACCGGAACTTACCCAGTTGATCCAAAACCAGAATTCCCTCATGCAGCTACTCATCCAGAATCAGAACCAGAACAACAACAACCCACCGCCACCACCTCCGGTTGACAACCTTGCCCGTTTCCTGAGGTTAAACCCACCAGTGTTCTCTAGCAGCACGGAGCTGATCGTTGCAGATGACTGGCTTCGCAAGATCGGAAGAGAGCTGACCACCGCAGGATGCACTGACGCTGAGAAGGTGCGCTTTGCCGCACATCAACTGGATGTACCAGCAGCCTCATGGTGGGAGAATTACACCACCACATTCCCCATAGCTAATGTGACTTGGGATCAGTTCCAGCAGG
Source organism: Triticum dicoccoides (assembly GCF_002162155.2). Classification (NCBI taxonomy): domain Eukaryota; kingdom Viridiplantae; phylum Streptophyta; class Magnoliopsida; order Poales; family Poaceae; genus Triticum; species Triticum dicoccoides. Next base: position 375,739,699 of record NC_041392.1, on the reverse strand, counting down.
TGTTCTGTACCGCACATGTTTCAGCCAGAGCTATGAGTCTGAAGAAGCGTGAGTTCCACAACTTACGCCAAGGAAATCGTTATGTTGGTGATTATGTGCAGGAATTCAGCAAGTTATCCAGGTATGCTCCAGGAGACATGGTTGATGATGCCGCTAAGCAGGAGAAATTTCTGGAGGGACTAAACGATGATCTGGGACTTCAGTTGAATGTGGCTGCCTTTAACAATTATCAAGAGTTGGTCGACAAGGCTCTCATTCTGGAAGGCAAGTAGCAGCAGGTGGAGAATCGCAAGAGGAAGTACGGACAAGGAAAGTACAACTCTGGTGTTCAGCAGAAGCCCCGCTATACCCCGTACTCGGGAAATAATGGACTAGGATCTGGCAAGTATAATGGACACACTCACCATAACCATGGAGGACATTCACATCATGGAGGGAATGGACACAACCATAATGGCCATAGGAATGGCAATGGGAATGGAGGAAACAACAATCAGCATCAGTCCAACCCTGCTACACCGGCAAAGAAGGATCTGAGCCACATTACCTGTTTCAGGTGCGGGAAAACCGGACACTACGCCACTGAGTGTTCCGAGGCAAAGAACGGGAACGGTAATGGAAGCTCTGGAGGCAGGAAGCCCAATCCCTTCACCAAAGGTCAGGTGAACCATGTCAATGTGGAGGAAGTTTATGACCAGCCTGACATCGTTGTTGGTAAGTTCTTGATTAATTCATTTACAACCCTTGTTCTTTTTTACACTGGTGCATCACATTCATTCATATCAAGGGGGTTTGTGGATAAGTTTAAGTTGCCGACCGTAGCCCTTAAAACACCATTGTTAGTGAGTTCCCCAGGAGCAGAGCATATGGCTAGTTGGGGATGTTTTTAGTTGTCATTAACCATAGGGAGACATGTTTTCCCCACAGACCTCATCATCCTAGAATCACAAGGATTGGATGTAATTCTAGGCATGGACTGGCTATCCAAGTATGAAGGGAATACTGATAGTGCCCGTAAGTCGATTCTTCTCACCACCCTAGAGGGGAAACGGATCAAGTATGTGTCGAGGCATACGCCAAGGAGGACTCAAGTGAATTCTCTTTCAGGAGTTGTTCAGTAGGAAGTACCAGTTGTGAAGGATTATCCCGATGTTTTCCCAGAGGAATTGCCCGGCATGCCACCGGATCGGGACATAGAGTTTTTGATCGAATTGTTACCAGGCACCAGACCAATATCCAAGAGATCGTACCGGATGCCCACAAATGATCTGGAGGAAATTAAGAAGGAGATTAAGGAATTGTTGGAGAAAGGTTATATTCGACCGAGTTCATCACCTTGGGGAGCCCCAGTGCTTCTAGTTGAGACGAAGGATGGATCCTTGAGAATGGTTGTAGATTATCGTGCGTTGAATGAGGTGACGATCAAGAACAAGTACCCTCTGCCGATAATCAATGATTTGTTTGACCAGCTACAAGGAGCAAAAGTTTTCTCAAAGATCTATCTTCGATCAGGATATCACCAGCTGAAAATTCGAGAACAGGATATACCCAAGACAGCCTTTACCACGATATATGGACTTTATGAGTACACGGTCATGTCTTTTGGTTTGACTATTGCCCCTGCCTATTTTATGAGTATGATGAACAAGGTATTCATGGAGTTCTTGGATAAGTTTGTTGTGGTATTCATTGATGACATATTGATTTAATCGAAGAATGAAGAAGAACACAAGGAACATTTGCGCTTGGTTCTTGAGAAGCTTAGGGAACATCAATGATACCCAAAGTTCAGCAAATGCGAATTCTGGTTGAAGGAAGTCGGATTTCTTGGACATGTTATATTAGGAGAAGGAATAGCAGTAGACCCCTCCAAGGTTGAAGCCGTCACCGAATGGAAGGCACCCACCTCAGTCGGAGAGATTCGAAGTTTTCTTGGACTCGTAGGATATTATCAGAGGTTTATTGAGAATTTCTCCAAGATCACGAAGCCCATGACAGAGTTATTGAAGAAAGACACCAAGTTTAATTGGGCCGAGGAATGTGCAGCTAGTTTTCAGGAGTTCAAGGAACGTTTGGTTACCGCCCCGGTGCTAATTCTTCCAAATATACGCAAAGATTTCCAAGTATATTGCGACGCTTCTCGTCAGGGACTTGGAGGTGTTCTTATGCAAGAAGGAAGAATTGTTTCATATGCCTCACGTCAGCTTCGACCTCATGAGCGGAATTATGCCACACATGATTTGGAGTTAGCAGCCGTAGTGCACGCACTCAAGACCTGGAGACATTTTCTTATCGGAAATCGTTGTGATGTTTACACGGATCACAAGAGTTTGAAATACATCTTCACGTAGAAGGAGTTGAACCTTAGGCAGAGAAGATGGTTGGAGCTCATAAAGGATTATGACATGAAATTGCATTATCGCCTAGGAAAGGCCAATGTTGTGGCAGATGCATTGAGCCGCAAGAGCTATGTTAATACCCTCACAGCAGGAGGATTACCTCAAGAGTTAATTGATCATCTCAGAGATCTTTGATTGGAGATAGTACCACGAGGTTTTGTTGCCGCAATGGAAATTCAATCCACTTTGTTGGGAAAGATCCGAGAAGCCCAGAAGTTAGACAAAGGTATTGCGGAGATAAAGGGAAGGATGAACAAAGGAAAGGCAAAAGGATTTTGTGAGGATGAACATGGAACCTCGTGGTTTGAGCAACGTATTTACGTGCCAAATGACCCAGAGATCAGGAAATTGATTCCTCAGGTGGCTCATGATTCGCCTTATTCAATACACCCGGGCAACACCAAGATGTATTTCGACTTGAAGGAAAGTTTCTGGTGGACAGGTATGAAGAAGGGTATTGCCGAGTATGTCGCAGTATGTGACGTATGTCAGAGAGTTAAGGCAGAGCACCAGAAACCAGCAAGATTACTTCAGCCTTTGCTGATACCGGATTGGAAGTGGGACAAGCTTGGCATGGACTTCATTATAGGATTACCCAGGACCCGATCAGGCTATGATTCTATTTGGGTAGTGGTTGATCGCTTGACTAAGGTAGCTCACTTCATCCCCGTGAAAACCACATATACAAGTGCTAAGTTAGCCAAGATATACATGACCAGGATCGTATGTCTGCAAGGAGTTCCGAGGACCATCGTATCAGATAGAGGAACACAATTTACCTCAAAGTTTTGGCATCAGTTACATGAAACTTTGGGTACCAGGCTGGAGTTCAGTACAGCTTTTCATCCGCAGATAGATGGGAAGACCGAGAGAGTCAATTAGATACTGGAGGACATGTTGAGAGCTTGTGCGCTAGATTATGGATCTAGTTGGGATGATAATTTGCCTTACGCAGAATTCTCATATAACATCAGCTATCAAGCTAGTTTGAAAATGGCCCCTTTCGAAGCTTTGTACGGAAGGAGGTGCAGGACACCATTGATGTGGGATGAAGTTGGAGACCGTAAATTATTCGGACCAGATTTAATTAGAGATTCAGAGGAGAAAGTCAAGCTGATCCACGACAGACTCAAGGTAGCCCAATCCAGACAGAAGAGTTATGTCGATACTAAACGCAAGGAGGTAACCTATTAAGTCGAAGATAGAGCATATCTGTGTGTGTCACCACTTCGAGGAGTTAAATGATTTGGAGTCAAAGGAAAGTTAGCACCACGGTTTGTGGGGCCGTATAGTGTTTTAGAACGCATGGGTGAAGTTGCCTACAAGTTGGAATTACCAGTAACCTTGTCAGGAGTTCATGATGTGTTTCACGTTTCCCAGTTAAAGAAGTGCCATGCAGAGATGGTCGATATTCCTTTGAGAGATACAGTGCCACTGGAGGCCATACAGTTGGATAGTGATCTGACCTATGAGGAGAAGCCCATCAAGATTCTCGAGACTGCAAGCAGGGTTACCAGCAGCAAGGTCATCAAGTTTTGCAAGGTTCAGTGGAGTCATCATACTGAGGAAGAAGCCACCTGGGAATGAGAAGAAGACCTCCGACAGGACCACCCACACCTGTTTGCTAGCCAACCCAAATCTCGAGGGCGAGATTCATCTTAAGGGGGTAGGTTTGTAACATCCCAATTTTCAATTTGGATGTTTATAATAGATCATTCATATGCATCCATGATTTATGCATTTTTGCCCCATTTGTTTTATTTGATTTTTGATCCAAGGAACTTTGAGCAACTCAAGGACCAAAAGAGAGAGTTGGAAGTTTCCCCAAAACCCACTTTTGAAATTTCAAAGTTGGGATATGGATCAAATTGGATTTCACCAAAAATTCATTTCCATTATATCAAAAATAAAATAAAGAGAGAAGATAAAATGACTTCTTCAAAATCAGAAAAGAAAATATTGGAAATTGAATTTGGAACCAGAATATTTTTTTTTAGTTTTATTTGCAATTTATTTTATTAGCATAGCAAAAAGTTTATTTTTGAAACTTGCATTTTAGGCCAGATAAAAGTTCACTAGGTCATATATAAGAACATATTTTTCTGGCATTTCTAGACTTATATTTATTTGTATTTTCGGTGTTTCATTGCTTCTGTAAAAAAACGTTTAAAAAATGCAGCCCACCAGGCCCAGGCCCAGGCGCTATCTCCTTCTTCCTCCTCTCTGTACGTGAACACTGACAGAACGTTCATCCTTGGCGCCTCTACCTCTTCCTCCCCTCATCTTCCTCTCCCCCGCTCCAAAACGCCTCTGAACGGAACCCCCTCGCCTCCCCGTACGACCCCCCTCTTCCCCTATAAATAGGACCCCGAAAAGCACGGCATATCCCTCCATTCCTAAGACCGAAACCCGTCTCCGCCTTGCTCTCCTACGCGAGCAATTGCTCGCCGGAGTTCGTCATTCGTTGTCGTTTCCAACGAGGATAGCACTGCCTCCGGTGAGCCATTCGCCCCTCCTCTTATTCCAATGGATGAGTTTCAATCGTGCGAATATCTCTGACCCGTCAAACCTCTCGATTCCGCAGCAGGATCACTTTGCCGATGAGGTCAAGTTCCACCGCCACCAGAAGGATTCCAGCGAGCCTGTGGTGCACATACAGAATGAGTTCATCTCTGTGTCCTACTCCATCATCTTCATAGAGACACACTCTCCACCGTTCGACACTCATACTTCGTCGTAGCCTCCGTCTTCCTCGCCGGCGGCGACAAGTCCGGTGAGCACCCAGCCAGCCAATCAGAGGGCGCCACTTGGCATCTGGCCGATTTTTTTCTCTTTTTCCAGTATTTTTTCCAATCTCAGATTATATACCAATTCTTGTTTCTAGTATATCTTTTAGTCTATAGATCCGTTTTAGTTGATTCTTTTTCTATGGTTTCATAGAAATGTCCTCTATCCAGAGAACCAAACGAAATATATTTTTGAAAATTTTAAAATTTGAATTCAAACAGATCTGAATTCAAACTTCGTTAGGCCGTACTCGAGTTTCGTAACTCTGTTTTAGGTGGTTCTTTTTGCAAATCGAAGCTCGCAACGTGTACTTTCTGTTAGACCCAAACACGCATATTTTTGCTACTGTAAAAATTATATTATGTACAGAAACTTTATTTGGTTGTTTTGGAGTTTTTCTAAGTCTTTCATTTGTTTTCTTTTTGTATTTTTGCTTGTATGCTTATGTATGTTATTGCTTGCTTACGTTAGATCATCTGGAGTGCGAAGCTTGCTACCATGAATCCTTAGAATTCAAGGATCGTCAGCAAGGCAAGTTCACACTTTGATCGCATTTTTTCAATACCCAGTTTTTACTATGCATTAGTTTCACCCTCAAAGATTGCATGAGTAGGATTGGGAACATATGGTTATGCTTTGTAGTTCATGTGGTAGGAACCTATGACCTTTGATCACCTCGGGGATTTTTCATTATGTCATATATTGCTTAGCCATGCTCGTAGACAGGGATTGGTATGTGTTATTCATGCAAGTTGCGAGAGATAATAATTTGGGACAACTTAAGGTGGCAACTTTAATACACATCTGGGTGGATTGTTTGGGGCACCTGGAGTAACCAGTGCTTGCCCAAGGGGAATCCCGGAGTACCCATGTGATTACCCTAGGTCCGCCACCCAGGCTCAAAGGGATCATAAGATATTTCATGCCTAGAAACTTCCGTGTGCAGCCACAAGCCATTATGGGCTCTGGCATAGTTGAGTAAGTTGTGTGACCTCTTTCCGTGGTAGACTAGCTGATGTAGGGGAAAGTAGGTGTACCGGTCTACCCAGGGTTAAGGGGAAATGCTGCTGAAATGCTATGTCTCGATCTTCCGATCATGGAGGTGGTCGAGTCTTGTGGGGAAAAGTGCGCAAACCTCTGAAGAGTGTACAAACTAATCATGATTAGCTGTGTCCCCGGTTATGGACAACTTGAGTATCTAGAAGTGAATTATTGGTTGATCTCATCACTCTATTTAATGAAATTATTGGGTTACTAATAATTTGGGAATTTGGGGATTGAGTGGGAGGAACCTTCTCAATAATTGCATTTTAACTTAGTAGTAATAAAAAAATTATTCCTTTGTTGTAGGGAAAAATTAGCTTTATGCAAAATAAAACTTAGAGCCTCCACCAGCTAAATTTGCACATAGAGATAGTCTTTTCATTAATTATTATTCTATGGTGTGCAATTGCCAGCATATTCCATGTGCTAACCTACACGGCTGCAACGTCTCATGTTGCAGACTTTTCCGATGAGGATTAAAGGTGCGATAGGTCGTTGTTCTGCACTCAGTTTGCCGTGGAGTTGGATGGACTCATTTACCTTTGAAGCTTCCGCAGTTATTTTTATTTAGATGGCCTTTGGCCATGTTATTGTAATAAATACTCTTTTGAGGATCTCGATGCAATAAAGTGTGATTGAACTCTGTTATAATTCCTTGAGTAGTGTGTGTGTCAGCATACCGATCCAGGGATGACACTTAAGCACGGAGACTTCGATTCATTTTGGGTCGGGTCACTACAGGAACCCAACGAGTATGCATAACAGTTTTCAAAGCAGCCCAAGTAGCTGGAATAGGATATAATATACCATGTTCACACCACCAAACACATGTGAAGCTAGTGAAAGCACAAAAAGCAATAGGAACACGTCTCTCCTTAGGATATTGTAAACATGTAAAACACTGTTCAGTTTCTAATTCCCAAGTAAGATATATATCAGGAACATATCTACCCTCAAATGGTGGAATATTCAATTTCAATTTAGGAAGATGGTCATGATCTCGTACCTCATATGGTTGTGCCGCCCTACCGTTGCGATGATATACCTGAGGACGACCTGGTGGTGGTGGTGCTGGTGGTTGCACGTAGTTTTGATTTTGATGAACCTCATTCTCGTAATGGTCCTCCACCTCTGCAGTAGCAGCAAGAGCGACAGAACCATCAACAGCGGCACCAGAATTTTTCCCAGGGTCAATGGGAACGCGTTGTGCTCGTCCCACTTGATTTGGAAGGCGACGTTGTTGTTGTTGTTGTTGTTGTTGTTGTTGTTGTTGTAGAGGTGCGTTAGGTGCAGCCGGTGGTGGTCGTGGAAAACGTGCGAGCAAGTCTTTAAACTTGTTATCAAGCTTTGTTTCAAACGTCTTCTCCATGCCATCTATCTTCTCCATGGCCTCTTCAAATCTGTTTAGCACATCTTGCACCTGTCCACTCATCATTTACTGAAATTTATCATGCAACCCCTTATTCGTCATGTTCTCCCAGTTAGCCTCGTCAGCTTGTGATCCTGCCATGGTTAGCAGAAATAGAAAGAATATGATCCTACAGACTACTAAGAAGAGGTGGTGGTGGGTGTCACAAATCCATCAAGCAAATCTCAAATTCTTACCAATTCTTACCCAGCAGCAGGCGGTGATCGGCAACCGTCGTAGTCAAAACTCTCAAAGCTTGGATAGAGCGATTACCAGGGAGAGTCAAATGCACGACGTAGATGTACGTGGATCTAGGAAGGCTTATAATATGGTAGCAAAAAGGATCAGCAATAATCAATTCAGAGATGCAAAGTTGAATAAATGCTCAACGACGGTACTGTGCTGGTCCTAGGCTAGACCGTGCTAGAGACGCGAGCCTAGAACACTAACAAAATCACGGCGCTACACGTAAACAAGGGAGGAGCACGCTCTGAATTTTTTTTCTTTTTTCCTCTTTTTTTTGCTCCGCAACAAATTTTTTCGAAAAAGTTTACAAATGGTCTAAAAACTGCCTAGCCAGAATTTTCCAGACTTAGTTTTGAAAAAAACTGGAACTATTTTTCTTCTGCGGATAGCCCGGAAGTTGGGGAGTCCTACTCTGTCACGACTCAGAGTATCGCGTGATCTGGAAATCGGAAACAAAGCAACAAAACTGGACTCGGACTAGGACTGGTAGCGGAGATGAATCTGGTGGAACTCGGACTGGTGGTTGTATATGGCGATGGTATATCTGGACTCGGATTGGTGGTGTATATGGCGATGGTATATGCAGACTCGGATTGGTGGTTGTATATGGCGATGGTATATGTGGACTTGGATTGGTGGTTGTATATGGCAGCGGCGATGTATATGGTGGGGTGGTGGTATAAGGCAATGATGATGACGATGGTGCGGCGGCGGCGTGACAACCTGTGAACAGAACTCGAAACTCTAAGGGACTAGATGCTAAGACCAGCAACTCGACACGACGATGCATCCACAAATTCAACAAAGCAAAACTCTAAGAAGACTATGCAAAGGCTCATATTGGTTCGGATATGATGAAATAACCCTAATTTTTTTGGCTTTTTTTGTGGACTGTAGGTATGAAGAATAGACTCAATCTAAACTACGAAAAACTATAAAAATCTCACTGAGCAACCTGGAAATCTGATACCACTTGATAGAGGCGAAGGTGTCCCGATGTTTCGATGAGATAGATATCGTTTTCTGTGGGAGTCGACTTTGATGATCCGACTACGAGCGTGCGAGGACGTCGCGCCTTAGCAATCGCTAAACCAACTTCCAAGGGTTATTGACCACGGCGGAGCACGATCAACCTGACCACGAGGGTCTATTTCCTGCGAGCAAACAAAGAACAAGCAAGAAACTGAGATTGCAATCTGGATATTGCGAATTAAAGAGGAAAGCTTTTTAATGAAAGTGGGGTTCTGTGACGTCTTGGTCTGGTCGTTGGACACAAACGAAGTACGCGAAGTTGCAGCTATGGCGAACTTTTAATCTAAACAAAACCCAAAGTCTAAACGACGCCCTAAGGGTTGTATATATGGAGGAAGAGGGGGGAATTTCGTGGCCCTTGGAGGAGGGGTCCAAAACCAACCCTAACTCTTGTTTCCCCACACATACGGACTCTAAAAACAACCTATACTTAAGTATTTCGAAAATACATGTGCCTGGACCAATAATAAGGTGACGCGGCACCTAGAATAGCCTCTGGACAAAATTTGTGAAGTGGCATCTTGTATATTTCGTCCAAGGCTTCATGCACTCCTTATGGTGGCTTCAAAGTCCTGGAATCATCACTTGTAACTCCGTTCTGGATCCCCTTGCGCATGCCATCATCTCCATGCGCAAGGCCCTTCATTTGTAAGCAAAACAAAGTCTTGCTTTGTTCATCCCTCTTATCCAGTGTTCATCCCTCTTATCCATGCCAGGCCCTTCATTTGTAAGCAAAACAAATGTATCCAATTTAGGCAGCATCATATTCTCATGAACATTAGAATCATTACCAAGAAACGAAAGTACCTGGTAATTTAGTTGGCGTGCACGAGCTCTAGTAATTGGTCCAGTATGTATAGCAGCAGGGGCTGTGGGTGTAACAATTGTATTGATGTCCTCATCATACTCCCCTTCTTGAAATGAAGTCGTCCTCGACGGAAGTTCATCTTCCTCACCCAAATAAGGCTTCAAATCTGCAATGTTAAAAGTGGGACTAACCCCAAAATCTGCAGGCAGCTCAAGTTTATATGCATTATCATTTATTTTCTCTAACACCTTAAAGGGACCGTCAGCACGTGGCATTAGCTTTGATTTGCGCAAATCAGGAAATCTATCCTTACGCAAATGTAACCAAACAAGATCTCCAGGTGCAAATCTGGATCCCCTTGCGCATGCCATCATCTCCATGCTTGGTCTTGCCAGGCCCTTCATTTGTAAGCAAAACAAATGTATCCAATTATGGCAACATCATATTCTCATGAACATCAAAATCATTACTAAGAAACGAAAGTACCTGATAATTTAGTTGGTGTGCGCGAGCTCTAGTAATTGGTCCAGTATGTATAGCAGCAGGGGCTATGGGTGTAACAATGGTATTGATGTCCTCATCACCTTCACTATGCGCAGTTTTGGGGTCAAGCTTGTCGGAATCATTTTCTGAATGATAAATGAACAAACATATTCAAAATTAGAAATAATGTTAATTTGTAGATGGAGAGGTAGTAGGCGGCTGTTGTACCTGAACGGGTGTGGATCCAATAACAGGTTCGGAGTATTTGTTAGATGAGTAGCCCACCACTGTCATTTTCGGCGCATAAATGACATTGATTCTTGTTGGACCTTCTTGATCAACTACAAGTAATCTCTCAAGTGCAGGTGTGTCCTCAATGACCATACCGTGGTACACATCTTGTGATGGCTTCCTGCCGCACTAGCAACACACATAAATAGTCCGGAGAGTCATGGAGGTGATGTGGAAGGTACTCAACCCATTGATCGCCTGAAGATGAAGGTACTCGAGTGCAGTACAACCACGAAGCATGCGCTCCATGTCACCATTTGAGAGGCAGACGGCGACGTGCTTGAGGTGCTTCAGTCGTGGTAGAATAAGAGCGGGCGCGTCATTAAGGGGGTATGGCAGTTCCTGAACTAGGCGACGCACAGTGTGGGTGCGAGGTGGAGTGCGGACATTGGCAGCGACCGCCTATGCCCATCATCAAAAGTGCGCTCCTCAAGCGAACCAATCGTCAAGCTTGGCTCGGTCCTTGCCGTTGGAACGGAACTTGCCCATTCTAAGGGCTCTGGTTGGGCCAAGGTGACTGGCGAGGATCTTGGAGAACACACCCAAGCTTTTGTGATAGCCTTGGCAGAGCTCGTGGGTGTCGATGAGGTCGAGAGGGTTGGAGTTCCATAGGGGGCGCCACCGCCGGGAAAAGACAGTTGTTCGTGCCCCATATTTGATTGGGAGGAGGGAGATGATGACCGTCAACATATCATTGGGGAGGCTGCTAATGAAGTCTAGGCCTGCTGGAGTCGCTTGCGGTTCTAGCTCGCCCCGCCTTCGCTTGTTGGCAGCCCCGTTCTCCACCTCCAGAGTCTCCTTGTAAGCGGCGCTTTCTGATAGAAATGGGAATACAGAGAATATTTAGTTAAAACAGGCAATAGAAAAGTGTATTGGTAACTACAAGTTATTAGGTAGGAATATAGTAAGAAAAGGGAATAACAGTTGGTTGCTTAAATACTACACAATTCATTTGATATTTCTGGGTAAGTCAACATGGAGATAGTTGTAACACCTCGGATGTAACTTTCCCAATTTGTACTCCAACCCTTGCCGTTTCCGGCGTTAAGTTATATTTATTTCCTCGGGTTCGGGTCTTTGTCTCCGTGTGTTGTTGTCGTTGTCATGCATCTCTTATCATGTCATCATGTGCATTGCATTTGCATACGTGTTCGTCTCATGCATTCGAGCATTTTCCCCGTTGTCCGTTTTGCATTCCGGTGCTTCGTTCTCCTCCGGTGGTCATTTCTAGCTTTCTTTTGTGTGTGGGGATTAAAAATTTCTGGATTGGACCGAGACTTGCCAAGCGGCCTTGGTTTACTACCGGTAGACCGCCTGTCAAGTTTTGTATCATTTGGACTTCGTTTGATACTCCAACGGTTAACCGAGGGACCGAAAAGGACTCGTGTGTGTTGCAGCCCAACACCCCTCCAATTTGGCCCAAAACCCACCTAACTCTGCTCCATTATCTAGGGCGTTCGATCACAATCGCGTGGCCGAAAACTGCACCTCATTTGGACTCTCCTAGCTCCCTCTATGCCTATTTAAACACCCCCCCCCCCCGATTTTCGGATCTCCTTC
>NC_041392.1:375697799-375727016 GCF_002162155.2 Triticum dicoccoides | reverse complement strand
GACCGCCGCCTCCGCCGCCCTGCCCGGCCTCCTCCGGCCCGGCCCCCGTCTTGCCGAGCCGCCGGCGAGCACGCTCCGGCGAGATCCTCCGCCGCGCGACCCCGTGCTACAGTGGATCGCCGAGTGAATAGTAAACCCTAGATCCGCAGGTGTTTTTTTTCCTAAGTCCAAAAATTCCAGATCCATATGCACATGTTCATTAGGCTGTAACTTTGCATCCGTAGCTTCGATTCATGCATATAGCATATCAAAATGTTCATCTCAGAGAGTACATCATTTCATTCCATTGCATCATTTTCATTTGAGTTAATCTTGATGCCCTAAATGCCGTTAGAAGAGGGCTACTTGAGTTAATTGTCAGATCTGCTACTCCGTTTAGGTTTTTGTCATTTTTGCCATGATTAATGTGTGCATGATATGCCCTGGTGCTCTACATGTGTTTTGTTAAGGGTTTTGTCATCTTTCCAGAGGTGCAACCCATGTATTTTTAGGATGTGTGTGGTGACTAGTGCAAGCTTGCAAAGTGGTGCACTTAGTAATTCTGTTTTCAGGGACTTAGTAATTTCACTAAGTCCTGGAGCTGTTTATTTCATGATGCCATATGTTCATGTTGTTTCCTAGTGATCCGTGCCTCTTTTGGGGATAATCAGTAAGGATGTTTTGTTAATATTGTAGTGCTCTATCCATCCATGTCTTTGTTTGCAATTATGGAGCAACCTAGCTTTAGTCAATCGAGCTCTACTTTTGCTACTTTGTGAATCTGGGCAGATTGTCAACTTGTTTGCAATTTTGCCGGTGATATTGTAGTTGATCCGTGCATGCTATGTTATTGTTCTTGCCATGTCTAGCTTGCATTTTGTGCCTTCTTGACGGGTGTATGCTTGTCTTTCCATGACTTGCACTGTAGTGAGTGCATCGAGCTCGTAAACATGCCTACTTGAGTTATATTTCAGCATGTGTCAGTTTTCACTAAGTATGTGATCTGATTATATTTTTGCTATGTTCACATGCTTGCAATTGTATTTTCTGATCCCTTTTGGCTCAAGGTCACTAAGGAACTTTTGTTAAGCTCTTTGAGTAGCTCCATGCCATGCTTTACTTTGCCATGTTCAGGTCCTGTAGCATGTAGTTTTGTGGCTCCGAAGAGGGCTACCTGATCTGAAATTCCAGACAAGTGTTAATTTCACTAAGTCTGAGATCTGTTTGCCATATGCATTTTTGCCAGGCTTGTTTGAACCTGTTAATGGATGAATTGGCCGTAGCTCAGTGCCAGACTTTTTTTAAGCATCTTGTGTGCATCCCTGCCATGTATTTTGTTGTCATGTTTGGGTGTTGTAGCATGTTCGTTTCATTGCATTTAGATGCCTACTTGCTGTAAATCGCAGACCGGTGTCATTTTTGAATCGCTTGCCATTTCCAAACCGTAACTCCGATTCCGGCGTTCTTTATATCGTTTTCAAGCGATTTCATCTCATCTTTCTAGTGGCACACTTGGTTTTCCAAGTTGAGGCCAGATTCATGCATTTCCTGTCATATCTTGCATTTTGCATCCCGCATAGCATATCATCTTTGCATTGTGTTGTTTGAGTTGGCACGTGGTTGATTGTGTCCTTGTTGCTTGTTTGTCTTGTTTGGGTAGAGCCGGGAGACGAGTTCGCTAACAAGGAGCCCATTGAGTTTGCTTTCAAGGATCCAGTCAACTCTGACAACTGTGCAGGCATGATGATCATACCCTCGAAATCACTACTATCTTTGCTATGCTAGTTTGCTCGCTCTTTTGCTATGCCATTGTTACGATGCCTACCACTTGCTTTCAAGCCTCCCAAATTTCCATGTCAAACCTCTAACCCACCATGTCCTAGCAAACCGTTGATTGGCTATGTTACCGCTTTGCTCAGCCTCTCTTATAGCGTTGCTAGTTGCAGGTGAAGATTGAAGGCCGTTCCTTGTTGGAACATCTATTTACTTGTTGGGATATCATTATATTGCTATGTTATCTTAATGCATCTATATACTTGGTAAAGGGTGGAAGGCTCGGCCTCTCGCCTAGTGTTTTGTTCCATTCTTGCCACCCTAGATTCCGTCATATCGGTGTTATGTTCCCGGATTTTGTGTTCCTTACGCGGTTGGGTTATAATGGGAACCCCTCGATAGTTCGCCTTGATTAAAGCTTTTCGAGCAATGCCCAACCTTGGTTTTACCATTTGCCACCTAGCCTTTTCTTTCTCTTGGGTTCTGCAGACTCAAGGGTCATCATTATTTTACCCCCCCCCCTGGGCCAGTGCTCCTCTGAGTGTTGGTCTAAACTGTCAGCCGCCGGTGGCTACCAGGGGCAACTCTGGGCTGGCCTACCAGAAGTTTAGACAATCTGAGTGTGCCCTGAGAAAGAGATATGTGCAGCTCCTATCGGGATTTGTCGGCACATTCGGGCGGTGTTGTTGGTCTTGTTTTAACCTGTCGAAGTGTCTTGAATTACCGAGATACCGAGTCTGATCGGAACATCTTGGGATGAGGTCTATTCCTTCGTTGACCATGAGAGCTTGTCATGGGCTAAGTTGGGACTCCCCTGCAGGGATATGAACTTTCAAAAGCCGTGCCTGCGGTTATGGGCAGATGGGAATTTGTTAATGTCCGGTTGTAGATAACTTGAACCTTAATTCATTAAAATGAATCAACTGAGTGTGTTACCGTGATGGCCTCTTCTCGGCGGAGTCTGGGAAGTGGACACGGTGTTGGAGTAATGTTTGCGCAGATGGTTCTCTAGTTTCTCGCTCGCGCTTTGCCTCCTCTTATCGCTCTCTTTTGCGAATAAGTTAGCCACCATACTTGCTAGTCGCTTGCTGTAGCTCCACATATATTTACCTTGCCATACCTATAAGCTTAAATAGTCTTGATCGAGAGGGTGCGAGATTGCTGAGTCCCTGTGGCTCACAGATTACTATTACACCAGATGCAGGGCCTGATGATTCCGCTCCAGGAGACGCGTATGAGCTCAAGTGGGAGTTCGACGAAGACTCTCAGCATTACTATGTTTCCTTTCCCAATGATCAGTAGTGGTGCCCAGTTGGGGGTGATTGGGACCGTGTCGCATGTTGGGTTATCTTTTATTTTGGCGTCGTAGTCGGTCCATGAGTGTTTGGATGATGTAATGTTATTTATGTACTTGATTGACGTGGCGAGTGTAAGCCAACTATGTTATCTCCCCTTTATGATTTGTATTACATGGGATGTTGTGAAGATTGCCTAACTTGCGACATATGCCTTCAATGCATTTATGCCTCTAAGTCGTGCCTCGACACGTGGGAGATATAGTCGCATCGAGGGTGTTACAATAGTTGAAAAGAAAACTTACTTCCAACAAAGTCTGGACAGATGATATAGTCGGGGAAGTTACCATATATCTCATGACCAGACCCTTTTATGTGTAGTGCAGTTATAGTGCCAGCTTTCAGTTCATAAAACTTAGAAATTTCTTTCCAAAAGCCAGTGCCAAAATAGGAGTCACCACGTTCATAAAGTCTTATAGTAGCAACGATTGTAAATCCATGGCTTGTGTGCAGTATGACATCCCTGCAATCTTGATGTATGTAAAGGGAAAGATTGTGCACTACATATTTTGTTGCATAGCAAGGGACGCGCTGCAGAAAATGGTAGGATTGTTAAAGAAAATATGGTAACATGCAAATATGGTCCCAAATTGAAAGAACTATATAGCAGTGGAAATCAAAGGACAAAAAATTATAATTAAATAGATAGGGTAAACATGATGTCATGGAAATATGAGAGTAATCGAAAGAACAATACATCATTGATAACCCACAAGTATAGGGGATCAATTGTAGCCTCTTTCGATAAGTAAGAGTGTCGAACCCAATGAGGAGCTAAAGGTAGAACAAATATTCCCTCAAGTTCTATCGACCACCGATACAACTCTACGCATGCTTGACGTTTGCTTTACCTAAAACAAGTATGAAACTAGAAGTACTTTGTAGGTGTTTTTGGATAGGTTTGCAAGATAATAAAGAGCACGTAAATAAAAGCTAGGGGCTGCTTAGATAAATAAGAAATAAAGTTAGTATAGCAAGTGTGGAAAAGTGGTGGTAGGAGTTGCGAAATTCTCACTAAGCAATTGACTACTTTACTAGACCGATAGCAAGTTTTATGTGGGAGAGGCCACTGCTAGCATGTCATCCCTGACTTGGAATTCTATGCACTTATGATTGGAACTATTAGCAAGCATCCGCAACTACTAACATTCATTAAGGTAAAACCCAACCATAGCATTAAGATATATTGGTCCCCCTTCAATCCCGTATGCATCAATTTCTATGCTAGGTTGAAGCTTCTATCACTCTTGCCCTCCAATACATAGTCCTATCAACATACAACTAACCCTATGGTGTGATCCACGCACTCGCTCATATGATGGGCACCAAAGCACAACAACATAACCACAAGCAAATTAAATCAATCATAGTAATTCAGCAATCACCGATAGGACAACGAAAATCTACTCCGACATCATAGGATGGCAACACATCATTGGATAATAATATGAAGCATAAAGCACCATGTTCAAGTAGAGGGTACAGCGGGTTGTGGAGAGTGGACCGCTGTAGAAAGAGGGGGGAGGTGATGGAGATGTTGGTGAAGATGACGGAGGTGTTGGTGTAGATTGTGGTGATGATGATGGCCCCCGGTGGCACTCCAGCGCCACCGGAAGGGAGGGGGAGAGAACCCCCCCCCCTTCTTATTCCTTGACCTTCTCCCTAGATGGGAGAAGGGTTTCCCCTCTGGTCCTTGGCCTCCATGGCATGGGAGGGGCAAGAGCCCCTCCGAGATTGGATTTGTCTCTCTGTATCTCTCTGTTTCTGCGTTCTAGGATTCTGCCCTTTCATCATTTCCTATATATCCGGAGATCCGTAACTCCGATAGGATTGAAACCTTCGCCCTGATTTTCTCCAAAAATTAGAAAGCGGCCAAATAAGAGCGGCAACCACCTTACGGGGGGCCATGAGGGTCTGCGGCGCGCCCAGGGAGGCAGGCGTGCGCCCCCTGCCTCGTGGCCCCCTCGGGCACCTTCTTGCGTTGATTCTTCTTCCCATATTTCACAAATATTCCAAAAATATTGTCCGTCCGTTTTTATTCTGTTTGGACTCCGTTTGATATGGATTTTCTGCGAAACAAAAAACATGCAACAAACAAGAACTGGCACTAGGCACTGGATCAATATGTTAGTCCCAAAATAGTATAAAAAGTTGCCAAAAGTATATGAAAGTTGTATAATATTGGAATGGAACAATCAAAAATTATAGATACGATGGAGACGTATCAGCATCCCCAAGCTTAATTCATGCTCGTCCTCGAGTAGGTAAATGATAAAAAAGATAATTTTAGATGTGGAATGCTACCTAGCATAATCTTGATCATGTAATCTAATCATGGCATGAATATTAAGACACGAGTGATTCAAAGCAATAGTCTATCATTTGACATTAAGACAATAATACTTCAAGCATACTAATAAAGCACTCATGTCTTTTCAAAATAACATGGCCAAAGAAAGTTATCCCTACAAAATCATATGGTCTGGCTATACTCCATCTTCACCACACAAAATATTCAAATCATGCACAACTCCGATGACATGCCAAGCAACTGTTTCATACTTTTGACGTTCTCAAACCTTTTCAACTTTCACACAATACATGAGCATGAGCCATGGACATAGCACTATGGGTGGAATAGAATATGATGGTGGACTTTGTGTGGAGAAGACAAAAAAAGGAGAAAGTCTCACATCGACGCGGCTAATCAACCGGCTATGGAGATGCCCATCAATTGATGACAATGTGAGGAGTAGGGATTGCCATGCAACAGATGCACTAGAGCTATAAGTATATGAAAGCTCAAACTGAAACTAAGTGGGTGTGCATCCAACTTGCTTGCTCATGAAGACCTCGGGCCTTTGAGGAAGCCCATCATCGAAATATACAAGCCGAGTTCTATAATGAAAATTCCCACTAGTATATGAAAGTGATAACTCAATGAGACTCTCTATATGAAGAACATGGTGCTACTTTGAAGCACAAGTGTGGTAAAAGGATAGTAACATTGTCCCTTCTCTCGTTTTCTCTCTTTTTTTTGTTTTTTGTTTTGTTTTTTCTCTCTTTTTTGGTGGGCTTCTTTGGCCTCTTTTATTTTGATAACCTCACATGGGACAATGTTCTAATAATGATGATCATCACACTTTTATTTACTTACAACTCAATATTACAACTCGATACTAGAACAAAGATATGACTCTATATGAATGCCTCCGGCGGTGTACGGGGATGTGCAATGATCTAGCGTAGCAATGACATCAAAAAACGGACAAGCCATGAAAACACCATGCTAGCTATCTTACGATCATGCAAAGCAATATGACAATAAATGCTCAAGTCATGTATATGATGATGATGGAAGTTGCATGGCAATATATCTCGGAATGGCTATGGAAATTTCATAATATGTAGGTATGGTGGCTGTTTTGAGGAAGATATAAGGAGGCTTATGTGTGATAGAGCGTATCGTATCACGGGGTTTGGATGCACCGGCGAAGTTTGCACCAACTCTCGAGGTGAGAAAGGGCAATGCACGGTACCGAAGAGGCTAGCAATGATGGAAGGGTGAGAGTGCGTATAATCCATGGACTCAACATTAGTCATAAAGAAATCACATACTTATTGTAAAAATCTATTAGTCATCAAAACAAAGTACTACGCGCATGCTCCTAGGGGGGTAGATTGGTAGGAAAAGACCATCGCTCGTCCCCGACCGCCACTCATAAGGAAGACAATCAATAAATACATCATGCTCCGACTTCATCACATAATGGTTCACCATACGTGCATGCTACGGGAATCACAAACTTCAACACAAGTATTTCTACAATCCACAACTACCCACTAGCATGACTCTAATATCACCATCTTTATATCGCAAAACTATTGCAAGGAATCAAACATATCATATTCAGTGATCTACATGTTTTATGTAGGATTTTATGACTAACCATGTGAATGACCAGTTCCTGTCATCTCTCTAAATAGATATAAGTCAAGAAAGAGAGTTTAATTCTTTCTACAAAAGATATGCCCACGCTCTAACAAATATAAGTGAAGCAAAAGAGCATTCTAAAAATGACGGTTTTCTATGTGTAGGGAAACAGGCAATCCAAACTTCAAATGGTATAAGTGAAGCACATGAAGCATTCTATAAAGCCATACTCAAAAGATATAAGTGAAGTGCAATGAGAATTCTATAAATCAACCAAGGACTATCTCATACCAGCATGGTGCATAAAATAGAAGTGGAAACTAAATGCAAAAGACGCTCCAAGATTTACGCATATCATGTGACGAATAAAAATATAGCTCCAAGTGAAATTACCGATGATCGTTAGAAGAAAGATTGCTTGGGAGTCCTTGAATATTTCCTTGGGTTGCCTTGGACATCCCCAAGCTTAGGCTCTTTCCACTCCTTATTCCTTCATCCATCATGATCTCTCCCAAAACTTGAAAACTTCTATCACACAAAACTCAACAGAAAGCTCGGTAAGATCCATTAGTATAATAAAGTAAATAACTACTCTAAGTACTGTTGTAAACCAATTAATATTTTGTTTTTTCATTGAAGCTACTATAATATAACCTTTTCATGGCTTAATCCACTGATAGAAATTGATAGTTTCATCAAAACAAGCAAACTATGCATCAAAAACAGAATCTGTCTTAAACAGGACAGTCTGTAGTAGTCTGAACATTCACCATATCTATGGTACTCCAAAAATTCTGCCACAATTAGGAAACATAAAAAATTTGTATAGAAAGACAGTGCAAAAAGTTTCATGACCATTTGACGTTCCAGCAAAAAATGTAAAATCACGCACTACAGCCAAAGTTTCTGTTCTGCACCGCACAAACCAACAAGCAATGTAAACATCCTAAAGGCAAATCTTGGCACATTATTTTTATAACACAATGGAATTGTACGAGGGGATAATTATTTTTTGTTGAAAAGTTTCTGTAATCAAGATTCACAAAGTTTCTGTGAGCATGAACAAAGTTCAAGGAGCTCCCCCACTTCAACAATGCTTGTCTCTCTCACTTTCACTTTCCTTTTTGAAAATTTTTGGGTTCCCCTCTTTATTTTTTGTTTTTAAACTATATAAAAGCACTCAACATAAATAAATGACTCTCAAAAACTTCTGGGTTGTCTCCCTGGCAGCGCTTTCTTTAAAGCCATTAAGCTAGGCATATAGTGCTCAAGTAGTGAATCCACCCAGATCCCAAGGTATATCAAAGCCAATTTTAATTAACAATGATTTGTAATTTAGTAGTGAGCACAAAGTAATGCAATGACGAAGTCTGACTCTGTTCCTATGCATCGGCATGTCATAAAAGAACAATGCATGCACACAAAGTAAAGGCCAATGCATAGTATAAACAGTTTCTTGCAATTTTATCATGTGGGAAACATAGAGAGGTGGAGATGTAGTTCCTCTCTCATAATAATTGCAAGTAGGAGCAGCAAGCACATGCATAGTATATCTATCAAAATCATCATGTGTAATAGTAAAACACAACCCATCAATATAATCCTTAATAAGGGCAAACTTCTCTGATATAGTGTAGTCGGGAGAATTCAAAAAGATAATACGACTATCATGCGTGGGTGCAATAGCAACAATTTCATGTTTAACATAAGGAACTATAGCAAGTTCATCTCCATAAGCATAATTCATATTGGCATCTTGGCCACAAGCATAGCAAGCATCATCAAAAAGGGATATTTCAAGAGAATCAACGGGATCATAATAATTATCATAGCAATCATCCTTCGGTAAGCACGAAGGGACATTAAATAATGTATGAGTTGGAGGGTTACTCTCATTAGAAGGTGGGCACATGTAGCTAATCCGTTCTTCCTCCTTTTGTTCTTCGCTCTCCTCATCATCTTTTTCATCCAATCAGCTCACAGTTTCATCAATTTCTTCTTCCATAGACTCCTGCAAAATATTAATCTCTTCTTGGACAGCGGAGACTCTCTCAATAAAATCATCAATATCGGAATTGAACTCATAATTCTCATAGAAATATTTAAGGATAGCTAAATTTTCAGGTCTATAAACTGAATCATCAAAAATTTCACACTCTTTAAACAAAGATTCAATTTCATAAGCACCCATAAAAGCAACAAATTCTTCTATTTGTTCCACATCATAGTAATCATATATACCATTAGCATAAGAAGCCAAGGTTTTATCATCATTAAATTTGCATGAAAAGGGAAGGTGTGGAGCCTTCATCCTAGAGCAACAAGTATAATCATATCTCAAGCATAGTTCCCGAGCATACCAATGCAACATATGAATTTGATCCCATAATAGTTTCCCTTTTTGAGTCAAGCGATAATCCCTAAAGTATTCGCGTTGATCCAACGTGTCTCCCATTACTAAGTTGAATGGGGTTTTCTTAGGATTATCAAAGTAGTACATAATATCTTTCACATAATGAGCATCGAGGGTTTTAGGAGGTTCCCCACCTCCATGAGTAGCAAGTAAACCTAATTTTTTTGGTATTTCGTGTTCCATATCCATAACTAAAGATAGAGAACAACTTAGAACAGCAAATAAAAATTACTTAGTGATAAAGCAAACAAGAACACACGAGAATATTCACCCCACGCTATTGCTCCCCGGCAACGGCACCAGAAAAAGGTCTTGATAACCCACAAGTATAGGGGATCAATTGTAGCCTCTTTCGATAAGTAAGAGTATCGAACCCAACGAGGAGCTAAAGGTAGAACAAATATTCCCTCAAGTTCTATCGACCACCGATACAACTCTACGCACGCTTGACGTTCGCTTTACCTAAAACAAGTATGAAACTAGAAGTACTTTGTAGGTGTTTTTGGATAGGTTTGCAAGATAATAAAGAGCACGTAAATAAAATCTAGGGGCTGTTTAGATAAAGAAGCAATAAAGTTAGTATAGCGAGTGTGGAAAAGTGGTGCTAGGAGTTGCGAAATTGTCCCTAAGCAATTGACTACTTTACTAGACCGATAGCAAGTTTTATGTGGGAGAGGCCACTGCTCGCATGTCATCCCTGACTTGGAATTCCATGCACTTATCATTGGAACTATTAGCAAGCATCCGCAACTACTAATGTTCATTAAGGTAAAACCCAACCATGGCATTAAGATATATTGGTCCCCCTTCAATCCCGTATGCATCAATTTCTATGCTAGGTTGAAGTTTTTGTCACTCTTGCCCTCCAATATATAGTCCTATCAACATACAACTAACCCTATGGTGTGATCCACACGCGTGCGCATATGATGGGCACCAAAGGACAGCAACATAACCACAAGCAAATAAAATCAATCATAGTAATTCACCAATCACCGATAGGACAACGAAAATCTACTTAGACATCATAGGATGGCAACACATCATTGGATAATAATATGAAGCATAAAGCACCATGTTCAAGTAGAGGGTACAGCGGGTTGCGGGAGAGTGGACCGTTGTAGATAGAGGGGGGAAGGTGATGGAGATGTTGGTGAAGATGACGGAGGTGTTGGTGTAGATTGCGGTGATGATGATGGCCCCCGGTGGCACTCCGACGCCACCGGAAGCGAGGGGGGAGAGGCCCCCTTCTTCTTCTTCTTCCTTGACCTTCTCCCTAGATGGGAGAAGGGTTTCCCCTCTGGTCCTTGGCCTCCATGGCATGGGAGGGGCAAGAGCCCCTCCGAGATTGGATCTGTCTCTCTGTCTCTCTCTGTTTCTGTGTTCTGGGATTCTGCCCTTTCACCATTTCTTATATATTCGGAGATCCATAACTCCAATTGGATTGAAACCTTCACCCAAATTTTTATCCGAAAATTAGCTTTCTTGCGACCAAAGAAGAGCAGCAACCGCCTTACAGGAGGCCCATGAGAGTCAGGGGCGCGCTAAGGGGGGCAGGCGCGCCCCCTGCCTCGTGGCCCCCTTGGGCACCTTCTCGCATAGATACTTCTTCCCATATTTCTCAAATATTCCAAAAATATTCTCTGTCCGTTTTTATTCCGTTTGGACTCCATTTGATATGGATTTTCTGCGAAACAAAAAACATGCAACAAACAGGAACTGGCACTGGGCACTGGATCAATGTGTTAGTCCCAAAATTAGTATAAAAAGTTGCCAAAAGTATATGGAAGTTGTATAATATTGGCATGGAACAATAAAAAATTATAGATACGACGAAGACGTATCAATCATTAATTTTCCTAATATAGAAAGAAGAGGGGGAAATCCCCTTTGACGTATATGGTGCATGTGGCACCTTTTATCCAAATGTAGTAATATTTAGAATATGTTCATGAAAGTAGGCCATGCCAGCCGATTTAGGGTGAGATTGAACATACCACGCGCATCCTCAAGTCCTCTGGTACAGTGAGATGGAATGTCTGGCGGAGGCCGCAAGGTTCTAATGTGTCCATGCACTATACACTCTATGAACGAAAGAAAACCCTCAAATCAGCTAAAATAAAAATGAATTCACGGTGATTTCAGCTGGGTGATTAAAGGAGGCAGATGAACTAGGATAAGAGATGAGATAATATCTCATTAAATTAGTTACCTTGTTGTCCATGAGAAAGAACCCTCAGTACGGCAGATTCCACAACCAAGCGGAGCAGGGTCGACCACGAGCAGCGTCGAGAAAGTCGGTGGCGATAGGCGGCGGCAAGCGAAAGTGGCGAAATGCGGTGGGCTTTGCCGGCAGCCTGGCGGCGGCAGCGGCAGGTGTTGAGCTAAGTGTTTACCGCCGCGATAGTGTAGCGACCCGACCCGAATGGATCAAGTCTCTGTGCTTAAGTGTCATCCCTGGATCGGTATGCTGACACACACAGTACTCGAGGATTTATAACAGAGGTAAATCACATGTAAAAGTAACATAAATACTATTACCTCAATCCAAAATAGCGGAAGTAACAAGGTTGTGGATTCCCATCAACACCAACGGCAAAGTTGAGTGTAGAATTCGTAACCCTATCGTATCACTTAGTTGTCGTAAGATAATCCTGCAACATAAGACGTTGCAGCCACAAAGGGTCAGTACATTGAATGTACTGGCAAATTCACACTGTAGAGCAATGATGAATAATGGCTATCACTACATGCATATATGGCTGGTGGAAAAGCTCTATGGTTATAAGGTTTTGCGTAAAGCCAATTTTTCCCTACTGTAGAGAAATAAATTTTATTTAACTATCATTGTGGTTGTTGAACATTGAGAATGGTTGACAACATCCTCAATCCCAATTAAGTAACATCATTAAACCCAACAAACTTAATTTAAAGTAACATGATGAGATTCACATGATAATCCAAGTACTAGATACTCAAGTTATCCATAACCGGGGACACGGCTAACCATGATTAGTTTATACACTCTGCAGAGGTTTGCGCACTTTTTCCCACAAGACTCGATCTCCTCCGTTGGATTTCTCGCACTACATGGTGTTTGACAAACGGATGACCAAGACATAGTCTTTCAGAAGCGCTAGCACCTTACGATGGATAGACCGTTACACCTACTTTCCCCTACATCTGCTAGTCTACCCTGTAAGAGTTCGCACAACTTAATCAACTATGCTAGAGCCCATAATAGCTTGTGGCTGCACACGGAAGTTTCTAGTATGAATAATCTCATGATCCCTTTGAGCCTGGGTGGCGGTCCATAAAAAACAGGCAATCCTGGTCTACCCAGGTGCCTAGACAGGCAATCCTGGAATAACCAGGTGCCTCAATCCACCCAGATGTGTGTTTAAGTTGCCACCTTAAGTAAACCATTAATTAACAATCTCACATCTTTCATGCATTCTCTCAAAACCCAATCCACGTCTACGAGCATAGCATGGCAATGTAAGCATAACGTAATAGTAACTCTCAAGGGTTTCATAATAAACAGGTAATAGGTACTACCTCATCAACTACTTCCCAATACCCACATGTTATCAATCCTACTCATGCAATGTTTGAGGGTGAAACTAATGCATAAAAACTAGGTATGAAAGGGATATGATCAAAGTGTGAACTTGCCTGCAATGTTGATGAAGATGATTCGCACTCAAAACTCTTGATAGATCTACTCGTCACACTCCGGTCAATCTATCGTAATCAAGCAATAGTAAGCACACATAAGCAATCACTCAAAAGACCAGAAAGATCGAAGAAGACGATTCGGAATACATCAAAACCAAGCAAATAACTCTTGCTACATAAAACAATTTCTAACAGTACCAAAATTATGTGAATTTGGCCTTATCAGAAAGTTTAGGTCAAGAGCTTCGATTTGCAAAAAGAATCAACTCAAATGGAGCTACGAAACTCAAACGGCAAAACAAACAGGCTTCATTTACTATTCTAGATCTAGGGCAATTTTTACAGTGGCAAAAACTTGTTTAAGTTGGTTAAACGGTTAGAGGGTTTCGAGACGAAACTCCAGGCGCTTGAATCGCCTGATTCCGATAACCGAGCGAAAAGTTATACTAAAACGAAAATCGGATCAGGAATCGCCATCAGAAAAATCACGGATTTAATCCGAGAAAAAGAAAAACGACGAACGTTCGCTAGAACGAACGAATGGACGAACACTCACCAAATAAATAAACCGGAAAAACCGATCTATTTAAAAAAACTGAAACAAAAAAAATAAAATAAAACCGTGATTTTTTTATTTTTATTTTTTTAACCGCGACTTTTTAAAAAAATGGCGGCGAAAATGAGGTTGGGGTCCGGCGGCGGCGGTGGTTCCGGCGACGGCGGGCGGCGGCGGCGGTGGCTCGCGGATCGAGGCGCGGATCTGGTGGGCTGGGGCAGCTCAGGCGGCGGCTATTTAAAGGCTGCCCCCGGGCGGAGTCCCGCTCGGGTACGGCCCGAAGTCGGTTCGCGTTTTTTTTTCATGCAGAAAAACAAATAAAAGAAATACTAAACGGACTCCAAAAATCCCGAAATAAATTTTCCCGGGCTTCTAAAATCAAGCCGCACAAGGTGAACATTTATTTGGGGCCTAAATGCAATTTTGAAAAACACACATTTTTCCTAAATTCAAATAAAATACCGAAAAACTCCGAAATAAAATCTTGTTTGATTTTATTATTAAATCCTCAATATTTCTTTATTTTGGGAAAGTCATTTTATTCCCTCTCTCATATTTTTGTAATAGAAATAATTGATGATAAAATAATTAAAATCAAATGATCCGATTCGCAAAATTTGAGAAAACTCAAATATGAAAATAACGAAATCCCCAACTCTCTCCGTGGGTCCTTGAGTTGCGTGGAATTTTTAGGATCAAAACCAAAAGCAAATAAATTATGATATGCAATGATGGTCTAATGTATAACATTCCAAATTGAAAATAAATTCAAAAGAACTTTGAATTTAATTCTTCGAAACTCCCAAGTCATATTTCATATAATTTGAAGAAGTCATTTTATCTTCTCTCATGAAAATCATTGAGCTGCATGATGTTTATGAATTGAAATGTTTCCAAATGAAACTCAATTATTTTCAAATACCCTTTCATTTAATTTAAATGGAAGAAGTCATATCATCTTCGCTCAAGGGTTTTGTATTTGAAAAGAATTTGAATTCATGGAGATCAGAAAGCAAAATGAAAGTTTGGGAAAGTCCTTTTATTCCCTCTCATTTAACTTTCAAAAAGGTTTCGAATTTCACTCAATTTCACACAATCAATCAAACAATCAATCAATTCTATCTATTTATTATAACATTCCAAAATTTAGAATTTTGGGATGTTACAAACCTACCACCCTTAAAATGAATCTCGTCCTCGAGATTCGGAGAGGCTAGAAAGAAATAGGTTAGGTTCGGGGTCTTCTCAAAATCCATCGATCGTCTCCGGGGTCTCGGGTGCTACCACACTTAGAAACATTGTTACGGTCCCATCAATACTCATATACTCCATCCTTATTCTTGACATGGTCGGTCTTCTCAGATCTTTAGTATAATTCCTTCTCTAGGCTCTTCAGGTAGTGGCATAACCTTTTCCTCAATTCTTCTGTCTTTCCTCTTGGTAAGGTTATTCCGATATTGGGTCTTCTTAGCTGACGGGTCTGGCGCCAAAACTAAACAACTATCGATATCTCATGGTGATCAACAATTTATGGTTTCTCCTGCAGGAAATGGGTCTGGGTTGAACCTCACCGTATAACCTACAGCTGTCGTGTACAAGGGAAAAATACTTATACCATTCTAAGTTTAAACAGGGTTTTGATCGTCGTCTCTTTACTGTAGGTAAGTCACTCAGATTTACCATCCCATATAGCAAGACGAATAATAAGAGTAAGTCGGTATGGTGATCAATCCATCCCGCACCCAAATCATTACCCTGTATACGGTTTAGCGAATCTCGCATTCTAACACTCGGTCATCCTCACAAGCATTGTAGAATTTCTCTTGTCCACGAACTGCGTTCGGAATAATCCATTGATTCTGCAAGCCAAACAATCATCTATCGTTCCTTCACCACTCTCAGGTTTGCATAAACTCCTATAAGATCGTCTATCGATAAACGTCGTATCTTCCTCCGGGGTTCTTCCTTCAGCAAGAATGTGCTTGCTTCTTGGCAGGTCCTGGGGCATGTGGGTTATGGCCCATCTCATCACTTGTAGTCTTTAAACTTATCATCGGGCAACTGATCATTATTCCCAACTTCCAACTTCCTAGTATTCTTAAGTCCATCCAATTATACTGTCTTCCTTCCTTCTATTGGCACCAAACTAGGACATGATTACTCAGACTCATCATGGAGTTTCCATTGATCCATATTTCCGACATCATACCTCCTTTATATCCAATAGTAATTTATCTCTTCATCCTCGTGGGATATCCCACATACCGAGATAACAACTTATACTTATGGAGTCCATATTCCACTTCGTGGAACATCATTATCCTTTCCAGGGTCAAGCATCCTTACAGGGAAATATTGGCCATCTCTGCATGGCACTCTTCAACTGAGAACCATGAAACACATCATGCACTCCTGACAGTCCTTCGGGTAACTCCAACTTGTAGGCCACTTCTCTCATACGCTCCAAAACTTGGTATGTCCTACAAATCTCGGGGCTAATTTTCCCTTAACTCCAAATCATTTAATTCCTCGCAGAGGGAACACATGAAGACATGCTCTGTCTCCAATTTCATAGACTACCTCCTTGCGTTTTTGAGTCTGCATATCTGCTCTGCCTGGACTAAGCTACCTTCAGTCTATCTCGAATCAACTTAACATTCTCTTCTGACTCCTTGATCACATTTGGTCCAAACAACTGACAGTCTCCAACTTCATCCCACATACTCTTGGGGTATCACACATATCGAGACAAAACTCGTATTCATTTTGTCTGAAATCCACCCAGTGGAGTATCCTTATCTTTCCCAGGGGTCAAGGGTTCTTATAGGGTACTACCACCCTTAAAAATGCACAAATCTTCCATAGACCATATTTCTCTTATCCTCAAAAATGGTCAAAATCCTTCTTCATAGAGTAACAACTCATAAATCCCTATCAGTACCAACGATGCTAACTTTATTTATTCTCTAATGATTACAATCTCTCGCTCTTCCATTACATGTCTCAACTCAACACCTTGATACAAAGAGTTGTTCTCACTTCTACTACTATACTTCTCACAGACTCAACTATTTATCACAAGTCTCCTTCTCTTTGGGACAATCTCTGGCAAAGTGCCTTGCTTCATTACAACGAAAACATATTACTTCTGACAAGTCTCGAGGTTTCCTTTCTGGGCAACTCTTGAGGTAGTGCCCTGACTCCTTGCACCTATAATAGGTGATATGACTCAGATCCTTCCTGGAATCCAATCTACTTCTCTTCCTGGACCTTTCCATTCCAATTAGGGATTCTATTTCCTGTGGGTCATATTCTACTTCCTTTGTCGGGAATTCTACTAGATCCCCATTCAAACAATTTTGGGAGATGTGTCCTTCTCCACATGAATACCAAGACTTAGTGTAGGGTTTTCTCGGGTCTTCTTTAGGTGTGTCCTCCACCTCTTCCTTCATCACAGTTTCTTCTAAAATTTCCATAAGGGCTCATTTCTTTACTTTTTTCTTCTGCTGGATGGTTCGTTGTACCATGGGGTAAATGTGACACTCAGCAGGATAGTGGGTAGTCCCTTCACACAAGAAACAAGTAATCTTCCTAGTTGGGCATTCTTCAACTGGGTGATTTTCTTCACAATTCGGGCATTCATCCTTGTGTTCTTTATGGTTGTGCCCTATTTCTCCACAAAGCTTGCATGCACAAGGTTTTTTTCATATCCTTTCCATAAGGTTTCAACTTCTGAGACACAAGGTGAGATCTTTGCAGAGTCAATATTCTCTCCAAGTGGTTACTCCTTGCCATCCATTCATGGTTTGGTACATCCTCCACCAAGTAGCAGCACCCCTTTCAAAGCACTGAAGAGCATGCTGGGTCATATCCTTTCCGACTATAAGGTTTTTCTTCATGTGATTCTCCATGTTCTGAATCCATTGGTCCTTCTCCAGTTGACTCATCAGTCCAGAAAATACAAGCTCATCTCCATTCATCCTCTATTGTGTCCATGGGTTTGGGGTGAGATAAGAGAGATAGAGAGGCATGCACACAATACAAACAAAAGTTTTGAAAAGACAGATTTTATTTGTGGCTGTCGGAAAAACATCAAACAAATGACAGCTCACAAACATCACATCTAACGTAGGTAGATAACAGGGGTTTGGTCTTCTAAAGGTCAATAAATCTTCAAGGTCGTATAACTCTTCAAGTCTTGTTCATGCCTCCAATGGCTTCTTCCGATCATGTTTGTCTTTCTCAAGTTCTTTTGCCAGATCAACTCTATTGACGCGAAGTCTCTCGTGGCCTCCTTTAATATTCTGGAGTTGCATCCCAAACTTTTAGGTTTCATCATCCTTGGCATGAACCATGTCCTAGTGTCCTTCAGTTCCCGACGAATCTCCGGTATCTCAAGGTTTTGCTCCTCCAGCTTGGCTACTTCAGCTTCTTGGACCTAAGTTCTTCATGAAATGTTTCCTTGTCTAATACGGCTTCATGGAGCTCTTAAACTTCTTGACGTACTACTCCAGATCCTGGTGATACACCGGCTAAGGTTAAAACTTCATCTTACTGATAGGTGCTCCATCAGCCTTCTTCCATCAAATCCATTCTGAAGAAATGCATCCTTAACTCAGCACGGTGACAATAGCATCAGCGGGCGATGACATCACGGATAACCGTGTTTCTGCTCTTGTCATTCCCATGAGATATCATTCCATAGTTGATATCTCCTGCCTTAGGGTTTTCTTTGACAAAACTTCGAGTTCTCATGCTCCTTGTTTCAGTCTTTCTCTGATACACCTTGATCTCGGGTATTGACAACTTCCATAGTCTGCCAAGTTCCATAAGGGTAGCCTTCCTAGGTCATACAAATCTGGGAATTCTTCAGAGCCTTCAAATTCTACTTGTCTACGGTCTTCAACCGTTGTAGTTTCCATTATTCAGATGCACGGAAAATACTCTTCATTCCGAAATGGTCTTAGTTGTCCGATATCTTGTACTTCTTGTAGTCGTCTCATCAGTCAAATCTTCGGGTGGTCAAAAGGGAAAAAGGGGGTATGGTCTCACTAAAAGGGAATTTTTGAATAAGCTCAGAAGAGAAGAGAGGTAAAAGATCTTTTTTGAAAGGGAAAGTTGTACAGAAAAATCTTTGCTATGGGCTTGCCAGTTTCTAGGGTCACGTCCTACAGTCAACATGTGCTCTGATACCATCTTGTAGCGACCTGACCCGAATGGATCAAGTCTCTGTGCTTAAGTGTCATCCCTGGATCGGTATGCTGACACACACAGTACTCGAGGATTTATAACAGAGGTAAATCACATGTAAAAGTAACGTAAATACTATTACCTCAATCCGAAATAGCAGAAGTAACAAGGTTGTGGATTCCCATCAACACCAACGGCAAAGTTGAGTGTAGAAATCGTAACCCTATCGTATCACTTACTCGTCGTAAGATAATCCTGCAACATGAGACGTTGCAGCCACAAAGGGTCAGTACATTGAATGTACTGGCAAATTCACACTGTAGAGCAATGATGAATAATGGCTATCACTACATGCATATATGGCTGGTGGAAAAGCTCTATGGTAATAAGGTTTTGCGTAAAACCAATTTTTCCCTACTACAAAGAAATAAATTTTATTTAACTATCATGGTGGCTGTTGAACATTGAGAATGGTTGACAGCATCCTCAATCCCAATTAAGTAACATCATTAAACCCAACAAACTTAATTTAAAGTAACATGATGAGATTCACATGATAATCCAAGTACTAGATACTCAAGTTGTCCATAACCGGGGACACGGCTAACCATGATTAGTTTATACACTCTGCAGAGGTTTGCGCACTTTTCCCCACAAGACTCGATCTCCTCCGTTGGATTTCTCGCACTACATGGTGTTTGAGAAAGGGATGACCGAGACATAGTCTTTCAGAAGCGCTAGCACCTTATGATAGATAGACCGTTACACCTACTTTCCCCTACATCTGCTAGTCTACCTTGTAAGAGTTCGCACGACTTAATCAACCATGCTAGAGCCTATAATAGCTTGTGGCTGCACACGAAAGTTTCTAGTATGAATAATCTCATGATCCCTTTGAGCCTGGGTGGTGGTCCATAAAAAAACAGGCAATCCTGGTCTACCCAGGTGCCTAGACAGGCAATCCTGGAATAACCAGGTGCCTCAATCCACCCAGATGTGTGTTTAAGTTGCCACCTTAAGTAAACCATTAATTAACAATCTCACATCTTTCATGCATTCTCTCAAAACCCAATCCACGTCTACGAGCATAGCATGGCAATGTAAGCATAACGTAATAGTAACTCTCAAGGGTTTCATAATAAACAGGTAATAGGTACTACCTCATCAACTACTTCCCAATACCCACATGTTATCAATCCTACTCATGCAATGTTTGAGGGTGAAACTAATGCATAAAAACTAGGTATGAAAGGGATATGATCAAAGTGTGAACTTGCCTGCAATGTTGATGAATATGATTCGCACTCAAAACTCTTGATAGATCTACTCGTCACACTCCGGTCAATCTATCGTAATCAAGCAATAGTAAGCACACATAAGCAATCACTCAAAAGACCAGAAAGATCGAAGAAGACGATTCGGAATACATCAAAACCAAGCAAATAACTCTTGCTACATAAAACAATTTCTAACAGTACCAAAATTATGTGAATTTGGCCTTATCAGAAAGTTTAGGTCAAGAGCTTCGATTTGCAAAAAGAATCAACTCAAATGGAGCTACGAAACTCAAACGGCAAAACAAATAGGCTTCATTTACTATTCTAGATCTAGGGCAATTTTTACAGTGGCAAAAACTTGTTTAAGTTGGTTAAACGGTTAGAGGGTTTCGAGACGAAACTCCAGGCGCTTGAATCGCCTGATTCCGATAACCGAGCGAAAAGTTATACTAAAACGAAAATCGGATCAGGAATCGCCATCAGAAAAATCACGGATTTAATCCGAGAAAAAGAAAAACGACGAACGTTCGCTAGAACGAACGAATGGACGAACGCTCACCAAATAAATAAACTGGAAAAACCGATCTATTTAAAAAAACTGAAACAAAAAAAATAAAATAAAACCGTGATTTTTTTAATTTTATTTTTTTAACCGCGACTTTTTAAAAAAATGGCGGCGAAAATGAGGTTGGGGTCCGGCGGCGGCGGTGGTTCCGGCGACGGCGGGCGGCGGCGGCGGTGGCTCGCGGATCGAGGCGCGGATCTGGTGGGCTGGGGCGGCTCAGGCGGCGGCTATTTAAAGGCTGCCCCCGGGCGGAGTCCCGCTCGGGTACGGCCCGAAGTCGGTTCGGGTTTTTTTTTCACGCAGAAAAACAAATAAAAGAAATACTAAACGGACTCCAAAAATCCCGAAATAAATTTTCCCGGGCTTCTAAAATCAAGCCGCACAAGGTGAACATTTATTTGGGGCCTAAATGCAATTTTGAAAAACGCACATTTTTCCTAAATTCAAATAAAATACCGAAAAACTCTGAATTAAAATCTTGTTTGATTTTATTATTAAATCCTCAATATTTCTTTATTTTGGGAAAGTCATTTTATTCCCTCTCTCATATTTTTGTAATAGAAATAATTGGTGATAAAATAATTAAAATCAAATGATCCAATTCGCAAAATTTGAGAAAACTCAAATATGAAAATAACGAAATCCCTAACTCTCTCCGTGGGTCCTTGAGTTGCGTGGAATTTCTAGGATCAAAACCAAAAGCAAATAAATTATGATATGCAATGATGGTCTAATGTATAACATTCCAAATCGAAAATAAATTCAAAAGAACTTTGAATTTAATTCTTCGAAACTCCCAACTCATATTTCATATAATTTGAAGAAGTCATTTTATCTTCTCTCATGAAAATCATTGAGTTGCATGAAGTTTATGAATTGAAATGTTTCCAAATGAAATTCAATTATTTTCAAATACCCTTTCATTTAATTTAAATGGAAGAAGTCATATCATCTTCGCTGAAGGGTTTTGTATTTGAAAAGAATTTGAATTCATGGAGATCAGAAAGCAAAATGAAAGTTTGGGAAAGTCCTTTTATTCCCTCTCATTTAACTTTCAAAAAGGTTTCGAATTTCACTCAATTTCACACAATCAATCAAACAATCAATCAATTCTATCTATTTATTATAACATCCAAAAATTTAGAATTTTGCGATGTTACAGATAGGTAGTGCCATGCATAGACGCGGAGGAGCTTGTGCAGGTGTGAATGGGGGCCGGAGGGGGTGGCGGGCGGGCTGAGGGTTTTTATGACGTGGGGATGATGATGGTTTTCTTTTTTGAACTGGGTGATGAGGGTTTTCTGTCCCACAAAGAATTTTGGAGGCAACGGTTTGCTAGAGCCAACCGTGTGTGATTGACGCAACATGCAAAATGAAAGTCATTGCACACGGTTCCAATTTTGGGAACCATGTGTGATTTACGTACTACCTCCATCCTGGTTTATTGATCCCCTTTGTAATTTTACCAAGTTTTGACCAAATATTTAACTAAGAAATGTTTATGCATGTCACCAAAAATTATATCATTGAACACTATTCTCAAATACCCATCCAACGATATAATTTTTGCTGACCTACACTAACATTTTGTCAGTTAAACCTTTGGTCAAAATTTAACACAAATTACAAAGGGGACCAATAAACCAAGACGGAGGTAGATTCCATCAACCGAACTGATTGCATCCATATCCCACGTGTAACATCCCAATTTTCAATTTGGATGTTATACATAGGTCATTATATGCATATCATATTTTCTTTTGCTTTTGGTAGTGATCCTGGAAATCTTAAGCAACTCAAGGACCTAAGGAGAGAGTTGGAGATTTCACAAGTTTTCATATTTGAATTTTTTTCAAATTTGAAAAGAGGATCAATTTGATTTTAATATTTTTCTCTCCAATTATTTCCAATAATAAAAATAAATGAGAGAAGATAAAATGACTTCTTCAAAAGAGAGGAATATTGGATATTTTTTAAAAAAAATCAAATTATTATTTTTATTTGTATTTCATTTGCTATTTTATTTGAATTAGAAAAAATATGCATTCTTGAAAATTGCATTTTTAGGCCAGAAAAATGTTCACCTTGTCCTCAATATTAGGTTTGGATGGTGAAAATTGTTTCTGGTATTTTTAGAATTCTTTTATATTTTATTAGGATTTTTCTTTCGGATGATTTAAAAAAAAAACTTCCTCGCCCGACTAGGCCGAAGGCCCAGCCGAGCCAGGCCGGCCCGCTCGCGCGTCGCCTTCCCCGCACGCCGCCGTGTCCAAGCCGGACTCCGGCAAGGAGTCCGAGCCGCCGCCACCCGACCCCCTGCCCAAGTCGGCCTCGCCCCCTCCCCCCTTTAAAGCCGGAGCCCCCCTCTCTCCTCAACCGCCGCCGCCGCAGCCCGCCTTCCCACGACGAGCCGCGCCGCAGCCGCCGTCGCCGCACCACCCCGCGCCACGAGCCACCGCCGACGCTGCTGCCACCGCCTCGCCGGAACCCGCCGCCATCACCACCGGTATTTTTCAAGAACCGGTATAATCGCCGAACCCAACTCAGTTTTTTAGGTTTTCTCGATTTGTTCAGGTTTTCTCGTTTAGATCGATTTTTATTTTAGAGTTCATTAATTAACGAACGTTCGCTGGTTAGTTTCTGTTAACGAACGAATTCGTTCATTTTGTTCCGTTAGCGGACATTTGTCCGATAGATTTTTCTTTTTCTGTTTAATTTTCGGCCAGGGACCTATCCGTGATTACTTTTATCATAGATTAGTCCCTGATCTTCAAACTCTCGCTACTTTTTACTTGTTTATCCAAATCCAGTGAAACCAACACCAAAATCTTCGTCTTGTTCCCCTCTTTCCAGATAATCAACTTGAAGATGGTTTCGACAAATTAAAATTTGGGTTTAAGCAGATTTGGTTTCGAACTTCTTTTGATCGTAGTTTGAGTTTCGTTGCTCCGATCCGATTGATTCTTTTTGCATATCGAAGCTCTTCAGTTGAACTTTCAGTTTTGATCTTTTCTCTTGAGGTTTACCTTTGCATCTTATGCTTGAGTGCTTATGTATGCTATTGGTTGTTCACGATAGAGTTTTCGGAGTGCGAAGCGTGCTACTACGAGTCACTAGGGTTTTCAGATCGTCGGCAAGGAAAGTAACACTTTGATCATATCCCTTATTACCCAGTTTTTATGCATTAGTTTCAATCCTTAAACACTGCATGGTTAGGACTTGAATACTTGTGGGTATTGGGAAATAATTGATGAGGTAGAACCCTATTGTCTTTTATTCAAACCCTGGGATGTTGCTACGTACGCTTATATTTCTATGCTATGCTCATAGATGTGGTTTGGTTTTAGTGATCCATGACAGATGTGAGAGTTACCATTAATTAATGGTTAACCTTAAGGTGGCTACTTTAATATACATCTGGGTGGATTGGTTGGAACACCCTGTAGCACCCAGTGGTTGTCCGGACACCTGGAGCAATCCAGTGTTGTCCTGGGATATCCCAGAGTACCCGTGTGATCATCCTATGGTTTGCCACCCAGGCTCAAAGGGATCATAAGATCATTCATACCAGAAACTTCCATGTGCAGCCACAAGCCATTATGGGCTCTGGCATAGTTGAGTAAGTTGTGGGAGTCCTTTCCATGATGGGCTAGCAGATGTAGGGGATTATAGGTGTACGTACCAGCCTATCTATCGGTTAAGGGGACCTCTTCGGAAAGACTGTGTCTCGGTCATCCCTTTCTCAAACATCATGCAGTGCGAGAAATCCAATGGAGGAGATCGAGTCTTGTGGGGAAAAGTGCGCAAACCTCTGCAGAGTGTACAAACTAATCATGGCTAGCCGTGTCCCCGGTTATGGACATCTTGAGTATCTGGTATTTGAATTATTGAGTTGATCTCATCACTATACTTAATTAATTTGTTGGGTTATTAATTATTATTTTGGGATTGAGTTGGAGGAACCTTCTCAATTTTTTCAACCAACCCGTTGTTAAATAAAATATATTCCTTTGTTGTAGGGAAAAACCAGCTTTATGCAAATGATAACCATAGAGCCTCCACCAGCCATTTATGCATGTAGTGATAGTTGTTATTTGTTCATTGCTCTATAGTGTTATCTTGCTAGCATATTCCATGTGCCGACCTACGCATGCTGCAACGTATTATGTTGCAGAGTTTTCAGACGAAGAGTAAGGTGCGCTAGGTCGTTGTCATGCACTCAGTTATGCCATTGGAGTTGATGGACTCATTTTGCCTTTGAAGCTTCCGAAGTTATCTTATTTAGATGGCCTTCAGCCATATTATTGTAATTAGTACTCTCTTTGAGATATTCGATGTAATAAGTGTGTGATTGCACTCTGTTATAAATCCTCGAGTACTGTGTGTGTCAGCATTACCGATCCATGGATGACACTTATGCACAGAGATTTGATCGACTGAGGTCAGATCGCTACACCACGGTTAGACATAAGTAAACATAGATAAAACATACTCAAACATAGATAATAAGCATACACGTACACAAGCATAGTTCAACCATAAGTACATAGTTCAACCGTCATTAAGTATACTCAAGCGTACATAGTTCGATCCCACATCTCATCTCACATGCTGGCACGATCCTGAAGCTTCTCCGGGTACTCGGCGTATGCGCCATGTGCCACCCTACGAGAATACTTCTGCTTGAAGGAGCCAACGGCCCATCCTCTTGCATGCGCCAGAACACTTAGATACGCGTCATGAAGCTTGTGGTTGCAAAATGGGCATCGATAGCCGCCGTTCCAGGTCCTAATACGTCTGTTATGCATTCCCGCATAAAGCTCCCTCGGGATTTGCCTCTTGTACCTCATCTGGCCATCTTCATCCTCGTTGTCCACATCGTCAGACAACACCTATACAAATAGTAAAACAAATTTGGCATCAAATCAATGATTACATGCCGTGAAGTAGGATTAGGAATTTATGGCTATTTATTTATACATATCCAGAGATTATGGTTCGATTTTTAAGCACAGTTGTCTATGTACAGACCAGTATTGAAGACAATAATGGCACAAACATATGTAGGTCATTCAAAAGCAATTGTCAAGTCCTGTCTAGGAATTATTAGCACGAACACTAACCCTAGTCGGATTACTAATAGAAATCATTTGCACAGATGAAACAACTAATCACTTATCACTTGTACCATTCAAACAATCAATACACTACACGGATCTAACGAAACTTACTCGGATTTCATGGATTGGAAGAACATAACCATAGGATTTCTATTCCAAAAAGGGGGAGGTAGGAGTAACCAGAGAAACCCTATGATCTATTTGACACATAAATGGGTATAGATGACTAACCAGTTGCCCGTCATCGTCGGAGTCGTTGCCAGAGTGGTCATCGGAGTCGTCGTCAGGGTCGTCACTAGAGTCGGTGTGGAACTCCGCCTTCGACTGTGGAAGCTTGATGCTGTCGAAGATGTCAGGGTGCAGCGATAACTCGCCGGCGGTGACGGCAACCTCTGTCTCCATCTCCACGCCATGCTCCGGTGCTTTAGCAGCCCCAGCGTCGCCACTCCCTTCGATGGGGCGCTTCGGCAGCATCCTCATACACTGATGGCTTTGAGGACTGAGAGCGGCATCGAGGATGCAAGCGGAGAGAGAGGATTGTGTGTGTGGTGGGGATGGGGGTGCGGCCGCTCGGGCGCACCATTAATATGGAGTAGTGGGAGTTGTGGGAGAGAGGCGGGCGTCGGTCAAACCGATGGCTCGCCTCCCGGTGAGCCTGCGCACTGGACTGCTGGCATGCCTACCAAAGTTTCACGCAGCTACTCACACGCCTCTCGATGACACTGCGCAGCGAGCACGCCTCCGTCAATTCACACACCTGCACATACGCCTCCCGATCTGCCTGCGCGGCGGACTGCTTGCATGCATCCCGTCAACTCACGCCTGCTTGCACGGCACACGGGTCGCGCGACGGCACGTATATTATTTTTCTATTTGGATGATTAATGCTGCCGCTTTATTGCTTAACCAAAGCATGGCATGTATCCATTGTTGGTCTAACGCTCACGGTTCGAATAAATAATCTGTTTGGGATATTGGTTCCTAATTATTAATAATCTCCCGTTTGTAATTAGTTAAAGATTACATCAAAACTGGTCTCAAATTTGACAAAAAAAGTACAATGCCACTTTGTATTGGTGTCCATATGACAACACGATAAGTTTCATGAACTTCAAATAAGTTTTGGATGTACTAGAATTTAAAAATCAAGATTATCAATGTTTGAAATTTGTTGCACGGGGAGTAAACATGCACCCAGTGAGACACATGTGTTTTTGCAATCCATTTAGGTGCACTATCACGTGTGCATGTAGCTCAAATTTGATTTTTGCACATTATACCTGTAGAAAATCAATCAATTAATGTACTAAAACATCTTAATGATCTCTGTGATTTTTTTGAAATTAAAATGTCCCTCCTTTGGTAACATATGTTCACCGCGGGATAGTTAATTCAACATGCATCGTAGTTGTGGTGGATTCACGGTGTGTGTGTAGGTGTGTGCATCTGGGGGTGGTGGGTGGCTCGCAGTACACTACGAGTTGTGAGCTACCGTGTGGGTTGGCCATTTTGTTAGGCAGGCCGGTGCCACATCAGAGTCATGAATTCGTTATTTAAAACATTACCCAACCCTTTCATACATACATGTTTTGGCCACATGCAGTCGATGGTTGTCCTACATGACACTTGATACTCGCGTGTGACGCTTTCTGTCGGCCCGCAAGGTCGTCGTCCATCACTTTGACGAACAGCCGGCAGTGAGGTTAATTTGATCAGCAAGGTAGAATCTTTTTTGTTTGTGTTATGGTGGTATCTACTACGCGTCGAAGAGGTGGGAGGGGACTAGCATAATGCTATACGTAGGCGTCCATGAACAAGTACACCTCACTCAGTGTCGGGACTTTTCGGTTTCTGAGGCACGTGCCACATCAAAATTGTGAAATTGGCTATTCAAACATCACACAACACCTCTTTGGGCCAAATGCGTGCATACGGTGGTTATCCTAGCTAGGACACTCACGTGTAACGCTTCCATCTGTGGGCCCACAAGGCCATCGTCGATGCATGCATATATCACTTTGACCTACATCGGGAGAGGTTAATTAATTTCACCATCGATGAGGATTCTTTTGAGTTGTACATATTACGACAGGAGCATATAGTATGAGGTGAAGAGGGGGGAAGGGGACCATCATATGTAGTATGCTTCATGAACCTCGCTCTGTGTGGGTGCATGGTTTACGGTTTTTTGAGGCATGTGGCACATCAAAGTTGTGCATTTTGGGTATTCAACATATACATGTTTGGCCCACATGCAAAGCGGTGGTGGTTGTCCTCTCGCACCCACTTAAGCGGTTATCAGCGATATCGATGCTTTCCATCTATGGGCCCGCTTGGTCCATCACTACTTTTTGCCTGACAACAAGAGAGGTTAATTTGACTTAGGAGGGGATTATTATTTTTGCTTGTAATACGATATATATATATATATAGGTCATGCTCTGTGATGACATGCATGATACAGTTTGAGCACACACACATGCATGTGTACGCATGAATCTCTCCCATCGAGTCGAAGTGGCTAGTACAACGACACGTCATGAACCGATCTCGCTCTATGTGGGGAGCTAGTGTATGATTTTTTACGCACGCGCCATGTCAATGTTGTGAAATGGTATTCAAACATGCATGCATGCATCACCTTCATACATATGCATGTAGTGGTTTTCTTCGAACGGTACACTCCCTCGCGTGGTTATCGGTGACAAGCCTATATATTCGTGGGCCCGCATGGACATCCATGATCACCTTGACCGACAACAAGATAGGTTACCATGGTAGATTCTTCATTTGGTTCATGTTATCGTAGTATAGGTCATGGTGAGATTCAGACCTAATTAAGTTTGAGCGCATATACTATGCACACATGCATGCATGAATCCCCGTCGTTGGCTTGAAGTGTGGTGTAACATACATATGCATCCTCAACCTAACCCTCACTCAATGTGGGGTTTTCTAGTTCGAAATCATAGTGCAACATCAAAGTTGTTCCATTGTTACTCAAAAACACACCTCTCCATACATATGTTTGGGCCACACGCATGCAGTGGTTGTCTTCGGGGACTAGCTACTTGCATGATTATTGGCGAGCTAGCCCATCTCCGGGGTCGCATGGATGGCCATCACTTTGACCAACAACAAGAGTGAGGTTGTACGACCAAGGTGGATTATTCTTGGTCCATTTTATGATCCATCTTGGTGAGATATGCCTCTCTGGCCCGACGACTGAAAGTGTGTGGGGGGAGGGCTGCTACGTACTTTGCACTTTGCTAGATGAACCTCGGTTGGGGGGCATGCATTCATAGCTTAGGATTCCCTTCGTGGCGACATGAGGGGGGCTGCTAGCTACTTTGCACTTTGCCTAGGTGAACCTCGGT
>NC_041392.1:375564506-375697448 GCF_002162155.2 Triticum dicoccoides | reverse complement strand
TTGGGGGGGCATGCATTCATAGCTTAGAATTCCCTTCGTGCCAACACGAGGGAGGGGGTTGCTAGCTACTTCGCACTTTGCTAGGTGAACCTCGGTTGGGGGGCATGCATTCATAGCTTAGGATTCCCTTCGTGCCGCCATGAGGGAGGGGGCTGCTATCTACTTCGCACTTTGCTAGGTGAACCTCTGTTGGGAGGAGGGGCATGCATTCATAGCTTAGGATTCCCTTCATGCTGACATGAGGGGGTGGGGGCAAGCAATACCGTGCACTTTGCAAGATAAGTGCCACATCGAAGTTGCATTTGGTATTTGAAAATCAAACCACCCTTTTCATACATAAATTTAGTCCACGTGCAAGTGTGTTCATGTTCTGACCCTCTCCCGCATAATTTCTCGCCAAATTTATGAACATTAGACAAGTCGGTTGACGCAACAGGCACGGTTCACTCAAACTAACCATGTGCATTGGGCTCCACAAGGCTTCCCCTCTCAAAAATATCTACCCGCCTGTAGCTTTTTCTGTTTGATAACACATGGTTATTGTGTTTCGACCATGTGTGATGTTTCTTGTTCCCAATCCCGCCTGCATCCCTCGAAAATATCTGCCTACCTTGAGGGTTTTTTCGTTTCATAACACACGGTTGTTATCTCCGGACCGTGTGCGATGCACCATCATCAAAATTTTCAGTACCCGCGTCATTTCCTCAAATTTTTAGAGTGTAGATTCACTCATTTTGCTCCGTAGGTAGTCACTTGTTGAAATCTCTAGAAGACACATATTTAGGAATGGAGGGAGTATTATAAAAGAGTGTTTTACATCATTCTTCAATTGTTGTTTAGCTTCTAATATTAACTTGGTGCTTTTAGGTACATATGTCATTGGTAAAGATCAGCGCTTCGACCCTTTTTGCGTATGGGCAATGAGATATCGATGAACCGGCATCAAGTGAGGAAGCTGATAAAGATTGTTAGTAAAATGGGTCCAAAGATGGCAATTAAACTATTTGTTTACACTTTATCCAAAACAACAACGAACTGCAGGATGGTAATAAGAACTCTGCAGCCTTCTTTTTACTGCCCATAATGAGTTGTGTTAGATGACAATGTCTGAATCTTTTTCCTTTGCAGTGGTTGCCAAAGCAGTTTACTCAAGATTACCTCTCAAACTACATGATTGGTGGGCATGCAAAGGTTAAAGTATTTCTACCAGAACACGATGATTATCTAGATGTTTTCATGAAGACCGTGAAGGATGGGCGGTCGGCCATCACAAGGGGTTGGACTAGAGTCGTGCGTGCCTTCTGCATGGAGGAGGGCACAATATGGGCATTCCGCTTCACCTTGTTTAGCAACCAGAATGTATTTCGCCTCTTTCTTTACCGGCATTAATAATAGTACAAGTATACAATTGTGGTTCATCATTTTTTATTTGGTTCTTATGTAATTCTTGAACATATGTACCTATGAATCGAATAATGCTTTGGTTGTTTGAACCTGATGGATATGAATAAAGCCGTAGCATACATTCAAATTCAAATCCAGTATAATTTGAAATAGCAGCAATTAAATTATAGTGAAATTACACTCTCTAGGTCGTTACGACACACACGGTTGGTAAAATACAAACATTTGCGATATACACCATAATTCGAGACGGTTCACAGAGAGGAAACATGTGCAAGCATGCACACAATTGCCATTTGCAAAGCGTGTGCGATGTCAGACAATATCACAAACGGTGCGGGCAAACTAAATGTTTGTGTTAGTTGCCTTATCACACACGATTTGCAACCATGAACTGTTTCTGATGAAGTATGCATTGTAAATGTTGCACCACAGAATAGCGTGTGTGATAGTTGTCGTGTACGACGATGTTACGACGGTCCAACGTTTCGTAATCCTGTCCGACACTCATACGACGGTTAGCTAATCTTCTTAATTAGTTATCGCATACAGTTTGGGAAAAGCGAATGTGTGATTGTATGCTTATCATACACGTTCTATAATAGTGAACCGTTTGTGATGGGCCGCGCATCGTAAACGTAGCACCACAGAATACCGACTGCGATGGCAATGCGAGGAAAAATGAGTAGGAGTACTGTAGGGTCCCTATCCCCAATTGTTTCTGGGTCGTGTGGGAAGGACCCCCCTATCGCCGTCACTCACTAGGTGACAGTTACAAATGCCGTTGCGAAAAAGGGTTAAAAACCATTTGTATAGCACGGACGCGCACCAGTGATCCAAGATAGCAGAGCTGCTTTAGCTTCAAACAGGCACTCTTCTGATGGACGGCGCG
Organism: Triticum dicoccoides; assembly: GCF_002162155.2. Taxonomy (NCBI): domain Eukaryota; kingdom Viridiplantae; phylum Streptophyta; class Magnoliopsida; order Poales; family Poaceae; genus Triticum; species Triticum dicoccoides. The sequence continues at coordinate 375,695,152 of NC_041392.1, read as the reverse complement.
ACTCTGGCAACAACTCTTGCAGCTAACAGCCCGGATCATACTCCAGGCCATAGGACCATTAGGCCTCATCTTGCTTACATTACAACCTCCCCGGCTTTTGATGCTACCAGGATTTACCATGTCAATAGGAGCTATAATTTTCGGGCACATCATCAAGCTAAACTAGCACGCAAAATTCAAAATTCTCTTTATGTGCAGGCAACAGATCTTGCCTTAATGCATATGTAGCGTCACTCACGGAAGTGCTCAAGTGCATAGTTGTATATGTACGGTATATGTACGTTGTTGTTGATCAATAGTATTTCCCATGTTAATAAATAAATAAATAAATTCTAATGGAATCTTCTATATCTAAATAGCTACCCCCACTACCTGATTTTCCTGCCTTCTTGTGAGGCCATGTCATCGCTAATCCCCCGCTGTTGATCGCATGGCGACATCATCGCTAATCCTCACACGTCCCGCTCATTGGCTCCCAGTTTATTAGACAAAACCGCACTATAGGCTAGCGAGTCAGGGCACATTCATTAGTGATAGCCCATGGTGGCGGCCCATATAACTTAACGCAAGCCATGACCAATGAGATCTGCCGCCCAAAAGTGCGGCCACCAATGCAATGAAACGGCAACATTAATTATGTACTCACGTTACCTTGCTCTATTACCTCCTACGAGTTATCGATGTCCCTCTCTCTTCTGCCCGCCATCACTATAAGGAGGAGATAACCCAGCCACAAACGCAGCCACCAATGTAATGAAACGACACCATCTATCACTTCCCATTATCTCGCCCTACAATAAGTCACGAGAAGAAGCTCCACCCATGATCCCTCGCCACTGAGCTCGGACATGAGGAGCTCATGCGCTGTACGCGGGGAGACTGACCATGAAGCCCTGTGTTGGCTATGGCTATCCCATCCCCAACAAAAAGGTACCATCATTGGATTCCTTTAGATCAACTCATAGATTCTTTCTGCCTACCAGTTCCATTGTTTTATGTACCAGATTCAATTGTTTGCATCGACGGTATTTTTGTGTACTAGGAGGAAGTGGTCAGATTTTTTCGTCCATACCTAATTGACTATGATACCATAGATCACACAAGATTGATTTTTATTTTTGCAACAATTTGAAGATTGATGTTCATCTTCCTTCAGACAGCATGGTGAATGATAGAGATTTTGGAATGATATTTGGAATTATCCACGAGCCAGCCCTCTCTATTCATCTTGATCTGTAGTTTAGGTAACTAGACTTGCATGGAATTGTATGCTCTTCGGGTGTGCTTTGCAGGGAAGCAACTGTTACAGATCGAGCCAAACTAAATCACCATGTTTGTTCCACATATTTTTTCATCGTAATTGTTTATGGTTGTAGTGGCTTGGGCATGATACTGATATCCCAATTGTTTGATCATATGAATGTTTATGGCACATGTAGATGTTTGTACATAGGCGATAGTTCTAGATAAAGTTGATGAAAGTATGAGGTATGTTCACTACATTTTTAAAGAGCATATTATTTTCTATGGGACTAGATGGAGCAAGCTAATGGCTGCACAATTCAATTTCTTTTTATCTACAATAGTTATACCGCTATATCATGATTTCGTACTGTATGGCCAGCGAATATTTGATGCATTTACTTGCAATTAGTAACGATGTTGAGTCTTCCTAATAGTAATATCATGTATTCCTTTGCAGATTAGACAAGAATTGATATTTTCTGGTCGGTGAAATATCTTTGTCAGTTTGTGAAATATATTACCGGAGTTACGTTCGCAACCAATCCCTCATCTAGAGGTTTCCATTCTAGTAACTACTGCACCTTCCCCTGGAAAAAAGAAGAACCATTGTACTTGACGGAAAACAATGCATGTAGGCCGGCACCCAATAGATGTAATTTCCTTTTCTCTTTTGTCTAATGTCTTTAGAAAATTATGTCACTCACCCTATTAAAATTTTGATTTCCATAAAGGTTATGTGTGTGAGCATGTTTAATTCAAGACTGCTATTTTAGTCGTCATTTGTTACTACATATTTCATTCATCAATTCAGATAAAGTTCATTTGTGCTTGAATCTGTATTGTGAAAGGATATGATACCAGACAGGTGGTTCTTCTTAATCAACGTGAATTGAAAGTCTACTCTCATCATTCAAAGAGACAAAAACTCGAACAAGTATTTTCTTAGTATCGAGGCACCATGCCATGCTTTGAGGTTATGATACACTCTTTTAGTGCAATTAACATAAATCATATTGACACTCTTAGATAATCGATGCAATCTCTTGGTAAGCAAGCATCGGTAGCCATTACTTTGTTTATTTTGGATTTTTAGCACATATAGGGTTTATTCAAATCATTACATTACTTTAATACCAGCGAAGAGATCCCGCAGCAACGCGCGGGGTATCACCTAGTATATAAAAGTGATTAGAGCAACTCCAACGCGTCGACCCAAACGAACGACGCATTTGTTCATTTTTTGTACATTTGGGTCAGCCACCCGCTCGGTGTCCGCCCTCTTTTTGATCTGGGTTGGCAGTGCATCCAAGGCGTTGACCCATATTTGCCGGCGTAGCTGGCTGGCCTCCATTTTCAATGAACACTTTGCATATTTCACAAGGAAGCATAGTTTCACAACCAAATATAAAGCATAGTTTAACAAGCCCGAATATAAATTAAATTGTTCTCACATAGTTTTACAAGCTAAATAAAAATGATACATCTATTGATTGCCAACATGAGCCCACATATGCTCGACTAAATCATTTTGCAGCTGCATGTGAGTTTCCCAATCACGCATTTCATGATGAAATTGGATGTACTGTTCAAACGTTGTCGCTTCTCCATGCTCGGGCACAACATTCTCACCTTGAAGCTGAAACCCTTGATCGTAGATACGTTTCGGATGCTCATATTCCACAATCATATTGTGCATGATCACACAAGCAATCATCACCTCCCACAGCTTCTTTGTGCTCCAAGTCCTAGCAAGATATCGAACGATGCCCCATCGAGATTGCTAAATATCAAAGGCACGCTCGACGTCCTTTCCAGCACTCTCTTGCTCTTGGGAAAATCTTTTCCTATTCTCTCCGATAGGGTTGGGGACTGTCTTCACAATAATGATCCACTGAGGATAGATACCGTCACCTAGGTTGTATCCTTTGTCGTAGTTGTGGTCGTTGATGGTAACATTCACCGGCGGGTTGTTGCCTTCGGCAAGCCTTGCAAACACCAGCGAGCCCTGAACCACACTGATATCATTGTGTGATCCGGCCATGCCGAAGAAAGAGTGCCAGATCCAGAGATCTTGTGATGCCACGTCCTCAAGTATGATAGGGCAAGCCCTGACATGGCCCTATATTGCCCTTGAAAAGTAGAAGTGATGTAGGGTAGAACCCTAGTGGCCCCATATTTCACGAAAGGAGTGGATCCCGCGAAGAACACGAGGAACACGAGGAGGGAAACGAGGGAAAACACAAGGGGAAACACAAAAGGAACACTCAAACTAACAAGAACAAGTCACACATGTGCTAGATCCTCAGATACATAAGAGTTCACACGGTACACAATCAACTAGGGACGATTCAAGGGTAGCCGGTCTTCTCCGTGAGGAGGTCTTGAGTTCTTCCCTAAAAGGGGTCTTGAATCTGCTTGGGGGATCTTCTCTGGTGGAGGCTCGAATCTCCGAGGAGAAGGTGTCCAAGTGGATGAGCAAAGCTCTCACACAAAATATGAGCTAATCCTTTGCTGACCCTAGAAAGTTGGACGAGGTGGAGTATATATAGTCTAGGGGGGAGAAGGGGTACACGGGCCTCGGCCCTTCACTGTGCACAGACAGGGGAGGCCGGACGTTCGGGCGTCGGGCCGGATGTCCGGGCTTTCACGTGAGGCCGGATGTCCGGGCTGGGGAGGCCGGATGTCCGGGCTGGAGCGGCTGGTTTGTTGCTCTCGGGTTCGGATGGGTCCGGATTTCCCGGCTGGGGGCCGGATATCCAGGCGCTCGGGAAGGGCCGGACGTCCGGGCTGGCGGGGCCGGATGTTCGCGGCCTGAAGGGGCTCGGCGGCTAGAATGCTGCTGTAGTTGGAGTCTTCATCGGCCGGACGTCCGGGCTCGGGGCCGGATGTCCGGGCCCTGGAGACGCCTTCTTCTCCTTCCGGCGTTCCTCTTCATCCGTGGACTTGGCGGCTTGTCCGTCTTCACGTGCATCTTCGGGAGGGTCCTCTTGGTACCTAATCATGCACAACATCTCGAACTTAGGTAGTAGCCATGTCTTGAGAGGATCATATGTAATATGACTAAGGAGAGAAGTCACCTCGTTCTCGAGAGCTCTAGCTCTATCTCGTGTCATGGGTCCTCTTGGCTCTTGTTGATGCATAGGTGCATCCATGGGGATGATCGTGGGATGCTCCGCATCATCTCCCCTCCCTTGGGGAAGATCTGTCCTTGGATCAAATTCTTCATCACCATGGAAGGGCGAGAGGTCCTTGAGATTGAAGATATCGCTCACTTGTACTTGTCGCGGGGGAGGTCGATCTTATAAGCATTGTCGTTGTAGCGTGCAAGCACCTTGAAGGGTCCGTCCACTCGTGGTCGAAGTTTGGACTTGAATTCTTGGGGGAAGCGGTCCTTGCGAAGGTGTAGCCACACGAGATCACCAATGTTGAAGACCATGGGGTGCTTGTTGATGTTGAGCTTGGTCGCAAGTCATTTTACTTGGCGCTCGATAGTATGTCTTGTATCTTCATGCACCTTCTTGAGATGAGTCACATGTGCACTTGCGTCCAACTTGATGCTCTCTTGGAGTGGTAGAGGGAGAATGTCAAATGGGGACAACGGGTTGAACCCGTAGACGACCTCGAAGGGGGACTTGCCGGTTGTTGAGTGTCTTACGCGGTTGTAGGCGAACTCGGTGATAGGTAGACACTCCACCCACTCCTTGATGTTCTTCTTGATGAGTACTCGAAGTAGAGCGGAGAGTGTGCAGTTGGTAACTTCCGTTTGGCTGTCGGTTTGTGGATGATACGCCATGGAGAAGAGTAGCTTGATTCCGAGCTTGGCGCATAGGGTCTTCCAAAAGTAGCTAAGGAACTTGACGTCGCTGTCCGAGATGATAGTCTTTGGCACTCCATGTAGACGCAATATTTCCCTACAAAAGAGATTAGCAACATGTGAAGCATCGTCTATCTTGTGGAAAGGAATGAAATGTGCCATTTTTGAGAAACGGTCCACAATGACAAATACGGAATCCTTCCCATTTCGAGTCCTAGGCAAACCAAGTACAAAGTCCATGCTAATGTCTTCCCATGGTTGATATGGAATTGGTAGAGGCATATAAAGGCCATGTGATTGAGCTTTGGACTTAGCTTTGCGACATGTAGAGCATCGGTTGGTGAAGCGATTGACGTCATGAAACATCTTGGGCCAAAAGTAGTTCTTCGAGAGCATGGCGAATGTCTTGTCTCGTCCAAAGTGTCCCATTAAGCCTCCTCCATGAGATTCCTGCAAAAGCAACAAACGAAGAGAAGACTCGGGGATGCAAAGCTTGTTAGATCTCATAAGATATCCATCTTTGATGTAATAGCATTCCCAAGATGTATGCGTCAAACATTTGGCATAAGTAGTAGCAAAAGTGGGATCATGCTCATACAAGTCTTTTATGTGCTCAAAGCCAATGACATTCAACTAAAGTTGAGTAACAAGCATGCATATGCGGGAAAGGGCATCCGCCACAATATTTTCTTTACCTTTATTGTACTTGATGACATAAGGAAAAGACTCAATAAATTCACTCCATTTAACATGACGCTTGTTCAAATTGGTTTGGCCCTTGAGGTACTTGAGCGTTTCATGATTGGTATGCATGATAAACTCGTGAGGGCGAAGATAGTGTTCCCATTCATGCAAAACACGGACTAAAGCATATAGCTCTTTGTCATAGATGGGGTAATTGAGTTGCGCGCCGGAGAGTTTCTCACTAAAGTAAGCTATGGGGCGCTTCTCTTGCGTTAACACACCCCCTATGCCATTACCACTAGCATCACGATGAATCTCAAAAGGTTTGTCAAAGTTGGGTAAATCAAGCACGGGAGCATGAGTAAGAAAATTCTTAATCTCATTGAAAGAGGTATCTTGGGATGGTCCCCAAACAAAAGACACATTCTTCTTGCTCAAAGCATGCAAAGGCAAAGCAATGGTGCTAAAATCTTTCACAAAGCGACGATAGAAACCCGCAAGGCCAAGAAAGCTATGCACTTGTTGCAAAAATTGGTTGGTTGTGGACAAGTCTTAATAGCATTGATCTTGGACTCATCAACATGAACACCCTTAGAAGAAACAACAAAACCTAAGAAAATGAGCTTGTCAATGCCAAAAAGGCATTTCTCCATATTAGCATAGAGATGCTCTTTTCGAAGAGTTTACAAAATGGTTTGGACATGGGTGACATGCTCTTTGAGAGACTTGCTAAAAACAAGGATATCGTCGAAGTAGACGACAACAAACACACCAATGTAAGGGTGAAAAACATGATTCATAAGACGCATAAAAGTGCCCGGTGCTTCCGAGAGACCCATAGGCATGACTAACCACTCATACAAGCCAAACTTGGTTTTGAAAGCGGTTTTCCATTCATCACCCTCTTGTATGCGGATTTGATAGTGACCACTCTTAAGATCGACTTTGGAAAAGATAGTGGCACCACTAAGTTCATCAAGCATATCATCAAGGCGTGGAATGGGATACCTATAATGAACGGTGATAGCATTGATAGGTCTATAATCGGAGCACATGCGAAAGCTACCGTCTGGTTTTGGCACAAGAATGATCGGGACGGCACAAGGGCTCAAACTTTCACGCACATGTCCATGGTCTATGAGATGCTTTACTTGCCTTTGTATTTCTTTGGTTTCTTCGGGGTTTACGTGGTAAGGAGCTTTGTTCGGAAGCGGTACTCCGGGGATGAGGTCGATGCGGTGCTTAATGCCTCATAGTCGAGGTAGTCCCGGAGGTAGCTCGTCGGGGAAAACATCGTGAATTCTTGCAAAAGAGAAGACAAGACTAGAGGAAGAGTGTGAGAAGTATTAGTTTGTGGTGCATTGTCCTTGCACACAAGGACGTAGTGTAGGACACTAGATGGGTTCTCACTCACTCCTCTTATCTCACTTTTGGTGGCAAATAGGACTAAGTTCTTCTTTTCGCTCATCGTGGAGGTGTTCGATTTGGGCTTGTGGCGCTCACTCTCTTTTTGGTGGCTCACTCTCTCACTATGATCTCCATGATGGGTGGCTTGCTTGTCGGCGGTCACTTGGCTTGGCGACATTGGACATAGGACGTACTCCTTGCCCTTCATCTTGAAGATGTAGTGGTTTGATCAGCCGTTGTGGATGACTCCTCTATCAAATTGCCATGGGCGTCCAAGGAGAAGGTGGCAAACGGTCATTGGAACGACGTCGCACTCCAAGGTGTCTTCCTAGGCGCCAATTTTGAAGGAGACTTGTACTCGATGCTCGACTTGGATAGTGCCGGAGTCGCTAAGCCATTGCACTTTGTATGGATGTGGGTGCTTTGTCTTGGGCAATTGGAGCTTGGAGCAAAGTTCTTCACTTGCGAGGTTATGACAACTCCCTCCATCGATGATGACCTTGATGGATCATCCATTGATGCCGGCCTTGGTGTGGAAAATGTGGCATCTTTTGTCTTCTTCTTGGTGATGTTGGAGAGTCAAGACCTTGGAGACAACAAGAGCGGGACTTGAATCTTCATCGCAAAAGACTTGTTCCTCTTCATCGTTCACTTGCCGGTGCATGGCGACTTGCTCAAGAGCCTCCATTTATCCTTCACTCATGGAGTCGTATGTGCCGTCGTCATTGAGGATCATGGTCCGCTTGTTGGTGCACTCATAGGACTTGTGGCCTCGGCCTCCGCATGTGAAGCATTTCAAGGAACTTGTCTTGACGGTCTCATCGGTTGGAGTGGATGATGATGAAGCTCTCGGCTTGAAGTTGCTTGTAGTAGGAGGATGACTTGGAGTTGACGAAGCTTTCTTGGAACTCGACTTGGTCGACGTTGCTTGTAGAAAGTTTGGTAGACGGCGTTCGAGTCGTTGAAGCTTGGGTGTTGGAGAAGCCGTATGACTTGGATGAGAACTTGGCATACTTGAAATCATCTTGCACTTGGCGTTCCGCTTTGGTAGCTTGATGCACTAGCTCGATGAGGTTCGAGTATGGTTGGAAGTTGGTGATCTTCTTGATAGGATGGTTGAGTCCATTCAAGAAAAGTGCCATAGTTTTCTCATCGTCTTCCGTGACATTGGCTCGTATCATGGCAATCTCCATCTCCTTGTAGTACTCTTCAACGCTCTTGGTTCCTTGCTTGAGTAGTTGGAGTTTCTTGAAGAGGTCGCGGTTGTAGTAGGTAGGCACAAAGCATGCTCTCATGACATCCTTCATTTGCGCCCAAGTAGTGATGGGTGGTTCACCTCTTGCCTCTCGGCGCTCGATAACTTGTTCCCACCAAATGAGGACATAGTCTTGGGACTCAAGTGATGCCATCGCGATCTTCTTCTCTTCGTCATAGTTGTGCAAATGGAAGATCTTGTCAACTTTCAATGCCCATGAAAGGTACTCTTCGGGATCGTTGCTTCCGTTGAACTTGGGCATGGTGAACTTGAGCTTGCCATAGCGTTGCTCTTCATTGTGTTAGGGTCGGGGATGATGACGTCCATGCTGTTGATGATTGTCAAGCTCATGTCGCTCTTGGTGAGGAGGGTTTTCACCCTCATGTTGCTCTTGTCGTGGAGGATTTCTATTGTTGTCATGCTCTTGATGAACTTTATGTTCTTGGCGAGCTTGTGGAGGAGCTTGTCGAGCTCGAGGAGGAACTTGAGGAACTTGACGATGCACGCGAGCTTGAAATCTTCGTTCTTGAATTTCTTCGCGAAGTGCTTCTTGATGTTCACGAGCTTGTCGGCCTCGGTCGGCTGTGGCTCAATTTGAATCTTGGAGGGCTTGTTGCGCCGCAAGCGCTTGAGCTTCACAGAGTTGTTGTTCTTGGCGTTGTGCCTCGGCATCTGGTGCAACTTCATGTAGACGCGCGCGCTCTTCCTCTTCATGTTGGCATTGTCGTTGTCGTTCTCGTGCTAGTGCAAAAGCTTCTTGAGTTTGAAGTTGTCGGCGCTCTTGAGAGTCGGTGTCGCGTAGGGGGTTTAGGCTTGCTTGACGATCATTGCGCGCGGAACAGCGTAGAGTGTTCGATGTCGGAGAGGGTGAAGTCAGAGTGTTGACTTGAGCGGGTCCTTCATGATGAAGACGAAGTGGAAGAAGAGCGGTTGAGCAAGAAAGCGTGAATCTCGTCCATCCTTGCGTCATTATCTTGCTTGTGATCGTCGAGCTTGTTGTCGAAGTAGTCCCTTGTACATTGCTCAGAGAGTCGCAAGTCGGCGGTGAGGTTGTCGATGCGTTCACTCATTGCTTGCTGCTCTTGATGCAAAGCACGTTGTGCACCAAAGAGGTGGCTCTTGGTGACGTAGGAGTTCATGTCATCGTCGTGCTCAATGAAGAGTGGGTTGGTAGAAGTAATTGGCCTATCCATCATTCCAAGAAAAATGTGAGTGGTAGAAAGAGAAGAACGAATACCAAATGTACCTTGACCGAAGTTGAAAGTGGATCGATGATCACTCCAATGTAGGACGAGGAAATAGCACAATTGGTACTAGCTCTTGTCGGTTTCTCACACCTACACAAGTAAAATTTTATGGTGGAGCTTGGTTAGGATGGTGGCACAAAATTTGATGCAATTGTAAGTGAGCTTCAATAATGTTTGAAAAGATTCGCAAGATGCAATGTAACAAGTAGACCAAGCATATAAGGTACACGGAAACACACACGCAAAAAGATAGGTGGGGTCGTGCAACCAAGGGTGAGCCAAAATGTGGAATCCACAAAAATGCTCTTGTTGCACAAACTAGAGAGACACTGGCATGATTGCACAATAGGCGGATACAAGAACTTGTGCACAACCTACTTAGCAAAAATGCAATGACTTCTATCCCAAGTATGTTCTATGCAAGTTGTTTCTATGATATGATCCAAGATGACCGAGTATGACAATCTTAATGTTGTATGATGTGATGGTTCTTGCTTAAAAGCTCTTTTCTTATCTTTCCCTCTTTGCTTAAAAGCTTGTTTGGCTCTTTGATGTTTGAGCTCTTTTCTCATGCAATGCTTGACGAACCAAGATAGCAATTGTGTATGCGAAGACAACTTTGTGACATAAGAGATGATACCAAGATATGCAACAATGATGTATGTATGTTATTGGAAGTATGATCACTAAAGTGCACAAGTCTCGTTGCCGGCAATACTCGATGGCTAGTCCCGATGGATAAGCAACGCAAAGGAGTAAGGCTATGATGGCTATCAATGTAATGGCAATAATGTTGTATCATGATACCAAGACGAGGTTACCGTTTCTTACGGACGGTATGGTGTCAAAATGGTGGACCGAATACCAAGATGTAGTCGAGGTGGTCGTTGTTGATGACGCGTCTGTGGCGAAGATGAGCGGCGGTGATGTTGATGTCGAACCGTACCTAAATAGCCAAAACACAAGTAGGACACGGTACCGCAACTCAAATTCTCAAAGCAAAATTTGAAAAAAAAATGTCAGATCAGAAATGGTAAGTGAAGGTGTGCGGAAATATATTGATAGCGGCAAAGGTGTCCCGTATTTCGATGAGATGGTGGCTATCGTTTTGGAGGAAGTCGACTTTGACGATCCGACTACAAACGTGCGAAGATGTCGCGCCTTAGCAATCACTAAACCAACTCCGAGAGGTTATTGACCACGCCGGAGCACGATCAACCTGACCACGAAAGTCTATTTCCTGCAGGCAAACGAAGAACAAGCAAGAAACTAAGATTGCAATCTAGATATTGCGAATATAAGAGGAAAGCTTTATTGATCAAAGGTGGGGTTCTGTGACGCCTTTGTCTGGTCGTTGAACACAAACGAAGTACGTGAAGTTGCAGCTATGGCGAACTTTAATCTAAAAAAACCCAAAGTCTAAACGACGCCCTAAGGGTTGTATATATGGAGGAAGAGGGGGGAATTTCGTGGACCTTGGAGGAGGGGTCCGAAACCAACCCCAACTCTTATTTCCCCACACATACGGACTCTAAAAACAGCCTATACTTAAGTATTTCCAAAATACATGGGCCTGGCCCAATAATAAGGTGACGCAGCACCTAGAATAGCCTCTGGACGAAATTTATGAAGTGGCATCTTGTATATTTCGTCCAAGGCTTCATGCACTCCTTATGGTGGCTTCAAAGTCCTGAAATCATCACTTGTAACTCCATTCTTGATCCTCTTGTGCATGCCATCATCTCCATGCTTGAACTTGCTCCAAGGTTCATCTTTCTTGTCCAAGCTAGGCCCTTCATTAGTAAGCAAAACAAATGTATCCTATTTATGCAGCATCATAATATCATGAACATTAGAATCATTACCAAGAAAATTCAATTGGCGTGCACAAGCTCTAGTAATTGGTCCAGTATGTATAGCAGCAGGGGCTGTGGGTGTAATAATGGTATTGATGTCCTCATCATCCTCCCCTTCTTGAATGAAGTCGTCCTCGACGGAAGCTCATCTTCCTCACCCAAATAAGGCTTCAATTCTGCAATGTTAAAAGTGGGACTAACCCCAAAATCTGCAGGCAGCTCAAGTTTATACACATTATCATTTATTTTTTCTAACACCTTAAAAGGACCAGCAGCACGTGGCATTAGCTTTGATTTGCGCAAATTAGGAAATCTATCCTTACGCAAATGTAACCAAACAAGATCTCCAGGTGCAAACACAACATGTTTTCTACCCTTATCTCCAACAAGTTTATATTTAGCATTCATACGCTCAATGTTTTCCTTAGTTAACTCATGCATTTTTAAAATCAATTCAGCAAGTTCTTTAGCATCAAAATTAACCTTCTCCGAAGATGGAAGAGGCAACAAATCAATAGGTGCACGAGGTAGGAAACCATACACAATTTCAAAAGGGCACATCTTAGTAGTAGAATGCAATGAACGTATAAGCAAATTCAATGTGAGGCAAGCATTCTTCCCATATTTTCTTATTATTCTTCAAAACAGCCCTAAGCATAGTAGACAATGTTGTATTGACTACTTCAGTTTGTCCATCAGTTTGGGGGTGACAAGTAGTACTAAAAAGCAGTTTAGTCCCCAACTTAGCCCATAAACATCTCCAAAAGTGGCTAAGAAATTTAGTGTCACGATCTGAAACAATACTATTTGGCACACCATGCAAGCGAATAATTTCATGAAAGAACAAATCAGCAACATTAACAGCATCATCGCTTTTATGACATGGTATAAAGTGTGCCATTTTCGAGAACCTATCCACGACAACAAATACGCTATCCCTCCCCTTCTTTGTTCGAGGTAAACCTAAAACAAAGTCCATAGATATATCCTCCCAAGGAACACTAGGTACAGGCAAAGGCATATATAAACCATGAGGATTGTGTTGTGACTTAGCTTTTTGACATGTAGTGCAGCGAGCAACAAAACGCTCAACATCCTGTCTCATCTTTGGCCAAAAGAAATGTGTAGCAAGTATATCCTCCGTCTTCTTGACGCCAAAGTGTCCCATTAATCCTCCTCCATGCGCCTCCTGCAACAACAAAAGACGAACGGAGCTAGCTGGAATGCATAGCTTGTTAGCACGAAACATAACTCCATCGTTAAGAACGAACTTGTTCCAAGTTCTCCCTTCCTTACAATTCTGCAATACATCTTTAAATTCAGCATCATGCACATATTGATCTTTGATGGTCTCCAAACCAAATATTTTAAAGTCAAGTTGTGAAAGCATAGTATAACGACGAGACAATGCATCAGCAATAACATTTTCTTTACCCTTCTTGTGTTTAATGACATAAGGGAAAGTCTCAATGAATTCAACCCATTTAGCATGTCTGCGGTTCAGTTTTGCTTGACTTTTAATGTGTTTCAAAGATTCATGATCAGAATGTATAACAAATTCCTTGGGCCATAAATAATGTTCCCATGTTTCTAAGGTCTGAACAAGAGCATATAATTCTTTATCATAAGTAGAATAGTTCAGACTAGGCCCACTCAATTTTTCAGAAAAGTATGCAACATGTTTGCCATCTTGTAATAACACACCTCCTAATCCAATTCCACTAGCATCACATTCAAGCTCAAAAGTCTTATTAAAATCAGGAAGTTGGAGTAAAGGAGCATGTGTCAACTTATCTTTCAATACCATGAAGGCTTCTTCCTGTGCGGTACCCCAAACAAAAGGCACATCCTTCTTTGTAAGCTCATTGAGAGGTGCAGCAATGGTGCTGAAATCTCTCACAAAACGCCTATAGAAACCAGCAAGGCCAAGGAAACTCCTCACTTGTGTGACCGTTTTGGGCTGCAGCCAACTCTCAATAGCTTCAATCTTGGCTTTATCAACTTCAATTCCCTGTGGAGTAACAACATACCCAAGAAAAGATACTCGGTCGATGCAAAAGGTGCACTTTCCAAGGTTACCAAATAAACGTGCATCACGTAGAGCAATAAAAACAGCACGTAAATGTTCCAAATGTTTCTCCAAAGATTTACTACAAATCAGTATATCATCAAAATAGACTACCACAAATCATCCAATGAAAGCACGTAAAACTTTGTTCATTAACCTCATGAAAGTACTAGGTGCATTAGTTAACCCAAAAGGCATGACTAACCACTCATATAAACCAAACTTAGTTTTAAATGCAGTTTCTCATTCATCTCCCAATTTCATACGAATTTGATGGTATCCACTACGCAAATCGACTTTGGAGAATATTGTAGAGCCACTCAATTCATCAAGCATATCATCTAGCCTAGGAATAGGATGACGATAACGAATAGTAATATTATTAATGCCTCTACAATCAACACACATACGCGACATACCATCCTTTTTAGGCACTAGTATAATTGGAACAGCACAAGGACTAAGAGATTCACGTATATAACCTTTGTCGAGCAGCTCCTGTACTTGACGCATAATCTCCTTCGTCTCCGCTGGATTGGTACGGTATGGTGCACATTTGGGTAATGATGCACCGGGAATTAAGTCATTTTGATGCTCAATCCCTCGAATAGGTGGTAATCTCGGTGGCACGTCTTGTGGAAAGACGTCAGCGAACTCCTGCAAAATGCTAGTGACAGCAGGAGGCAAAGAGGAAGGCATGTCCTCGAATGAAAATAATGCCTCTTTGCACACAATAGCATAGCAAACAGATTTGCTAACATCTAGATCATCAATATCAGATTTGGTGGCAAGTAAACATGCACTTTTCAATTTAATTTCAGAAGCAACACTAGATGGTTTATTATCAGGCTTCATTTGTTGCTCAAATTCTTTTGCCACAAATCTGATTTTCACTCTTATTTTGCTCTTGTTTAGCTTTATTAGCTCTATTAATATCATCTTTCAAAATAGAATCAGGAGTCATAGGAAGCAAAGTAATATTTTTATCCTTATGAACAAGAGTATACTGATTGTTTCTACCATGGTGTACAGAATTTTTATCAAATTGCCATGGTCTACCAAGTAATAAGGAACATGCTTGCATGGGTACCACATCACAATCAACATAATCAGCATATGTAGAGATACTAAAATGCACATGAATAGTACGTGTTACCTTAACCTTGCCGCTGTTGTTGAACCATTGGATGTAGTAAGGATGTGGATGTGGTCTTGTGGTGAGAGATAGCTTCTCCACCATCTCCATGCTAGCCAAGTTATTGCAGGTCCCTCCATCTATGATGACGCAAACAGAACGTTCCTTCACAACTCCCTTTGTATGGAACAAATTATGCCTCTGTTTTTGCTCACCTTGTGTAACCTGCACACTCAAAACACATTGAGCAACTAAACATTCATACCTGTCAGCATCTTCAGGAGCCATGTATTGCGTCTCATGACCAGAATCATCTCCATCGTGTTCTTCATGTGTAATAAGAGCTAAAGTCTCCTCATCATAGTCACGAGCGGACTCATACCCACCATCCTTTGTAACAATCATCACACGCTGAGATTTGCATTCTCTCGCAAAATGTCCTCTTCCCTTACAACGACGACAAATAATATCAGTTGTGTGCCCTGTTGATGCCATGGAAGAAGAAGAGCTCTGCGCAGGCCCATCAGGTGTGCTCTTGGCAGATAGTGGTGGTTGTGCCTGCTTTCTTGTATCACGGCTGGAGGTGGCACCTGATGGAGGTGCTGGTCCAGTCGAAGTAGAGGATGCACGTGGTGTCCATGATGGAGATCGACCTGCAGAAAAGTTAGTTCGCGCCAATGCCTATCGATCATGCACCTCATATTCAGCTTTACAAGCAAGATGGAATAAATGAGTGATATTAGTATACTCCTTATACTCTAGAATGGTTTGAATCTCTCTATTTAATCCACCCATAAAACGTGCAAGCATAGCTTCATTCTCCTCAATAATACCACATCTAATCATGCCAGTTTGTAATTCCTGATAATATTCTTCTACAGAATTTTTTTCTTGTCTTAAATGCTGCAATTTTTGAAGTAATTCACATTGATAATAAGGTGGAAACCAACGAGTACGCATAGCAGCTTTCAAAGTAGCCCAAGTAGCTGGAATGGGATATAATCTACAATGTTCAGACCACCAAACACATGCAAAACTAGTGAAAGCACAAACAGCAACAGGAACACGTCTCTCCTCGGGATATTGTAAACATGTAAAACGTTGTCCAGTTTCTAACTCCCAAGTAAGATATCTCAGGAACATATCTACCCTCAAATGGTGGAATGTTCAATTTCAGTTTAGGAAGATGGTCATGATCTCTTACCTCAGGCGGTGGTGCATCCCTACTGTTGCGATGATATGCATGAGGACGACTTGGTGGTGGCGCTGGTGGTTGCACGTAGTTCTGATTTTGATCAACCTCATCCTCGTAATGGTCCTCCACCTCTGCAGTAGTAGCAGGAGCTATAGAAGCACCAACGGTAGGTACAACAGCACCAGAAGTTTGACCAGGCTCAATGGGAACGCGTTGTGCTCGTCCCACTTGATTTGGAAGATGATGATGTTGTTGTTGTAGAGGTGCGACAGGTGCAACGGGTGGTGGAAGACGCGCGAGCAATTCATTAAACTTGTTATTGAGCTTTTTTTCGAACGCCTTCTCAATGCCATCTATCTTCTCCATGGCCTCTTGAAATCTATTTAGCACATCTTCCACCTATCCACTCATCATTTGCTGAAACTTATCATGTAACTCTTTGTTTGTCATGTTCTCCCAGTCAGTCTCGTTGGTTTGTGATCCTGCCATGGTTAGCAGCAATAGAAACACACAATAATATGATCCTACAGACTACTAGGAAGTGGTGGACAATCACAAATCCATCAAGCGAATCTGAAATTCTTACCGGTTCTTACCAAGCAGCAGGTGGTGATCGGTAGTCGTCGTAGTCAAAACTCTCAAAGCTTGGATAGAACGATTACCAGGGAGAGTCAAACGCACGACATAGATGTATGTGGAGCTTGGAAGGTTTATAATATGGTAGCAAAAAGGGTCAGCAATAATCTATTCAGAGATGCAAAGTTGAATAAACGCCCAATGATGGTACTGTGCTGGTCCTAGGCTAGACCATGCTAGAGACGCGAGCCTAGAACACTAACAAAATCACGGCGCGACACGTAAACAAGGGAGGAGCACTCTCTGTTTTTTTTCTTTTTTTCACCTTTTTTACACTTTTTTTCCTCTTTTTTTTTGCTCTTCAACAATTTTTTTCAAAAAAGTCTACAAATAGTCTCAAAACCGCCTGGCCAGAATTTTCTAGACTTAGTTTTTTTTTGAGTTTGGAACTATTTTTCTACTGTGGGTAGCACGAAAGTTGGGGAGTCCGACTTGGTCACGACTCGAAGTATCGCGTGATCTGGAAACCAAAAACAAAGCAACAAATATTGGACTCGGACTGGTGGCGGAGATGAATCCGGTGGAACTCGGACTGGTGGCGGCGATGAATCTGGTGGAACTCGGACTAGTGGTTGTATATGGCGATGGTATATCTGGACTCGGATTGGTGGTGGTATATGGCGATTGTATATGCGGACTCGGATTGGTGGTTGTATATGGCGATGGTATATGTGGACTTGGATTGGTGGTTGTATATGGCAGCGGCGATGTATATGGTGGGGTGGTGGTATATGGCAGTGATGATGACGATGGTGCAGCGGCAGCGTGACAACCTGTGAACAGAACTCGAAACTCTAAGGGACTAGACGCTAGGACCAGCAACTCGACACGACGATGTAACCGCAAATTCAACAAAGCAAAACTCTAAAAAGACTATGCAAAGGCTCAGATTGGTTCGGATATGATGAACTAACCCTTTTTTGGCTTTTTCGTGGACTGTAGGTATGAAGAACAGACTCGATCTAACTACAAAAAACTGTAAAAATCTCAACGAGCAACCTGGAAATCTGATACCACTTGATAGCGGCAAAGGTGTCCCGTCTTTTGATGAGATGGTGGCTATCGTTTTGGAGGAAGTCGACTTTGATGATCTGACTATGAACGTGCGAAGATGTCGCGCCTTAGCAATCGCTAAACCAACCCCGAGAAGTTATTGACCACGCCGGAGCACGATCAACCTGACCACGAAAGTCTATTTCCTGCAGGCAAACGAAGAACAAGCAAGAAACTAAGATTGCAATATGGATATTGCGAATATAAGAGGAAAGCTTTATTGATCAAAGGTGGGGTTCTGTGACGCCTTTGTCTGGTCGTTGAACACAAACGAAGTATGCGAAGTTGCAGCTATGGCAAACTTTAATCTAAACAAAACCCAAAGTCTAAATGACGCCCTAAGGGCTGTATATATGGAGGAAGAGGGGGGAATTTCGTGGCCCTTGTAGGAGGGGTCTGTTTCCCCACACATGCGGACTCTAAAAACAGCCTATACTTAAGTATTTCCAAAATACATGCGACTGACCCAATAATAAGGTGACGCAGCACCTAGAATAGCCTCTGGACGAAATTTATGAAGTGGCATCTTGTATGTTTCGTCCAAGGCTTCACGCACTACTTATGGTGGCTTCAAAGTCCTGAAATCATCACTTGTAACTCCGTTCTTGATCCCCTTGCGCATGCCATCATCTCCATGCTTGAACTTGCTCCAAGGTTCATCTTTCTTGTCCAAGCTAGGCCCTTCATTTGTAAGCAAAAAAAATGTATCCAATTTAGGCAGCATCATATTCTCATGAACATTAGAATCGTTACCAAGAAACGAAAGTACCTGATAATTCAATTGGCGTGCGCGAGCTCTAGTAATTGGTCCAGTATGTATAGTAGCAGGGGTTGTGGGTGTAACAATGTTATTGATGTCCTCATCATATATGTGGGGGGCATGCGGAAGTATATGTGGGCACCGGAACAAATTTTGGCGAAAAATGGGCGGAAAACGGGCGGTGGGGAGGAAGTGGTGCTGCCAGGGGCCGGACTTCCGGGGTCGTGGCCGGATGTCCGGGGCGCCGGATGTCCGGGCTATCGGGCAGGATGTCCGGGCTCTGGATCCGTGGATGGATTCGAAGATCGTCGTGAGGAGAGGTCAAATCCGGGTAAAAATCAGAGAAATTTGTGGATGGAAATTGGGGAAAAGTGGATGGAAAGCTAGATCTACCTGCAACACATGAAATCCGCGGATCAAATCCAACAAAACTTCACCACACCAACAAATCACAAAAAAAATTGGGGCTATTTTTGTGGGGAATTTTTGAATTAGGGACAAAATCAACAAAACTAGGCTAGAAAACACAATGGGGAGGCTCCGAAATCGTAATCGAAGTGGCTCTAGATACCAAGATGATGTAGGGTAGAACCCTAGTGGCCCGATCTTTCACGAAAGGAGCGGATCCTGCGAAGAACACGAAGAACACGAGGAGGGAAACGAGGAAAAACACAAGGGGAAACACAAGAGGAACACTCAAACTAACAAGAACAAGTCACACATGTGCTAGATCCTCGGATACATAAGAGTTCACACGGTACATGATCAATTGGGGACGATACAAGGGTAGCCGGTCTTCTACGTGAGGAGGTCTTGAGTTCTTCCCTAAAAGGGGTCTTGAATCCTCTTGGGGGATCTTCTCTAGTGGAGGCTCGAATCTCCGAGGAGAAGGTGTCCAAGTGGATGAGCAAAGCTCTCACACAAAATATGAGCTAATCCTTTGCTGACCCTAGAAAGTTGGACGAGGTGGAGTATATATAGTCTAGGGGAGAAGGGGTACACGGGCCTCGGCCCTTCACTGTGTGCAGACAGGGGAGGCCGGACGTCCGGGCGTCGGGCCGGATGTCCGGGCCGGAGCGGCTGGTTTGTTGCTCTCGGGTTCGGAGGGGTCCGGATTTCCGGGCTGGGGGCCGGATATCCGGGCGCTCGGGAAGGGCCGAACGTCCGGGCTGGCGGGGCATGTAGGGGCTCGGCGGCTGGAATGCTACTGTAGTTGGAGTCTTCAGCGGCCGGACGTCCGGGCTCGGGGCCGGATGTCCGGGCCCTGGAGATGCCTTCTTCTCCTTCCGGCGTTCCTCTTCATCCGTGGACTTGGTGGCTTGTCTGTCTTCACGTGCATCTTCGGGAGGGTCCTCTTGGTACCTAATCATGCACAACATCTCAGACTTAGGTAGTAGCCATGTCTCGAGAGGATCATATGTAATATCACTAAGGAGAGAAGTCACCTCGTTCTCAAGAGCTCTAGCTCTAGCTCGTGTCATGGGTCCTCTTAGCTCTTGTTGAGGCGTAGGTGCGTCCATGGGGATGATCGTGGGATGCCCCGCATCAAGAAGGGCGGTTTTTCCACTCCCAGTGCATGCAGTCTATGCTTTCAAGCATCTCTGGGAAGTCCCTGCTGGCATTCATCGCCAACAAGCGGGCTGTATCTTGAGGAGTCGGCTCTCTCAAGTACTCAGGGCCAAACACAACAATCACAACCTTGCAGGACTTGTACATGGAGTCTAGGCATGTAGACTCGCACATACATACGTACTCGTCAATGATATCACCGGGCACTTTGTATGCAAGCATCCGGACAGCTGAGTGCATTTCTGATAAGAGAAGCCAATCTTTCCAAGGGCATCCTCTTTGCACTCAAAATAGTCATTGTATCCGACCACCCCCTCTCTAATACAGTTGAAAAGATGCCTACTCATATGGAAATGGCGCCGGAATTTCTAATGTTTGAACAACGGGTTCGTTGTGTCAAAGTAGTCCTTCCAAAGAAGGAAATGTCCACTCTCTCGGTTGCGATTCAACGTCGGAAGGTGCCCCAGAATAGAGCCACGGAACAACGGCTGTTGACTATTAAGGTGGTGATGGACCAACACGGCAGTCAAGATCTCTTCCTCATCATCGGACAAGGAATCGTCGGAGTCGCAAAGAAAATTATGGAAAAAGAACTCATCGGCGGAGTCCATTTTGTAACTTGGCAAACTGTCGAATAGCTTGTGGGCGTCGACAAAGGAGCCGGCCGACGAAGGGAGGCATGCCGCCCTTGGACTAGCTGGCTACCATGGCAGCGTCCGATGAGCGTGCCAGTGTCAGGACGAAGGAGCTGGCGGGGCGGCGAGGCGGCTTCCTGGTCATGGTTGTGTCGAGGAGGTGAGGTGGGAAGCTCTCAGAGCCCCGACGGTGAGACGACGGTGGTGGCGATGTGGGAGGTGGCGGCGTTGGAGGGGGATGGGGGGTGTTACGGCACTGTCCGCTGGCAAAGGCACCGGAAAATGGGCGGCGGCGGCGGCGATGAAGGAGGTAGGCGAGGGTTTGTTGTTGGAATGGGAGACGATGACCAATATGCCACCGACTAGCGGGCCAGGGGAGGAGTAGGCGGGAGTCACACACGTCTGTTTTGTGTCTGCGGCGACGCAAATAAGGCTCAAAATTGGGCCGAAAATAGGTCGGCAGACGGACGAAAAGCGAACGCGCGTTCGTTTGGGTCGGCGCGTTGGGCCGACTTTTCTGTCCGCGCGCGGACGATGGTTCGCCACCGCTTTGGAGTTGCTCTTACTAGATCGTCGAAGGCGCGCGTTGCCGCGCCCATCTATTTTTGCAATATAATATCCTTTCCATATTTTTTACATAGATAAAGTGTCAAAAAATGGATGCAAATTTTTGTGTGAAAATTATAGATGGTGAAAATAGTTGAAAAGTATTGCACTACTCGACCATACTACCCTAAATTCTAAACTCCAAATCCAACGGATGAATCAGTGAAGCCATATCTATTGTACATCAATAGGATAGTATACGGTGCATAGGCAGCATATCAACACTACGTAACTAAGGAATAATAAGTTGTAGGAATCACCTAATTATTTGGCATTGTCTACTGCTCTGAAAGAGCCACAAGAAAGACCTTGCTTTCTACACGTCCACTTGTTCAATAAAATGAGAGGAATTTGTATAGATTCTTTTAAGGATGAGACATCATAGATAAGATGTTATACCCAATACCAAGCTAATGATTCTATTTGCGAAACAACATTAAATAAGCTCAAAAGAGAAACCTTAGTACACTTTAGAAGGTGTAAAGTGTAGCACTGCTCAAAATATTAGACTGGAGACTTCTATCATAAAATCCCGATTTTACAACAAAGATCAAATGTGCGAATTTAAATAAAAACATGTTGTGGAAAATAAAAACTACTTTGTTTATTGGTACCTAATTACAGATGTGGACTAATATGATGGGCAAGACCTCCAAGGGAAGACAAACAAACACATCCAAGTAGTAATAACATATTTTGATAATACTGAGCCTTGTATTGACTGCTGGAGAACATGACTCATTCCATGGTTCAGTGCATATATCAATAATTGTCTTCTTCTCATTTCAAAAAGTAACATCCAGAAGCCCCCCCAACTACATTTGAAAAAGGTCCATCTTTCCTAATATGATGAAGTCAATATTTATCAAAGCTAAAGGTGTCACGAAATGAAGGCTTGAAATTTTGAACGGTATGGGCATCTAGACACTAAAGATTGAAGCATGTACACAGAAATGGTATCCAATCCAACCTTAACACATTAATAAGAAGGCACATGCGATATACACCGTAGCAGAAGGGCTGGTCATTTTAAGAAATTACACACGAGGAGGATATTGTTTTAGCATGTAACATTCCAAGTAACTTAAGAATAGACATATCCATGTGTTCAGATCAAATTGTATGGAGAACTGCTCCCAACAAATCAAGAAGATGGGCATATGTGCATATATATGAAAAAGGTCCGTGATAAGAGAGCATACATGAGCAAGTAAAAACAACATTGGCAGGCCGCTCCATGTTAGATGTTTTGATGAGGGCTCGATGACCTTGAGTCTTCAAAACCTATAGGAGAAGAACATCTATAACCATCAGTGACAAAATCACCCAACTGTCAATGTAAAAAATTGGTAAACTCGTGCAACAATGGAGAAATTTCTCACCATAAATACACCAGTCTATTTTCTACAGGACACAACGGGATTGATCCTCCACGTGGAGACCGATGCATGTTAATATCTCACATCTTCCCCCTTCCCATCCCATGCTTCAAAAATTACAACATCATCTCATCACATCACCTTATTCCAAGCAATTGAAACAACCACAAATAGTATCAAAAACATTGGGAGAAACCTCATCACCTAACTGGCTGTGTGCGGGATGGGGATTAGAGGCAATAGGAATTTCTGCTCATGGAGTATAAAGGTGTCCATATAGGTGATGTGCAAGGGAACGAGGGGAGGAAAAAAGGCTTGAGAGTGGAGAAACTCACATTGCCATTATCTCTTAAAACTCGAAACTCGGAGGCTTTTGGAAAGGGACTCCAGTTAAATGCCTGGCACTGGAATGAGCTAAAAACAGGGAATTAGCCAATCACAAACACACGGTAACACACATCAGAACACACGGGATTAAGATAATAGCTGCATAGCATGATGACTTAACTTTCTCCTTAAAAATTCAAAAATGTTACTACTTCTAAATTAATAGGAAGAATTTGCATATCTTATAGTGCAACTTGGTAAGCCAAAATGGATCATATACTGCAGAGCTATAATGTTGACAGATTCAGTTTTGAGACATAATATATTCCAGTGAAAATAATTGAAACAATTCAATGAAAATCAGTATCTAAAGTTCTAACAAAGACATGTCTACAACAAAAGAAGACATGATGAATGTTGTAATTCTAATGTAGCAATAAATCAAACTGAAATTCCAATGTTCAGAAGCTTTGCATAACAATCAAATCTACCGTTTACATTGAATTGTATTTTATGTTGAATTGTTTCCTATTGCGATGACACAAACAGAGATAAAAATCAACATCCAGCACACAATCCAGGAAATTTTGCTCAAAGTTTCTGAAATATCATATCAAATTGGATTTCAATCAAGAAAAAATGCTCATAGATGGAACATGGAACCATGCAATATTTGCTAGGCATGGAATAAACACAAACAACGCCCTTGCCGCTGACCTCGAGATAGTGGTGGAAGAAGTGCCCCTGTCCATCCCGGCGACTGAGACCTAGCCTCGAGTCAGAGGGCGGCATGCTGGAAGCAGTGGTTGCCGCTGTTGCAGCCGGCGGCGAGACATTGGTCACATGGGAGAGGTGGTCGTCGTAGCCCTCGACAGGTCAGGTCACCGTCTCCCATCGCAGATCAGGCCCGTGCCTCTCGGCCCCAAGCAGGTCATGTCGCTGCCTCCCATGGCAGATCAGGTCACCGCCGCCGCTGCCTGGCCCCTAGTAGATCGATGGAGAGGAGGAGCCGGCGAAGCAAATCGATGGAGAGAAGGAGCCGGCAGCGCGAATCAGTGGAAAGGAGCGTGCAGGCGATGGTGCAGTTGAGGCCAGCGACGCGGTGACCGTGGAGGGTGGAGGTCCGTGCCCCATCCGACCGCGCCGCTAGGGTCCGTGCCCCATCCGGCCGCGCCGCTCGCGTCGGCCCGCAGCCGCCAATGCAATCCGAGGCCATCTCAGGCGGCACAGTCGGAACAGAGCAGGTCGCGAACATGGTTTAGGGTTCGTATGTGGCGTTTCACCATGTGCGCTCGTAGAAAAGGCCCAGTAGGCCCAATTGAACACGAGACACCCAAAAAAGGCACTGGAGCAGCGGTCCGAAATGCCCAGCGCAGCCTGACGCACGAGTTAGCGCCTGCGTACGAGATTTAGATGGGACTAACAACGAATCCGACGGTCAAAATTTAAAAATAACAATCTAACGGCTAGAAATGCTAATGGCCTGAGAGGGTTGGAAGGGTGCTCGGTTTTAATATATCTAAATATTCCTATAAATAACAACCCCTCCCCCTCAAAAAAAAAAAAACAACCCCTCCAATATCGCAAAAGGTCCACCGAAGGATACCCGATAAATTTCTGCTCCTTTATCTTTCCCTTCTCTCTCCTTCACACAAACCGCGTCTCCGCTTCTCGAGCCCTTCCCACAAACCGCGTCTCCGCTTCTCGATCCGCGTCTTCGGAGAAGAGAGAGAGAGAGAGAGAGAGAGAGGCAGGGCAGCCAGAGGACGCACGCCTGCCCGGATCATAACCAAGTAAGTACTGTTTTATGCATCCCCCACCCCCTTCCCTCGGATCTGAGCTGCGCGCTTCCCCCGCATTTTTTCTTTCTCTCGTTCTTCATGCTCGATGTGCCTTGTGCTTTGGCTGTGGTAGACGAGATCTGTGTATTGCGGAATCATTTGATCATGTCTTGTACGATTGCAATCGGAGCAAACCTGGTTTGGATCGCCGTTTGGTGTGTACCGTCCACGTTCGAATTTACTCCTATTTACGTTTTGGATTCACCAGCTATCCTGGAAGATTATGGTTAAGAAAGATCTGCAAATCATGAGCCACAGAATAAAGGATATACACAGCACAGTTTTGCACAGGTGGATAGAAAGCCACCTTTCAGTTTAGCTGATTTTGCACTTGGGGAGTATGTTGCCAAAAACAGGAATTGGCTGAGTTTGGCCCTTTCCTTCCTTTAGTCGTGTTATTAGTTTCTTGTAATTTGGCTTGTTCATATTCTTAAAATTTTGATAAATGAAAATTACCATAGAACAATTGTTCTACGTTCAGTGCTTCAATTTTTTTTTTATCAAGGAAGACCAGAAATGTGCTATAGGTGTTTGAGTTTCCAAATTTCAGTGTTTTGCTTTTTGATTGGTAGCTATAGATGAAAGAAGGGTCTACAAGAATTAGATGACAAATAGCCTGGAAGCTGGCCTGCGTATTAGGTCTGAGAAGACGAAAGAATTCGTTTGGTAGTAACTGATTGTATCTACCCGTGTTCATTCCAGTTTTGTGCTTAATGCTTCGGTGCCTGTGGTTTTGGACTGCAAGTCCACAATACAAGTCAACTTGTAAATCATGGCAGACTGTAATAATTACTCAATGTTCTTATTTTTGGACTCGTAGGTTTTCTTCAAGTAACCACATATAATTCATTAGACAAACATATTACAGGGATTACACACGTGATCACCACACAAAACAAACATAGGTGTCTTGCAATTTTGCACCAAAGACTCCGCAGCAAGTAGAACTATAATTTCACCCGTGGAGAATCCTGTGCCATGCTGAATCATCGTCCAGCATCGTCCTCAGCCGCCACCGAGGCAACATCGGAGAAAGAGGGAAACTGCCACTATACCTAGATCTGAGGGAGCACCTTCGCATACAAGGATGCCTTTTGAGCCGATCAACCAGGCCACCACAAGCGACGAGACCGAGGCTTTGTGGCCCGTCGGCCAGGGTTCTTCCCCATGTCCACCAAATCCTGGCCCTGTCAACTTCTTCTGATGCTGTTAAAGAAAAGGAACGCCGTCGCCTGCCACCACCCATGTACCCTGCAAGACAATAAACAAAACTGTACCGGTCACAAAATCCCATCGGATCTGGAGGCTGGCAAGAAGACCAAGCCACCTGCTGCCTTGCGCAGCCGATTAGAGCACCACCGATACGAGGGAAGAGCAGAGGCAGATTATTCCAACGCGGTGTCGTACCCACCATTGATGCAGCGCCTCTCGAAGCAAACTAAGCTTATCCTATGTCACCATCGGACAGAAACCGACGAGGTCCCCGCCCACTCCTGCTGGACAAGGCCCTGCAGCAACACTGATGGCGAGAGGAGGCAACAAAATAACCTCCCAGTCGCTGCTCCAGAGAGGTTCCTCGAATGTACGGAGCGGTTTCAAGTGCTCATATCATGGATGGTGCATCACTTTCCCTCTTCACTTGCCTGCTTTTTTGAATAAGATGGACATGGAGATACTCTAGTTTTGTTGTGTATGCTTTTCAGTTTTACAACCAGGTGGACACCAATCTTAGGTTGTATTTGTTTGGTCTGCAACTTATGCGGCTGCAGCTGAAACGGCTCCGGCTGGAAGGTGCAGCTGTAGCTGCTAGCTCCAGCTGCAATTGTTTAGTAGTGGTACTGAGCTGCAGCTGGTGCTGAAACATGCTGAATTGACTAGAATGCCCTCTGTTGTTCTGTAGATTAGGTTCAAGTGCTGATTATCCTCAACAGTAAATGACCCGATTAAGAGCTGTTTTAGTCTCATATGTCCAATTTTCACATGTTTGAACTGAAATTACAGTATTACACTAGTTTCAATGAATTTGACATACTAGACATATGACAATAATTTTAAACCCATCATAACATATGTTACTAATTACTATATATTACATGAAACCGTCCTTTGGTTGAAAAATACACGGTTTTGGTGAACTGCAACCTACTCTCTCGCTGTCACCGCCATCATAGAATCAGCAATCATGTTACGAGTTGTGTCCATGGTTGTATTTCCACCTCGTGCATAGTTCCTCCAATTGTGTTGAGCACATTCCCTGGAGGATAGTAGTTATCATCATCATCACATGTAACAAAGTGGTAATCATACAAATCACTGTCTCTTATGAAAATTCTGCAATGTCATACAGACAATGATAATCCTCGCTTGCTTCCTAGGTGGGTAGCTAGGCAAGTGTTTTAGAATGCGTTGTTTCAACACAGCAAAGGATCGTTCTATGACATTTCTAAGTGATGAGTGGAGATAATTGAATATTTCTTCTCAGCCACTTGCAGCATGGCCAATATGAAACTCAGATACATGGTATTCTGTTCCTCTGAGTGGTGTTAGATAACCAACCTGATTGGGGTACCCAGAATCAGCGAGGTAGTATTTTCCTACACAATGAAGATTAATGTCAAACAGGACACACAATGCATTGTCAAGTTGAGTTGTGTGATTGTTTGAAGGAAATACCTGCTGGAGGATGAGGGAACCTTTCTTTGTGCTTGTCAAATGTCTACTTGAATACCCGTGTGTCATGTGCCGAACCAGGCCATCCAGCCACTGCAGAAATGTATCTCATGTTGAAGTCACATACTCCCTCCGATCGGCTGCGTCAATTAATTCGGATTGAGGGAGTACAACCATCACATTTTGTGATGAATAACCATGTCGACCAAAATGGTTGATCATGTTTTTAGCTGGCACAGTGACAGGGATGTGCGTTCCATTGATGACACCAATGCAACCATTGAAGTGAGGAAAGAACTTATGGTCTTGAAGTCTCTCCTGCACATTTCTGATTTGGGGATCAATGGGTCTAATGATGTCCGCAGCAAATAAAACCAAACACTTAAACACATGGTTGAATTTTCTGTGAACTGTTTCAGTGAACCTCTTGAATCGGTTCTGGACTTCACTCACTGACTGTGGGCTGTCAACAGTCCACAAGAATATCCCTAGAGCCTCCTCAGAACACATGTTGCATGCTGCTCGTAACCCATAGTCACGTACCAGAGTCTCATGTAATAAGTCAAAAGAAGGTCTGTGCATACGAAACATCTTGTAGCAATCTCTGGAGGACCCCAAGCAATCATAGACCACTCTTGTCTAGTGCATCTTACCTCTGTCCTTTCTTTCTTCATTAGATACTTCTCATTGTGTGTGGTAACAACAAAAGCAACATACATATATCGATGAAGTCTCTTCTTCCTAAGCTTCATCTTCTTTATGTCAGATTCAACCTCACTTTAACTTGCACTCTCACTTGAACAATGGTACCATCATTGATAGGTGTTGTACTCATCTATGCACATACAAATAAAAAAAATCAGTACCACATACCATAATTCAATCCATACGTAACATGACATTGTTGAACAAAGTGCTCAATTAAGCAAGCAAATACATAGTTCAACAATTGTTCAATTAAGCAAGCAAAAGGTACATAGTTCAACAAGTTCTCAATTGTTCGAAACTAAGCAGGGAAATGCATAGATACATGACAGTCAACAGGATGCACTACTTCCTTTCATCAAACTGTCTCTTGAGTCGGTCTCCCTTCATTTGTCTTCATTGCATAAAAGAAGCTATGGTTTGATGGTTTAGCAAACAACTTGTAGCCATGTTATACTCATCACTAGTCCTGGATGCCTCACACTTGGCAACCTCTTCCATAATGGCAAAGAATATCATCATCGTTGGCTGTCTTACTAGTTTGCCCCGCACAGTCTTCCTGTATGACATGGTCAACAAACCTCCTTAAGTCTTTTGGCACATTATTTTTCTTGAACTTAGATGGACTACAAGGAATTGCATTTGTTGGACGCTTCGATTTGGTTGTTCTGGGCTTGGGTGTACTGGGGACTAGGAGCAGTAGTATCATTCTCTTCTTTGTACAAGTCACGCACATCTTCCTGCGTTTGAGTTTGTGCCACCTTTGCATCATCCACTCCTGGCATGACAGATGACTGTCCATCAATATTCGCCTTGTCAAACATGATCGCAAGCTCCGTCAAGCTGTGTGGAGGTCCTTTGCGGAAAGCTTTAATTGGCTTGTAAATCTGCACATAAAAAAAATTAACACTTGTTAGTAGCATTATACAGCATGGCATTTCTAAAACTGATATTCATGTACGAAATAAACTAACCGCGACCAATGCTTCCCATTGAGCATCGTGTGCCGTAATAGTTTGCTTCACATCATCTTATCCAAGTCTAGTTGCTTTGTTTTTGCAAATATCCATGCTGAATATATAGCCTTCATATCATCCCAACAATTTCTGAACTGTTTTCTTATATAGGTTCTTTGGGTCCGTGCTTTGAACTCTGCCTTGCCCTGATAGCCAGCGGCAGTTAAGGACCTGGTTGGCCTATGCCCAAGCTGTATTTGCTTAGTGGCAAACTCACAAAAAATTATGTTGGCCTCTCGATCCCACTGAGCTTTCACTTTGGGCTCTTCCATCTATATAGCCATTATCATTTTGCCAATTTATATAAACAAATGACAATTGAGTAGCACTCACTTGTATCATAACAGCAGTAGCACTCATTAGTACCAGTGTCATTTTGCAAATGTTGCAGTCACTAGACCAGTACAATTTGCAATTCTAGAGCAATTCACTAGTACCAATGTCGATTAGCAAATCTAATGAAATGTTAGCACTAGTACTAGATGAAACATGAACGAAGTTATGTCCAATCAACCGGCTGAGCACATTGCCTCAGGAAGATCATGCACACAGGTAACACACGAAGAGCACGCGCACGCCTCTGCGAGGGGGGAGGGAGCAGAGAGAGCTCTGAGGGAGAGAGGCGCAGGAGGTTACCATGGCATCGGACGGTGATCCAAGTGGCCAGTGGCCGGGGTTGGGGCGGGTGGAGGCGGTACTGTGAGGAGTGGCCGGTGGCAGAGGCAGTGGACGGGGCGGTGGCGGCGTCTCTGATTTGCTGGCCGGTTGATGAGGTTGAGCCGGGTGGCGGCGCAGATTGGGAAAGACCAACCTAGCAGTGGGGTTGGAGCTAGCTGCGGCGGTGCAGATTGGGAAAGACCAACCTAGCGGTGGGGTTGGAGCTAGCTGCGGCTGAAAGAAGCCCGAAATATGGGCCGAGGCTTTTGGACGTTTTTTCAGGAGGGCTTCGACTTTCGGCTGCATGGAGCCAGCCTAAAAATGGCCCGTTGTTTGGGCTACAGCTTTTAGGGGTTGTTTGGATACGGGATTTATGCCAAACCTGTTTCCACTATTCGCGTTCAGGATTCTAACCGCCTAAAACTATGTTTGGTTGATCCAACAAATCTCAGGATAAGGAAAACTTGGTTTCCCATAAACCAGGAAAACGAGTATTTGGAAAAACGACTAATACTCGTTTTTCTACAAACCAGTTTAGCTTATCGTTCGTTTCAATCAGACTCTAGCTTCCATGAGACATGCGCCGGTGGGTAGCGTTCAAGTACGTCTACTAGGGCAAGGTTAGCCCCGTTCCAGGTGCCCTGACTGCTCCTCAGCGAGGACGACGGCCGCGCTTCTCCTGTGACCGTGGGCGTGCTCGGCGCCGCTGCGGTCATCGTGTGTGTGACGAGACGAGATGTACATGGCTTTGCTGGAAACGACGGCGTGCAACGTCCAGTACAACAAGGTCGCATTCCGATTCCAGGTGCTGGTGTGAGTGCCCCGGCTGCTGCTCGCTCGACCGTCATCCGTCAACGAGGTGCGCAAATCCAGCAAGTTGGTGCCGCCGGCGAGCCCACCATTCTTACCGTCAGTGAAGCAGCAGGTGGGGCAAGCGACGGCCTGGGACCTCCTCAAGGAGCGGCTACTCGAGCAGTCCAGCTCTGTCCCGTGCCCACGCCGTTCAGCCTCGAGAACACCACCTCGCGCGCTCTTTTGTGTCGCGTAGATCAGCTGAAGACGAGGCCGACAGAGAGCAGCACGGTGGGGTTGATGGCGGTGGTGACGCCGCCGAAGACCAGCTTGTCGCCACCGGCGTCCCGGCCTGGTCAGACGCAAGGAACAGTGCAGCCTCCGTCACGTCGACCGCGCGGCGCGCGCAGCACCTTCCCACGCAGCACGTTGTGCGTCTCTGTCATGGCCTCCGTCTCCTCGGCGCTCACGGCCACCACAACGCAGCTCAATGACGTAGCGCCTGAGTTCTCCGGCGGTCGCATGCACCAGGCCCAGCATCGGCCAGCAATTTGATGGACATGACGTGATCAAGCACGCCCAACTCCATGTTCGTGATAGGCATGTCGAGAGCTGCGGAATGTGCCGTGGTCGACGTGCTGGGCATGGTGCCTCCCATGTGAACAGCTTGGAATCTTTCTCAAGGTTGAGGATGACCCAAAAGAGACAGCCCAAACAAAGTATTCTATAAACTAGTTTTAATAAAACAACAACTTAAAACTGGTTTTCCTAAAAATACTCCTAAAACTGATTTAGCTAAAACTGGTTCCAAATACTAGTTATCCAAACAACCACTTAGGGAACAGAGCCACTGAAAAAGCCCGAAACAAGCACACCCTTAATGAACCAAAATACATCACACTTGATGCATGTTGCTGGAGATTGCCTAATGTATACTTATACATGCTTTTGGTGCTGCATTTTGTGATCAACTGATGTAAACTGTAAACACTCAGTCAGTAACTTGTATTTCAATGTATGTAACATAGATATTTCTACAGGTTTTAATTTTATCCAGGAATTTACAGAACAGTAATGGTATGTCCTTGTCCTTCAGTATGTATTTACCAAGGAACATGTTGTGGTACACTAGGTGACAATTATTCAAGAAAATTTCTGGCAGTTACGAGCGGAATTGTGAAAGAACAGGCATCTTGGACATCAAGTCTTATTTTGTTACAAACTAATGTTTTTTCTTTACACTTGTTTTGAGTAACCCTACTCATTGTTCTGCTTTCTTTCTTGTTATATATTTGTTTTTATTCTTCCTTTCACCGAGAACATCTGTTTTCTTGAAGTTGCTTGGAATACTAGGTTTTCATAAAGTTGTCTCACTCGCAAAACATATGAATGTATCATAATAAATCATGAAATGTGAAGTACGGAATATACAAGGTAGAATGCTTATGAAGAGTTAAGCATGTGAGTGAATATTTTAGTATGATAAACTGCTATTTGCTGCTGCTTTGGATTTTCTTTTCTAGACCTGTGTGTGATTATTGCCGGTCAAAGGTCTATTGCAGATAAAATAAGAATTTCTCTGTTTATATTCTGAAAATGTCAGTTTGATTCTTGTTGAGTTACATAATAGTTTCACATCATTAAGGTATGTATTGTGAGGGATTTAAACATTTAAACTTTTTGTTTCATCCCAGGGTCACCTGTTTTGAATTATGTACCCCCTCCGTCCCAAAACAATCATTGTTTTTGCTTATGAACATTTAAAGTAGCTTGAAATATGTATCTCTTGTTAAACTTATTCTTTGTTTTGCGCAGGATTCAAATTTGCCCGCTCGTCAATCATGGTTCTTGATTCATTATCATCGCCTCACAGGAGGTCGCAAAACACATTCTTTCTGTCATCTCCTAAGAAGCCTCAATCATCTCGTGATGATGTTGGTAGTTGGTCTGCCCTGGTTGAGCGGCATCGCTTTCTCTTGACAACGCTAGTGGTGCTTGCCTTCCTGTGCACCATATATCTTTACTTCGCGGTGACCTTGGGGGCACCACAAGCTTGCTCAGGGTTGACGGGCGATGAAATGACCGTATGTCAGGAAAAATCAGCCCTGCAACATGGAAAGTTGAAATATGGCTAACTCCGCTTGACAGTTTACAATGTGCTTGTAGTCCAAATTCGTATATTCTTTAGTGGTGGATGCTGAAAGGGCTTGTATTGATGCCGATGTACATTTTAATGGAGTGATAGAGGGGATTGTTTGTGCTCTGAAACCGTATAACTGAATAGGTCCCATTTTATTATTGTCATGGTGTACTAAAAATATCATGACGCTAATTCAACCTGGATATATATATAGAGCATGGATTTGCTATCCACATTAGCTAGGGTGGTTGTTATCGGAACCGTTCATGTGCTTTGAGATCTGCACCTTTAGGTGGATAAGGTTCTAAATTTCTGAATTGTTGAATTTTGGCATGACACAAGAGGTAAACTCGCATGCACCTTTATGTACGCATAGCCCCAAAACGGCAACCTAGTGTCTGACTTTTCAGGCCCTGTCAGAGCAAAATACGCAGGTACCTTTCTGGACCGGCAGGGATCCCCAGGGAGCTACTTCGGGCAATCTTCTGCCCTTGCGTGATGGGTGCTCATTTACTAAAAGTTCAGAACTGTGCTGGTCCGAGCGTATGAATCCTGCCATTTTTGTCTCGTGATGGTTCGGCACCGTTTTAATCAGTTGATGAACTCGGTTGTCCGGCCGAAAAGGCACAGAAGATGATTGCAGCCAAAAGTGTTTAAAGAGTAAATGCGGTTTCAGTCTGCTCGCCACTGCATACTCCGATCTTCGGAAAACGGCAGGTTCCACGTTTTTTGTTTGGTCTTAGCAGTAAGCATACCACGTATTCTTGTTGACCCGGCTACTCGTTTCTACACTACAGTGAGAAGTAATCAGATATCCGTATTAAGGACTTGGGCGTAGCCGCCCACTTGCAATCATCTTCTGTTCCAAAAGGGGCCAACAGGCTGTTCAGTGATGTGTTGCAACTATTCTTATTCTTTTAAATGGAGCGAAAGATTTGCCTCATATATTAAATAATGAGGGGAAACAGTTTGTTACAAAATACACCCAGATTACGACATGACAATTATTCTCGCAATAAGGATAAAATAAATCCTAACTACCTGAAGAGTCGACCACCGCAACCACTATCGCCAATCTAGCTACCCCCGCGCCGCACGCCCTCAGCACCCCTCCCCTCCCCGCGCCGCCGGCCGCTCCGGCCGCGGCGGCCACCTCCCTAGGGCCGCGAGCTGCCCAACCTAGCCCCTATGCGCCGCTGGTCAATCCGGCCGCGGCAGCCACCGCCCCCATCCCGTCCGCGGCTTCCAGCTGGAGGCATGGGTCGCCCCCGCTCCCGTAGATCTAGTGCTAGTGGTAGCCGGCGCGGATCCACACCTGCCTCACCTGCGTCCACCGGTCCATCCATGGTGCCGGACTCTCAGCTGCCCCACGACGTCAATGCGCGAGATCCCGAATCCCCGCCCTGGATCCTGCTCCGTGGAGAGTGCTCCATCGCCTCGGGCCTGCTCCGCCCGGCGGATCCTGCTGCGGATCACGTCTCTTTGCCTTTTTTCGGAGCGACCGCGTCTTCAATCCATAGTAGTTGCGCCTGCGGCCTCCGCCAGTTCACCATCCCCGGCGCCGGACCGTGGTTGGACTATTGTCTCGTCCCGGAAAGGCCGGCGCCCCAGCTCTGGCCCTGCGGGCAATAGGCCGCGCTCCTCTCCATCCCTCCCTGGCCGGCGTGGTGCTTTCAATGCGTCTGCTGGCCGGGCTGCCTTCTTAAGCCAGTTCAGGGGGAAGTGCTTCCGTTGCCTGAGCAAGAAACACCGTAGGAAGGATTGCCGGGACCCGATCTGCTGCATCATCTGCAACCTCTCCGGCCACTTTGGCCAGGAGTGTCCGCAGAACCCCAAGCGCAACCCCGCCGCGGCCTCTGCTCGGGTGCGGGTGCGGGACAGGCTTGGCTTCCCTGCTGCTGCGGTCGTACCTCCACCTCCAACCGTCGTCGCGCCCCTGTCACCTGCCATGGAGGGCACCCACGTCGCCGACCCTGCGCGCCGTCCGCGCCACAGCTGCAAGGTGGTCATGTCCATCCCCGCCCTAGAGCACGTCGTCTTCGTCCTCAAGCGCCAGGCCGTGCTCCTCACGGCGGCGGACGCCAGGCGCACCTCCTCTGCCATGGCGGTCGGCCAGGAGTTGGAGGCGCGAATGCGAATCCAGCCGCACCAGCTGCGGATCACCTGCCACGACCCGAAGGACTACCTCATCATCTTCGACCTGCCGGTCCACCCGGAGCAGGTGGCCAAGCTGGGCGCGCTGACGGTCGATGGCGCCAAATTCTTCATCAAGCGCTGGCATGAAGACGACCATGTCGTGATCCAGCCGTTCAACTATCACGTCCGAGTCGTCATCGAGAAAATGCCGCAGCACTTCTGGTCTGTGGAGGGGGCTGAGGAGGCGCTCGGCTGTCGCGTTGACCGCCTCGACAGCCGCACGTTCGAGCGCAGCCACACCAAGAGTTTCGCCTGCTGGGTCTGGGTATGGGACATCGGCCTCATCCCGACCAAGCACACCTTCTGGCTGATGCAGAGCGGGGCGGGCAGAGTGGAGGAGATGCTGGGCTTTTCGCCGCCCGGCCGCGTCGTCGCTGCGCCGCCGTCTGCAAGCCGCCACGACGTCCTCATCCACGTCGATCGCATCGAGGACTGGACCCCGTACGATCCGCGGTCGTCGCGCTCTGCTCAGAGCGGCCTGCCGTCCTCGGATTCGGATGACGATGACAGGCCGATGCCGCGCATCATCCCAGTGGCCTCCTGGAAGAAGGGCGTGGAGGATGGCCAGCGTGAGCCGCAGCATCGTCGTCAGCTCGCCACGCTGGTGGATGTGGGGTGCCGCGGCGGTGCTCGCGGAGGTGGCCGCAAGGACGACGAAGACGACGACCAGGGCGGGCGCAGGTCTTGGAAAGACACCCTCCTGGGTCGCAGCCGTGCGGGTAAGGAGAAGGTGGTGGATACGGAGGCCTCCTCGCGCCGCCGCAGCCGCTCCCCCCGCGCCTGCGCCGCTCAGAGAGCTCCAGGGGCCGCCGCAACGCTGGTCACCGCCATGCTGGGGGTGCAGGGCCAACCCTGCTCCAAGCCCCGCGGCCCCTGCCCCCAGGCACCTGTCGACGCGCCACCAGCCGCCGACCCGATTGCGGACTTCTTCGCCGGCGCCAAGACAACGCTGTCGTCGCCACCACCCTTCGACTGCGTGGCCGCTGAGCTGGAGGCTCACGTGGCAGCTGTCGTTTCTGAGCCATTGCTTTTCAACGGAGAAGTCAACAACGCTAATGCCGCGTCCACGGGCCTGCTGGACGCCTTCGGCCCAACTCTGGCGGGCCCCTCTGCTGCGGTAGGCCTCCTAAGCTGCAACGAGCCGGCCCGCCCCACGGTGGTGGAAATGCAGCTCGGCGCCATCACACGTCAGGTCTGCTGCCTGCAGCTTGACGCGGCTGCCGCATTTGCAGACGCAGCTGCTGCACCGCAGGGCCTCTTCCAAGGAACAAAGCCGCCGCTAGTGCCCACTGCGCCGGTGCGCCGTTCGTCAGCCCCCCCAAGACCAGGACTGTGCCGCCCCCCGTTCGTCACAGCGCCAGGCAGGCGGCCAACCTGCCCCCAGTGCCGGTGGCGCAGCGGGGAACCCTCAGGCTGGTGCAAGAGCTGGGCCTGCTGGGTTCCAAGGAGAAGATGACCGCCAAGGCTGCTGAGAAGCTTCTGCGCAAGTTCGACGAGCCGCTCTCCGACGAAGACATTGCCTGCATCGCCAAGCTCACCCGCCTCAACCACGAGGCGCTGCGTGTTGCTGCCGCCATGGCAGGACCTGATGGAGCTGCCGATGAGGCCGTAGTGTGATCATGTTAGTTTCTGCTTATGTTAGTAGCCTCCAATGGCACCCGGCCTTCCGCGGGGTTGAGTTAGGTCTTGTTTCTGTTCTTGTCAGGTTAGCAGGTAGGTTTAGCTGGTGCTGGCGCAATTTGGGGCCTATTGGAGGGCGCCAGCATCCCCTCGAACGTGGCTGTGTGTGGTTGTTTCCCTTCATGATCCTTTTCAATGGTAGTAGTAGTCGTTGGAGCATGTTTTGGTTTCCTTATGGATGACAATCACTGCCCAATTCTGAGCTGGAATGTGCGAGGATTGAACATGCCAGCTAAACGCGATGCTGTGTGCGAAACGGCGACAGCACATCGACCGGCAATCCTATGCCTCCAGGAAACCAAGATTGATGTTTGGTCGCCGGCCCTAGTCAAGGATGTAGGAGGAGCGAGGCCGGCTGACTGCATCGTCCTTCTGGCGATAGGCACCAGGGGAAGGATCGCAGTTCTTTGGGATAACCAGATCGTCTCGATCGTTTCCCATGCTGTAGGGGAATTTGCAATCACTGCAAAAGTCACCGTCCTGCGTTCGGCGACTACGTTCTGGCTAACCACAGTCTACGGGCCAGCGGATGAGGGTAGAAAAGACGATTTCCTACGTGAGCTAGCTAGATCAGCGCCACCCTCGTCTGAGCCGTGGCTACTTACAGGCGATTTCAACATAATCTATGAAGCTACGGACAAAAACAATTTCAACTTAAATAGGCGCATTATGGGTAGGTTTAGAGCTGCGATCGACTCGGCTTGCCTGCGGGAGATCAAGTGCAAAAATAGACGTTTCACGTGGAGTAATGAACGGCTAAACCCTACCTTGGTTAGCATAGATAAGTTTTTTTGCAATGTGAACTGGGAGCTGCTCTTCCCCGCTTATGGGCTGATGGCCTCTGCCACGGCATGCTCTGATCATTGCCCGCTGATCCTAGCACCGTGCGACGCCCCTAAGCGCCCTGCCCGCTTTCGCTTTGAGTCCTTCTGGCCAAAGTTCCCACATTTTCAGGCCACCGTCGAGCGGGCTTGGAACATGCCAGTTCAGCAGCGCTGTGCGTTCTCAAGGTTGCAAACCAAGCTGACCCGCACTGCTCGCGATCTCAAGATTTGGAGCAACTCTCTTTTCAGTGACGCAAAGCTGCAGTTCCACATTGCCAGTGAGGTCATCTTGCGGTTAGAAGTAGCTCAAGAAGCAAGAACTCTGTCGGCTGCAGAATTTACACTGCGCAGACTGCTCAAGATGAGATTGGTGGGGCTGGCGGCCATCGAGAGACCCAGGAAAAGGCAAGCCTCCCGGGTGCTCTGGCTGCGAGTGGGTGATGCCAGCACCAAGTTTTTTCATGCCAAGTTCAGTTCCAGGAGGCGCAAAAATTTCATTCACTCCATTCAGAACGACGACGGAATTGCAATAACACGTGCAGACAAGGCCCAAGCCATCCATGATCACTTTAGCAAAGTAATGGCAGCTAGCACGGGCCGGAGTGTCACGCTAAACTGGGAGGCGCTGCGGTTGTCAAGGGTTCAAGCTGCTGGGTTGGACAATCCATTCTCTAAAGACGAAGTCTGGGCAGCAATTTTGCAGTCACCGGTAGAAAAAGCGCCGGGGCCTGACGGCTTCATTGGCACTTTCTTCAGAGCCTGCTGGCCGATCATCAAGGATGACATCATGGCGGCATTCCACCGCTTCTACAGCCTCGCGGGGGGGGGGGGGAGTTTAGCTGCTGTAACGCCCCGAGACCGATGTGCCAGGTGTCCTCTAGTTATTCGTTGTTGTTGCTTTGTCATTGCTTGCGTGTCGTGCATTGCATATCATGTCATCATGTGCATTTCATTTGCATACATGTTCATCTCATGCATCTGAGCATTTTTCCCGTTGTCCGTTTTGCAATCCGGTGCTCCTATGTCATCCGGTGTCCCTTTCTACCTCTTTTCGTGTGCGGGTGTTAAACATTTCCGGATTGGACCGAGACTTGTCATGCGGACTTGGTTTACTACCGGTAGACCGCCTGCCAAGTTTCGTATCATTTGGACTTCGTTTGATACTCCAACGGTTATCCGAGGGACCGAAAAGGCCTCGTGTGTGTTGCAGCCCAACACCCCTCCAAAGTGGCCCAAAACCCACCTAAATCTCTTCCATCATCTCGGTCGTTCGATCACGATCGCGTGGCCGAAAACCGCACCTCATTTGGACTCTCCTAGCTCCCTCTACCTATAAATATGTGCTCCCCTCCCGAAATTCACGGACGAAACCCTAGCCTCCCTCTTCCTCGCGTCACCGGACAATTCTTCCCACGTCAGACATGTCCGCGCCGCCGCGCCGGACCAATCCGGTCTCGCCACGTCAGCGCCGCCGCCTTCTCTCTCCTCCGCGCCCGTCGCGGCCCGCCGGGGCCCGAGGCCGGCCCGCCCCGGGCCAGATCTGGGCCGCCGCCCCGCGCCCGTTCGCCACCGCGCGCCCGAGGCGCCCCGCCGCCGCCGCCAGGTGCTCCGCCGCGCCGCCCTCGTCGGCGTGGCCCGCCGCCACCGCATCCCGCTGGCGCCGGCCTCGCTCCCGACGTGCACCACGCCGCCGCTCCGGTTCCTCGCCGGCACCGCCATATGCGTCGCCGCGCCGGTCGCCTTCTGCCGCCGCCCACGGACCTCCTCGCCGGCGTCGCCCAACGGCGCTACCCCCGCGCCATGCTCGCCGGAGCTCCACCACCCTCCGCCGTCGTTCGTCATCGGAGATCCGCTGCGGCCAGATCCGGGGGAGTGGGATGAGATCCACCACTCATCCAAATGGGCGGCCGCGTCCCGGATCGCTTCGTCCCGGGACCTCCTCGTCCATTTTTCCCCGAGAGGTCTATATTTATACTAAGTCCCCGAGATTTCCTGATTCAAATGCCCATGTTTATCATGTCACAACTTTGCATTCGTAGCTCCGATTCATGCGTGTAGCATATAAAAATGTTCATCTCAGAGAGTACATCATTTCATCTCATTGCATCATTTTCATTTGAGCTCATCTTGATGCCCGAAATGCTGTTGGAAGAGAGCTATTTGAGTTAATTGTCAGATCTGCTGCACCAAATAGATTTTTGTCATTTTTGCCATGTTTAATGTGTGCATGATATGCCCCTGAGCTCTACATGAGTTTTGTTATATGCTTTGCCATCTTTACAGAGGTGTTATCCATGTATTTTTGTGATATGCGTGGTGACTAGCACAAGCTTGCAAAGTGGTGCATTCGTTAATGCCGATTTCAGGGACTTAGCAATTTCACTAAGTCCTTGATCTGTTTTTATCAATATGCCATATGTTCATGTTGTTTCCTAGTGATCCGTGCCTCTTGTGAGGATACTCAGTAAGGATGATTTGTTAATCTTGTGGTGCTCTATCCATCCATGTCTTTGTTTGCAATTATGGAGGACCCTAACTTGAGTCATCGAGCTCTACTTTTGCTATTTCGTAATTCCTGGCAGATTGTCTACTTGTTAGCGATTTTGCCGAGGATGTTGTTGTTGATCCGTGCATGCTATGTTGTTGTTCTTGTCATTTCTAGCTTATATAATATGTACTCCTGATGGGTGTGTGCTTAGATTGTCATGCCTTGCTCTATAGTGAGTGCATCGAGCTCGTAGACATGCCTGCTTGCTATCATATTTGCATGCTCCAGTTTTTTCACTAAGTCTGTGATCTGATTATG
This sequence comes from Triticum dicoccoides, assembly GCF_002162155.2. Taxonomy (NCBI): domain Eukaryota; kingdom Viridiplantae; phylum Streptophyta; class Magnoliopsida; order Poales; family Poaceae; genus Triticum; species Triticum dicoccoides. Next base: position 375,654,954 of record NC_041392.1, on the reverse strand, counting down.
TTGTTGCCATGTTCACATGCTTGCAATTGTATTTTCTGATCCCTTTTGGCTCAAGGTCACTAAGGGACTTTTGTTAAGCTCTTTGAGTAGCTCCATGCCATGCCTTGCTTTGCCATGTTAAGTTCCTGTAGCATCTAGTTTTCATGCTCCAAAGTGTGCTACCTGATCAGAAATTTCAGGCTTGTATTAATTTCACTAAGTCTGAAACCTGTTTATCAATTGCTCTTTTGCCATGCTTGTTTGAACCTGTTAATGGATGATTTGACCGTAGCTCAGTGTTCATCTTTTGTCAAGCATCTTGAGTGGATCCCTGCCATGTATTTTGTTGCCATGTTTGAGTGCTGTAGCATAATTATCTTGTTGCATTTAGATGGCTACTTGCTGTTTATTGCAGACCGGTGCCATATTTGTTTTGCTTGCCATTTCCAAACCGTGTCTCCGATTCCGGTGATCTTTATATTGATTTCAACCAAAATCACCTCACCTTTCCAGTGGCACTCTTGGATTTCCAAGTTGAGGCCAGGTTCAATCATTCCTTGTCAAATCATGCATATGCATCGCATACCGCATCCCGCATCCTGCATATCATATCATGTTCCTGTGTTGGTTGTTTACTATGTTGTGTGCTTCTTTCCGGTGTTGCTTCTTCGGGTTGGTTCCATGAACGTCGTGATTGTGAGGACCCGTTCGACTACGTCCATTTGTCTTCTTCATGGTTCTTCTTCCTTGCGGGATCTCAGGCAAGATGATCATACCCTCGAAATCACTTCTATCTTTGCTTGCTAGTTGCTCACTCTTTTGCTATGCCTATGCTGCGATACCTATCACTTGCTTATCATGCCTCCCATGTTATTAAACCAAGCCTCTAACCCACCTTGTCCTAGCAAACCGTTGTTTGGCTATGTTACCGCTTTGCTCAGCCCCTCTTATAGCGTTGTTAGTTGCAGGTGAAGATTGGAGCTTGTTCCATGTTTGGAACATGGATATTTTGTTGGGATATCACAATATCTCTTATTTAATTAATGCATCTATATACTTGGTAAAGGGTGGAAGGCTCGGCCTCATGCCTGGTGTTCTGTTCCACTCTTGCCGCCCTAGTTTCCGTCATATCGGTGTTATGTTCCTGGATTTTGCGTTCCTTACGCGGTTGGGTTATAATGGGAACCCCTTGACAGTTCGCCTTGAATAAAACTCCTCCAGCAAGGCCCAACCTTGGTTTTACCATTTGCACTAACAACCTATAACCTTCCCTTGGGTTTTCGCGAGCCCGAGGGTCACCTTTATTTTAAACCCCCCCGGGCCAGTGCTCCTCTGAGTGTTGGTCCGAAATGGGCAGCCTGCGGGGCCACCTCGGGGCAACTCGAGGGTTGGTTTTACTCGTAGCTTGACCTATCCGGTGTGCCCTGAGAACGAGATATGTGCAGCTCCTATCGGGATTTGTCAGCGCATCGGGCGGCTTTGCTGGTCTTGTTTTACCATTGTCGAAATGTCTTGTAACCGGGATTTCGAGTCTGATCGGGTCTTCCCGCTAGAAGGAATATCCTTCGTTGACCGTGAGAGCTTGTGATGGGCTAAGTTGGGACACCCCTGCAGGGATTTGAACTTTCGAAAGTCGTGCCCGCGGTTATGGGCAGCTGGGAATTTGTTAACGTCCGGTTGTAGAAAACCTGAAGTTGACCTTAATTAAAATACATCAACCGCGTGTGTTACCGTGATGGTCTCTTCTCGGCGGAGTCCGGGAAGTGAACATGGTGTTGGAGTTATGCTTGACGTAGGTTGTTCTAGGATCACTTGATCATAGTTTCTCAATCGTGCTTTGCCTTCTCTTCTCGCTCTCATTTGTGCATGTTAGCCACCATATATGCTAGTCGCTTGCTGCAGCTCCACCTCATACCTTTTACCTCACCTATAAGCTTAAATAGTCTTGATCGCGAGGGTGCGAGATTGCTGAGTCCCCGTGACTCACAGATACTTCCGAAACCAGTTTGCAGGTGCCGTTGAACCGTGTAGATGACGCAACCAAGCTCAAGGAGGAGCTCGATGAAGATCTTGTCCTTTGTGTTGTTTCGTTCTAGTTGATCAGTAGTGGAGCCCAGTCAGGACGATCGGGGATCTGAGTAGCATTTAGGGTAGTCTTCTTTTATTTTGGCTTCATAGTCGGGCCTTGATTGTATTTGGATGATGTAATGCTTTATTCATGTAATTATGTGAAGTGGCGATTGTAAGCCAACTATGTATCTCTTTCCCTTATGTATTACATGGGTTGTTTGCGAAGATTACCTCACTTGCGACATTGCTTTCAATGCGGTTATGCCTCTAAGTCGTGCTTCGAAACGTGGGAGATATAGCCGCATCGAGGGCGTTACAGTTGCGCTGAACACGGCGTTTGTGGCGCTACTTCCAAAGAAAGAGGGTGCAGCGAGAATAACTGACTTTCGGCCGATCATTTTGATACATTCTTTTGCCAAGCTGGTGACCAAGGTTTTGTCAATTAGACTGACAAAAGTGATACACACAATTGTCTCACCAGCGCAATCGGCCTTCATGAAGAAGAGGTGCATCCAAGATAGCTTCCTGTACGTGAAAAATGGAGTACGAGCGTTGCACAGAAGCAGAACACCGTCGCTGCTGTTGAAGCTGGATATATCAAAGGCGTTTGACAGTGTTTCCTGGGATTACCTGCTGGAGCTGCTACAAGAGATGGGCTTCAACGCTAGGTGGAGGGATTGGGTGGCATGGTTGCTTTAGACGTCGAGCTCTCAGTTCCTCCTAAACGGAACGGCAGGGAGCAGGATCAGGCACAGGAAAGGGCTCCGTCAGGGAGATCCGTAGTCACCAGTGCTTTTTATCCTTGCAATTGACCCGTTACAGCGCCTGATCGATGAGGCGGTCATGCAGCAGATGATCAAGCCGTTACCTAGGAGAGAGCTCAAGCTAAGGGTCAGCCTCTACGCAGATGATGCCGTGATTTTCATGAACCCGGACAAGGCCGAGATGGATGCTTTAGTCGAGATTCTGCACATGTTTGGAGAAGCCACAGGTCTGAAGATAAATCGTCAGAAATCAACTGCAACTCCGATCCGTTGTGAAGAAGTTGACATCCAGCAGGTGCTGCAGAGTTTTGGGGGCACCGTGGCCATGTTCCCAATGAAATACCTAGGGCTGCCACTCACACTCACCAGAACCAGGATCGTGCACCTCCAGTTCGTCTTCGATCGAATCAGGGCAAGGCTGGCCAGATGGAAAGGAATGCTCATGTCCATCGCCGACAGGCGGGTTCTAGTCAGAGCAGCTCTAAGTGCAATTCCTACTTTTGCGCTCACCGTGCTTCGCATCCCGAAGAAGTTTTTCAAAGAGATCGACAAGGTGCGGTGACGTTTCCTTTGGGCACAGGATGAGGAGCTCTCCGGTGGCAAATGTAAGGTCAACTGGTCCAAGGTTTGCTCTCCACTGGACAAGGGCGGGCTGGGGATCATCGACCTCGAGCGCTTCGGCAGAGCTCTACGGCAAAGATGGCTCTGGTTAACATGGAAGCACCCAGAAAGGCCGTGGGTGGGCATGGAAGTGCCGTGCTCGGAAGCAGACAAGGCTTTCTTCCGCGCGGCTACCTCAGTCACAATTGGAAACGGCCGAACTGCTCGCTTCTGGACATGCTCCTGGCTGCCAATGGGCACACTCAGGGTGTTGTTTCCCGCCCTATACCAGCACTCGAAGCAGAAGAACAGGTGTGTGGCCGATGCCCTGCATGATGATTGCTGGATCTTGCGCATGGACAAACCGAGCTGGTAGTGCAAGGCTGCATGCGGTTGGCACGGCTGCTGCGAACTGCGTCCATCTCTCTCAACCTGGACTGCGCAGATGAAATCAGATGGAACTTAGAGGCCAGTGGCTGCTACTCGGTGTCGTTAGCATATCGAGCGCAATTCCAGACCAACCACGACTCGGTTTTCCCATAGCTCATTTGGAAGACATGGGCGCCCGGGAAGCTGAAGATGTTCCGCTGGCTGATGATGCTGAACAGGTTGTGGTCTAATGACCGATTGCAGCGACGAGGATGGCCAAACTCATATTTCTGCCAATTCTGTGTGCGCAACCTTGAGACTGCTGAGCACGTTTTCTGGACATGCCCGTTCACTGCCTCGCTCTGGAACAGTCTGTCGACATGGCACGGTTGTGAGGACCTGAGGATGCAGCCGGAAGACGGCAACACAACGGCATCTGATCGGGTGTTGTGGTTTGTGGGGCGATCAAGGCCAGAGTTCAAAAAAGGCATCAAATCGCTGGCGATGCTCACGCTCTGGGAGATCTGGTTGCACCGCAACAGCTGCACCTTCAGAGAAAAGGAGCCCTCCGCGACGGCGATCATGCAGGCGATAAGGAGAGGTATTGATCTGTGGCGTCAAGCCGGTGCATCCCGCCTAATGCACCCGTTCTCCATGCCTCCAGAAGGGATAGGCTGATCGAGAGGCCGCTGCTTTTGTCCCCCCAGCAGGCTTGTAGTTTTGTTTTCCCCTTTTTCTTGTTTTTCTCTTTCTGATCTATGGATCAACACCATGTTCCTGTTTTTCCCGCAACTCTCCCTGCTATGATCAACATGAAAACACCAGCTCTCCAAGCTAGGTCTTTCAAAAAATAAATTATTCTCGCAACAAAAAAAACCCTAACTTCTTTTCCCTGGCAGTGATCCAAAGATTTGCCTCGGTGAGTATTCTATATCCATGAATTATGTAGGTGTTGGTTTTTTAGCATCGAAATTCGAGTCTTTTTCCTACTTAGATGATCGTCCGACTCCTGGACAGTTAGTTAGAGAACAATGTTTCCTTCTCTCTGATCCAATCTCAAACTGGTGCAGATGTAGAGCAACTCAGGTAAAAAAGCATTTGCCTAATTTGTAGCAGGTAATACATCTATGTGCTTAACAACTTTTTGTCTCGGGTCTTTTATCGAACTTCATGTGGCTATGGGCAACTTCTTCACAGTCGTCGATGAGGACCATTACAAAAGCGCTCGTTCAATGGATAAATGCCGATCGAGATGTCGCTCAGTGGAATATAGCAGGTCAATGAAACACCGACGGTTACATACCTGGCAGAATATGTATCTATTATGTTTCTCCACTAGTTTTTCTGCCTATTTTACTACCTTTTCTTGTTTGCAAAACTTGGTCGTACCAATCATCCTTCTAGCAAGTTGAAAAATGTGTGTCGCACTACTCTGTTTATCGAAAACACGCATGCAGACATCATCATGGTTTGAAATCCTTCTAGAGAGAAGTGAACATTACAAACCCAGTACCCCGTGAATTCAAAAGTTATGAATAAAATTAAAACCATACTGTTAGCAACCCAGGCCCAGCTCCCGGTCCATCGGCATATGCTCGGACGTTTCCGGTGCGCATCGGACACTCCACTATAAGCAGAAAGCCCACAACATCCCAAAAGACCGGCCTGAAGGGAGTGTGGCACTCTCCCTTATAAGGAGCTCCTAACCTCCTCCCCCCTTAGGGTGGCATGGTGACCAGCTCTGATACCACTTGTTAGCAATCCAAGCCCAGCTCCCGGTCCATCGACATATGCTCGGACGTTTCCGGTGCGCATCGGACACTCCATTATAAGTAGAAAGCCCACAACATCTCAAAAGACCGGCCTGAAGGGAGCGTGGCACTCTCCCTTATAAGAAGCTCCTAGCCTCCTCCCATATCCGAGGTGGGACTAAAGTCACTGACGTTGCCCAAGGTCAAGTTCCTGACACATACCGCATGCAATACACACTCTAAGCATACGAAAAAAGTTCCATAAAATACATATTACATAACCTGCAGATAGTTCTCAGGAAAATTACGAGTCTCCCATAAGTTCTTTGATAATGGGAACGACCACGGTTTGATTTACAAGGCCGTTGCAAATGACCCCCTTCTGACTTCTTGATTGTGGCGGTGCTAATAGTGATAGTCTGACCAAGCTATATTTGCCCCCTTCTCAGCAATCAGTCTGGCACATCTTAAATTTTGCAGGGAGTTGCCCAATGTTCCCAGCTAATCCCAAAGCTTCATAAAGAAGGATCATCCTTGATTGGTAGATCTCATCTCCTAACTGTTGCATCAGAAAAACGCTCATACTGTTAGTTGATTTTATCCGTCGTTTTGATATGACGGTTTCTGCATATGTACTGGCGATAGACTCCTCTGTAGTTTTGTCCCCATCCACTGCCTCACATAATGTAGCGCCTGTATCCCTCTTGAAGCCCTTAGGGGTTGTTTGGATACCTAGATTATAGAGAACTAGTTTTCTTTAAACCTGATTTCTGGTGTAACAACCTAAAACATTGTTTGGATCGTCTAACTAACTCGTGGATATACTAAACTGAGTTTTCCAAAAGCTCAAAAACCCAGTTTATACAAAAACCACTAATTGACGTTTTTATACAAACACGTTTTCTACATGCATCACGAGATCAACCAAGTCCGACGTGCTGGTCATGGTAAACTCCGCCGGCTGTGACGGCAGCTTGACAAAGCCAAAAGACATCGCTGCCGATCTCGGCCAGGCAGCCGGAGCAGGTTGCGATGCTCCATCTAGCCCAGAGCCTCCATGGCGGACGCGGACTTCGGCCGGCGGCCGTCGTGTCCATCGGCCGCTTCACAACCACCGTCGTCGTCCATATGCTCCAGCTTGTACGTAGTCGTCGCGCCTCCCTAGCATGTGTGTTGTGCTCTCGTGTTACCGGCAAATCAATCCAGCAGCTAGCTAGGTGCTACTGCTACATGCGTGCCCGGCCTGAGAATCAATCATGGTGCTTTAGGCCGTGTAGCCGTATGTGAGCTGCATGTACGTGCCTCTTCGATGGGAACCTAAGGCAACATGGGTGACACCGGCGAACGAAGCAGAGCACGATAAGGCGAGCAGCGCGACCACCCGGCGGCCCCGGCGATGGCCACGCACCCTCTGGCCCGTGTGGTTGTCCACCGCTGTGCGTGTAGGTGCCAAGCGCAAGCCGAAGCACCGTGCCTCCATGAATTGTTTTGAGAGGAACTCAAAATCGAGTTTTTTCTATTTTTCTCATCCAAACAAGGTATTGTGTATACTTACCTTAACAGAATAACTAACCAAAACTAGTTTTCCTAAAAATCCTCCCAAAACTCGTTTTCTAAAATCTCACATCTAATTCCCTGTATCCAAACAACCCCTTAAAGTTGTTGAACACGAATTTCTCAGAGTGCTCACTGCACTGCACTAAACAAAATGATTTTATTGGGCTTCGGCAAGTACCTGCTGCAAACCCAAGGGCCGTTGGTGAGCTTTGGGGAGCCAATTCTGCCATCCCTTTGCCTTCGGCGTCCTTCCGTCAAAGTATTTAGCTATACATGCCATTAACCCGTGAGCAATCTTGATGTGTTCGTTGCGAAGTTCATCTGCTGGCCTATCGGTCGACAATTGTTGTCCTCGTCCTTGGGAAGTCAGAAATATATGTAGACCAGGTGTGTGCATGGTTCACTGCACTATCTACAAAGTCAAATCAACAAAAAATAAATCTTATCATGGTGCCGAGAATGCTTTAGCAGCCCTACTTTTGTTAAGACTTATAAGATGGGGGTCAGGGGTGTTTACCTGCAGGAGGGGTATTAAAAAATCTCTTCGTCATTTGATCCTCATGATAAATCGTCAATCCGTCGAGGCGCGCTCGGCCCCGAAGGCGGCGGGATCCCGTACCCATCCGTCCTGCGTCAATGGCCAGCAAGCACTAGTCAGTTTTTTCGATGGCTGCCATCGCCATTAAGGGATCATGATGCGTTTGCACAGAGTCCATGAAAAACGGAGGGACTATATATGGTGATGTATAAGACCACACTGCAGGATTGCTCCCGTAGTGCGGTGATGTATAAAATGCGTTAGATGGGAGACGATATTACCTTAGATCCGTGTGTCTCGCCGCCCTATGAACAAACGAAGTACGTCAAACTTCCGGTGGTCTTCAACCTCTCGCAAATTGGTAGCAGATGCCAAATGCCAAATAGTCTGCTCGGCTTTCGCGGGAGTAGACGCGCTCGGCTTTAGCCGTCGCGTGAGTCCGATCACGGGCCGCCCCTCGCTCCCTTGCAGGGGAGCAGACAAAAAAAACACCGGCGATCTCTGAACCCCGGATTCCAGGAGCCACGAGACGGCCATTTTGTTTCGGGGTGAGCATTGACTTTGTCCCAGTAAATTCGGTGTTTTTTTACCGGCGCCTTGCGGTAAATAATAAAAAAAGCCTTGCTGCACCATGCTACCCTGGAATGGCGTGACTGTTTTTTTAAATTAACGGCGTGACGGTTTTGACCGAACTGTTTCGTTATTGTTTTCAAACGTAGCGCATGAACGGACCAAGCTCAACGTCGACTCCTGGCGCGTGAGCGTTTTTTTTAAACAGCGGTGGGGTGATAAGGTAGTAAAATAAATCAACACATGCCGACACAAAACAAAAGGTTGTAAACTTAATTTGGTATAAGGGCATATTCAATGCCGACTCCCAAAACGGACACCCCAATTGTTTATGGACTCAAGACCAATCCGTGGACACTGATGCGGGACCCGACCATCCAAACATAGCCACAAACAATTCAAATCAAATTTGAAGAAACTTGATAAATTTAAGCAAATGCGTCAAATTTCACTCAAATTCAGACATAATTTACATATATGGTTGATATTTCAGTCGTTTAACTGTAAACTAAAAAAAAGCCTATTGCTCGTATCAGACGACCACAGTGTCGAGCCGTCCGTGTCGTTGTCGTTGTCCCTCCAGCGGCGGAAGGGCGCCAGTCTGCCGCGACAGCCTTGTCCGGCTGCTTCCTGCTGCTCGCGGAGGAGCCGCTCTACTTCCTCCTGCGGAGCGCGGAGGGCCGCCGCGGCCAGTGCCGACGACGCTTGTGGAGCCCTAGCGGTGGTCTTGCCCTGTTGAAATTGGCGGAGGAGTCGCTAACGACCACTCCTCGCCGATCTTGTTGATCTCACCGTCTAGGCGGTGGCAGCGCCTTCGGTCATCTCCTCGGTGGTTACGAAGCGGTTGAGGGCCCAAGTGGTGGCCATGTAGGGGTCGTTATGGGGTTGTGGAATGCCGAGCGACGAGCAGCATTGCGCCTGTTGCCTCGGTACCTGCTCATCCTCAAAAATGACGGCACGCGAGCCCGAAGGACCGCTTCCACCGGCATAGTGGAGGATATGGTCTCGCGCTTTGGTGATCGCCGGCGGTAGTTCGTCCTTGATGAACCGGCGACGTCGACACTAGCTCGCTCTTCACGCGACCCTTAATATGACGCTACAATTGTGTAGGGGTCAGGCTGACTCCTCCTTGATGTGGCGCCCAATCTAGACGCCACTGCGTTTGCATGGGAGGACTCCGGCTCGTCCTTCACGCGCCGGAGAGGAGGAGCAGTAGCACGGTGGGGACGGTGGCTTCTCCTTGACGCGGTTCTGTCAACGTAAAATGGTGGTTCCCGTGTAATCTAAATGATGTGGTGATACTATACCACACTAGCTATCACTCACTAACAATCGACTCTCTATCTACCTATCATCGTCTCTCTAATCCTCTATCATCTAGACGAAATTACACGAAACATAAAAGTGTTAGAGTGTGAATGGAACAGGCCATGCGGGGCGCGGTTGTAGTGTATGGATAATGTGCTTGGCGAAGCCATACAACAGTCGGCTCGTATGTTGTTAATGTGTGATGAAGGTGTAATGTCATCACAACACAATATCATCATCCCGAAACTCTGCACGGTGTACAAGGGTGTCGATGGGTGCAACATTCTCTCAATGATGTGGTTCGCATGTAAAGAGGGTGCCCCCGCGCGGGTATGCATGATTCTGGCAATGTAAAATGAAGGTTCTAGTGAAATCTAAATGATGAGGTGATATTATATCATTCTCTCAGTCACTACCAATTCTCTATCTCTTCCTCTATCTATTTATCTATCTACCACTTTCTCACTCTAATTTTTTATTATCTAGACTAATGCGCATGCAATATATAAGAGCTAGAGCGCAAGTGGAGAATGCTATGCGGGGCCATTGTAAGGTTGAAAATGTGCTTTGGCGAGTCCATACACTACTAGAGAAAACCTTATACACAGAGGTATAGCAATAGCGTTGGTCAAAACTCGGCGCTAGCGCTACTTAGTAGTAGCGTTTGTTGCAAAACCACGCTACAATCATTGTTTTAGCAGTAGCGCGTCTTCACGGAAAAGCGCTACTACTAAAATTCCCTCACTAATGCCGGTAGGCTAGGAATAGTAGTAGCGGTTCACCCAGAAGCCCGCTACTGCTAAAAACTTTGTAGCAGCGCGTTTATGCTGTAGAGCGCTACTGCTACGAAAAAGAAAATAAATAGAAAAATAAGTAGAAAAGTAAATGAAAATGAAAGAAATAGAAAAAGGAGAAATGAAAAGAAGAAAATATAAAGAAACAAAAGAAAAAGAAAAAGAAAACAGAAAGGAATAGCTGTAGCGCGTTTCTCTGGAACACGCTATGGCTATCTTAGCTATAGGCGTTTCGGCAAAACGCGCTACTGCTAGTTTGACTCAAATCCCGGCAGCCCGGGCTCAAAATTTCGCTAAGTCCGTTCCCCCCTCTCTACTCCCGGCCCCGTCCCCCAACTGCTCCATCGCCGCCGTCGCCCTGCCGCCTTCGACCACACCGCCACCGCCCGAGGCCGCCTTCGACCACACCGCCACCGCCCGCCGCCTTCGACCACACTACTGCTGCCCGAGGCCGCCCTCGACCTCACAGCCGCCGCCCGAGGCCATCGTCGACCTCACCGTCGGCTCCCTCGAGCTCACCACCGCCGCCCTCGACCTCACCGCCGCCGCCCGAGCCAGAGCCTGCCCTCGCCGCCGACCGTAAGGCTCTGCCTCTCCTGTCCCCTACCCTCCTCTCTCTCTCTCTCTGCTAGGGCAATTCATATATATGTTGATACTGTGTTGATGTTCATATGAACCCTAGGTGTTCATATGAACCCTAGATTTTTTAGGGCAGTAGGCATTTATAGCATTTAGGAAAAATGATTAGCAATTTTTTAGGAAATTAGCTAGGGCAATTTTTATGAAAATGCCTAAACAGTAATTCCATTTAGCTTTAAACTAATAGAGGGTATATAAATAATAATAGCATTTAGATTTAAATTAATAGAGGCTATAAACAAAAAACACTTAGCTATAAAAATATATTTGGACTACTAACCTGAATTGTTCCAAATTTCATTCAAATGAAATTTGAATTATTTGGACTATGGACCTGAATATTTTTGAAGAAATTGGGTGTAGGTACTAAGGTCTTGGTGTGGAAATTTTGGTGAGGTCAGAAGGGTTAGAGAAAATGGAGTTCCTAGACTTTTAGCTTTAGACAAAAAACAAAAGTATTTAGCTATAAATAAAAAATAGTAGCTATGGCATTTAGCCATAAACAAAAAACAAATTTTTTTTCTTTTCAAAAACTTGGTCAAACTAATTGTTGCTATGTAAACAAAAAACAAGACTGTTTTTATATGATATATGTCATTGATGTTCATTTGCATATTCCATTATTGTTGATTATATCTTTTCATTGAAGTGGCCATGTTATATGCAAATTCCTCAATAGTGTTTGCTCATGTTATATCTTTTCATTGAAGTTGTTCGATTGTGCCCAAGTGGCTTTGTTGTTTCCAGGGAATGATGCTGAGTGGCCTATGTTTTGCCGGAATGTTGATTCATTTCTGTTTCAGCAAATTTCAGGTTCTTGATTTGTCCACTTTTTAGCAAAGGTCATGCCGAAATTTTCCGTAAATTTCGGCATGACTTGTGCTACAAACTAGGACATATCGAGTGCCCGGGATTTGCCGCACCAGGAAGGAGTCAACATTCCTGCAAAACAATAGGCCTTTTTTATGTCATTACTCATTTTATTAGGTTTAGAATTAATTGACTAGATTTAATCATAGGAAACATGGCTAGCAACGATGAAGGACATGGTTCTGGTGATTGCGACGACGTCTACCGGGCGGCAGCCGAATTTTTTAGCCTTGCCGACGATCACCGATGTTGTTGCTGGGCCCACCGGTGGCATCGGGGACTGAGACCGACACGCAGACCGGTGCTAAGACTGAGACCGGCGCTGAGACTCAGACCGGCATCGAGACCGGTGCTGAGACTGAGACCGGCGCTGCCTCGGGGAGCGGAGCCGGTGTAGAACCGAAAGCAAAGAGGCAACGGCTTCCTAACAAACTCAGGACTACTAGACTGGTGGTCAGGGAGGTGGATATAACGCCCTCGATGCGGCTATATCTCCCACGTGTCGAAGCACGACTTAGAGGCATAACCGCATTGAAAGCAATGTCACAAGTGAGGTAATCTTCACACAACCCATGTAATACATAAGGGAAAAAAAACTTAGTTGGCTTACAATCGCCACTTCACACAATTACATGAATAAAGCATTACAACATCCAAATACAATCAAGGTCCGACTACGGAACCAAAATAAAAGAAGAACCCCAAATGCAACAAGGCCCCCGATCGACCCCAATTGGGCTCCACTACTGATCAACTAGAACGAAACAACACAACGGACAAGATCTTCATCGAGCTCCTCCTGAGCTTGGTTGCGTCATCTGCACGGTTCAACGGCACCTGCAAGCTGGTTTGGAAGTATTTGTGAGTCATGGGGACTCAGCAGTCTCGCACCCTCGCGATCAAGACTATTTAAGCTTATAGGTAGGGTAAAAGGTATGAGGTGGAGCTGCAGCAAGCGACTAGCATATATGGTGGCTAACATACGCAAATGAGAGCGAGAAGAGAAGGCAAGGCACGTTCGAGAATCTATGATCAAGAAGTGATCCTAGAACAACCTACGTTAAGCATAACTCCAACACCGTGTTCACTTCCCGGACTCCGCCGGAAAGAGACCATCACGGTTACACACGCGGTTGATGCATTTTAATTAAGGTCAACTTCAGGTTTTATACAACCGGACGTTAACAAATTCCCATCTGCCCATAACCGCGGGCACGGCTTTCGAAAGTTCAAATCCCTGCAGGGGTGTCCCAACTTAGCCCATCACAAGCTCTCATGGTCAACGAAGGATATTCCTTATAACGGGAAGACCCGATCAGACTCGGAATCCCGGTTACAAGACATCCTCGAAAATGGTAAAACAAGTCCAGCAACACCGCCCGAATGTGCCGACAAATCCCAATAGAAGCTACACATATCTCGTTCTTAGGGCACACTCAGATGAGCAGTCCGTACAACTAAAACCAGCCCTCTAGTTTCCCCGAGGTGGCGCTGCAAGGGGCTCTAGTTTGGACCAACACTCAGAGGAGCACTGACCCGGGGGGGTTAAAATAATGATGACCCTTGAGTCTGCAGAACCCAAGGGAAAGAAAAGGCTAGGTGGCAAATGGTAAAACCAATGTTGGGCATTGCTGGAGGAGTTTTATTCAAGGCGAACTGTCAAGGGGTTCCCATTATAACCCAACCGTGCAAGGAACGCAAAATCCGGGAACATAACACCGATATGACGGAAACTAGGGCGGCAAGAGTGGAACAAAACACCAGGCATAACGCCGAGCCTTCCACCCTTTACCAAGTATATAGATACATTAATTAAATAAGATATATTGTGATATCCCAACAAAAATATCCATGTTCCAACAAGGAACAAACTCCAATCTTCACCTGCAACTAACAACGCTATAAGAGGGGCTGAGCAAAGCGGTAACATAGCCAAACAACGGTTTGCTAAGACAAGGCGGGTTAGAGGCTTGGCTTAACAATATGGGAGGCATGATAAGCAAGTGGTAGGTATCGTAGCATAGGCATAGCAAAAGAGCGAGCAATTAGCAAGCAAAGATAGAAGTGATTTCGAGGGTATGGTCATTTTGCTTGAAATCCCGCAAGGAAGAAGAACGAGTCCATGAAGAAGACAAACGGACGTAGTCGAACGGGTCCTCACAAATGCGACATTACCGGAACCAACCCGAAGAATCAAACACCGAAAAGAAGCACACAACGTAGTAAACAAACCACACATGAACATGGTATGATATGCGGGATGCGGTATGCGATGCATATGCATGATTTGCAAAGGAATGATTGAACCTGGCCTCAACTTGGAAATCCAAGAGTGCCACTGGAAAGGTGAGGTGATTTCGGTTGAAATCGATATAAAGAACACCGGAATCGGAGACACGGTTTGGAAATGGCAAGCAATTCAAATATGGCACCGGTCTGCGATAAACAGCAAGTAGCCATCTAAATGCAACAAGTTAAACATGCTACATCACTCAAACATGGCAAAAAAATATATGGCAGGGATCCATTCATGAAGCTTAACAAAAGATGAACACTGAGCTACGACCAATTCATCCATTAACAGGTTCAAACAAGCATGGCAAAAGAGCAATTGGTAAACAGATTTCAGACTTAGTGAAATAAACACTTGTCTGGAATTTCAGATCAGGTAGCACACTTTGAAGCATGAAAACTATATGCTACAAGAACTTAACATGGCGAAGTAAGGCATGGAATGGAGCTACTCAAAGAGCTTAACAAAAATCCCTTAGTGACCTTGAGCCAAAAGGGATCAGAAAATAAAATTGTAAGCATGTGAACATGGCAAAAACATAATCAGATCACAGACTTGGTGAAAACTGGAGCATGCAAATCAGATATCAAGTAGGCATGTTTACGAGCTCGATGCACTCACTACAGAGCAAGACATGACAATCTAAGCATACACCCATCAAGAATACACATTATTCATGCTATACATGGCAAGAATAACAACATAGCATGCATGGATCAATAACAACATCCTCGGCAAAATTGCTAACAAGTAGACAATCTGCCAGGATTCACGAAATAGCAAAAGTAGAGCTCGATTGACTCAAGCTAGGGTGCTCCATAATTGCAAACAAAGACATGGATGGATAGAGCACTACAATATTAACAAATCATCCTTACTGATCATCCTCAAAAGGGGCACGGATCACTAGGAAACAACATGAACATATGGCATATTGATAAAAACAGATCAAGGACTTAGAGAAATTCTAAGTCCCTGAAATCAACATTAAGGAATGCACTACTTTGCAAGCTTGTGCTAGTCACCACACACATCACAAAAATACATGGATAGCACCTCTGGAAAGATGGCATGGCATATAGCAAAACACATGTAGAGCTCAGGGGCATATCATGCACACATAAATCATGGCAAAAATGACAAATAGCTATTTGGTGCAGCAGATCTGACAATTAACTCAAATAGCTCTCTTCCAACCACATTTCGGGCATCAAGATGAGCTTAAATGAAAATGATGCAATGAGATGAAATGGTGTACTCTTTGAGATGAACATTTTGATATGCTACACGCCCAAAACGGAGCTACGATGCAAAGTTACGATATGATTAACATGGCCATATGAATCTGAGAATTTCGAGGACTTAGCCGAAATTATACCTCCGAGAACAGATCTAGGGTTTCCAGATCGGATCGGGCCGGATTTGCACGTGGATCGATGCCGACCGGAGCTTCGTCGGAGCTTCGCCGGAACAGGGCGCCGGAGTCGAGGAAGAGGGAGGAGAGGTCGCCGGCCTTGCCTCCGGTGGCCGAAGACGGAGGAGGGCGGCGCGCACGACGAGGGGGCGATGAGGGACGTGGCGGCCGGTCGGGGCGGCACCGGAGTAGCAGCTCGCCGGTGAGAGGCGCGGCGAGGGCGGCGCTCGGCGTCGCAGGCGGCGGGGCGCGCGGGATCTGTCGGCGGCGGAGATGGGCCCCACGGGCCCGATCTCGGCCGCGCGGGCCGGCGGCGGGGCTGGAGGAGAGAGAAGGCGGCGGAGATGACGTGTCAAGCTGTGATTCACCGGCGGCGACGTTTGGACATGTCCGGGCGCGGGAATTTTGTCCGGCGGCGCGAGAGGAGCGCTTGATAGAGGCTAAGGTGTCCCGATCTTTCGATGAGATGGTGGCTATCGTTTTATGTGGGAGTCGACCTTGACGATCCGACTACGAACGTGCGAGACGTCGCGCCTTAGCAATCGCTAAACCAACTTCCGAGGGTTATTGACCACGCCGGAGCACGATCAACCTAACCACGAGGGTCTGTTTCCTGCGAGCAAAAGAAGAACAAGCAAGAAACTGAGATTGCAATCGGGATATTGCGAATATAAGATGAAATCTTTATTGATGAAGGTGGGGTTCTGTGACGTCTTGGTCTGGTCGTTGGACACAAACGAAGTACGCGAAGTTGCAGCTTGGCGAACTTTTAATCTAAACAAAACCCAAAGTCTAAACGACGCCCTAAGGGCTGTATATATGGAGGAAGAGGGGGAAATTTCATGGCCCTTGAGGGTGGGGTCCGAAACCAACCCTAACTCTTGTTTCCCCACACATACGGACTCTAAAAATAGCCTATACTTAAGTATTTTGAAATTACATGGGCCTGGCCCATTAATAAGGTGACGCAGCACCTAGAATAGCCTATGGACGAATATTATGAAGTGGCATCTTGTATATTTCGTCCAAGGCTTCATGCACTCCTTATGGCGGCTTCAAAGTCCTGAAATCATCACTTGTAACTCCGTTCTTGATCCCCTTGCGCATGCCATCAACTCCATGCGTGTTCTTGCTCCAATGTTCATCCTTCTCCAAGCTAGGCCCTTCATTTGTAAGCAAAACAAATGTATCCAATTTAGGCAGCATCATAATCTCATGAACATTAGAATCATTACCAAGAAACGAAAGTACCTGGTAATTTAATTGGCGTGCGCGAGCTCTAGTAATTGGTCCAGTATATGTAACAGCAGGGGCTGTGGGTGTAACAATGGTATTGATGTCCTCATCATCCTCCCCTTCTTGAAATGAAGTCGTCCTCGACGGAAGCGCATCTTCCTCACCCAAATAAGGCTTCAAATCTGCAATGTTAAAAGTGAGACTAACCCCAAAATCTACAGGTAGCTCAAGTTTATATGCATTATCATTTATTTTCTCTAACACCTTAAAAGGAGCATCAGCACATGGCATTAGCTTTGATTTGCGCAGATTAGGAAATCTATCTTTACGCAAATGTAACCAAACAAGATCTCTAGGTGCAAACACAACATGTTTTCTACCCTTATCTCCAGCAAGTTTATATTTAGCATTCATACGCTCAATGTTTTCCTTAGTTAACTCATGCATTTTTAAAATCAATTCAGAACGTTCTTTAGCATCAAAATTAACCTTCTCTGAAGATGGAAGAGGCAACAAATCAATAGGTGCACGAGGTAGGAAACCATACACAATTTCAAAAGGGCACATCTTAGTAGTAGAATGCAATGAACGATTATAAGCAAATTCAATATGAGGCAAGCATTCTTCTCACATTTTCTTGTTATTCTTCAAAACAGCCCTAAGCATAGTAGACAATGTTCTATTGACTACTTCAGTTTGTCCATCAGTTTGGGGGTGACAAGTAGTACTAAAAAGCAGCTTAGTCCCCAACTTAGCCCATAAACATCTCCAAAAGTGGCTAAGAAATTTAGTATCACGATCTGAAACAATAGTATTTGGCACACCATGTAAGCGAATAATTTCACGAAAGAACAAATCAGCAACATTAACAACATCATCGCTTTTATGACATGGTATAAAGTGTGCCATTTTCGAGAACCTATCCATGACAACAAATATGCTATCCCTCCCCTTCTTTGTTCGAGGTAAACCTAAAATAAAGTCCATAGATATATCCTCCCAAGGAACACTAGGTACAGGCAAAGGCATATATAAACCATTAGGATTGAGTCGTGACTTAGCTCTTTGACATGTAGTGCAGCGACCAACAAAACGCTCAACATCCTATCTCATCTTTGGCCAAAAGAAATGTGTAGCAAGTATATCCTCCGTCTTCTTGACGCCAAAGTGTCCCATTAATCCTCCTCCATGCGCCTCCTGCAACAACAAAAGACGAACGGAGCTAGCTGGAATGCATAGCTTGTTAGCATGAAACACAAATCCATCGTTAAGAACAAACTTGTTCCAAGTTCTCCCTTCCTTACAATTCTGCAATACATCTTTAAATTCAGCATCATGAACATATTGATCTTTGATGGTCTCCAAACCAAATATTTTAAAGTCAAGTTGTGAAAGCATAGTATAACGACGAGACAAGGCATCATCAATAACATTTTCTTTACCCTTCTTGTGTTTAATGACATAAGGGAAAGTCTCAATGAATTCAACCCATTTAGCATGTCTACGGTTCAGTTTTGCTTGACTTTTAATGTGTTTCAAAGATTCATGATCAGAATGTATAACAAATTCCTTGGGCCATAAATAATGTTGCCATGTTTCTAAGGTCCGAACAAGAGCATATAATTCTTTATCATAAGTAGAATAGTTCAGACTAGGCCCACTCAATTTTTCAGAAAAGTATGCAACAGGTTTTCCATCTTGTAATAACACACCTCCTAATCCAATTCCACTAGCATCACATTCAAGCTCAAAAGTCTTATTGAAATTAGGAAGTTGGAGTAAAGGAGCATGTGTCAACTTATCTTTCAATACCGTGAAGGCTCCTTCCTGTGCGGTACCCCAAACAAAAGGCACATCCTTCTTTGTAAGCTCTTTGAGAGGTGCAGCAATGGTGCTGAAATCTCTCACAAAACGCCTATAGAAACCAGCGAGGCCAAGGAAACTCCTCACTTGTGTGACCGTTTTGGGCTGCGGCCAACTCTCAATAGCTTCAATCTTGGCTTTATCAACTTTAATTCCCTGTGGAGTAACAACATAGCCAAGAAAAGATACTCGGTCCGTGCAAAAGGTGCACTTTCCAAGGTTTCCAAACAAACGTGCATCACGTAGAGCAATAAAACAGCACGTAAATGTTCCAAATGTTCCTCCAAAGATTTGCTATAAATCAATATGTCATCAAAGTAAACTACCACAAATCGTCCAATGAAAGCACGTAAAACTTCGTTCATTAACCTCATGAAAGTACTAGGTGCATTAGTTAACCCAAAAGGCATGACTAACCACTCATATAATCCAAACTTAGTTTTAAATGCTGTTTTCCATTCATCACCCAATTTCATATGAATTTGATGGTATCCACTACGCAAATCAACTTTGGAGAATATTGTAGAGCCACTCAATTCATCAAGCATATCATCTAGCCTAGGAATAGGATGACGATAATGAATAGTAATATTATTAATGCCTCTACAATCAACGCACATACGCGACGTACCATCCTTCTTCGGCACTAAAATGATAGGAACAACACAAGGACTAAGGGATTCGCGTATATAACCTTTGTCGAGCAGTTCTTGTACTTGACGCATAATCTCCTTCGTCTCCTCTGGATTGGTACGGTATGGTGCATGGTTGGGTAGCGAAGCACCGGGAATTAAGTCAATTTGATGCTCAATCTCTCGAATAGGTGGTAATCCCGGTGGCACGTCTTGTGGAAAGACGTTAGCGAACTCCCGCAAAATGTTAGTGACAACAGGGGGCAAAGAGGAAGGCTCGTCCTCGAATGAAAATAATGCCTCTTTGCACACAAAAGCATAGCAAACACATTTGCTAAAATCTAGCTCATTAATATCAGATTTGGTGGCAAGTAAACATGCACTTTTCAATTTAATTTCAGAAACAACAGTAGATGGTTTATTATTAGGCTTCATTTGGTGCTCAAATTCTTTTGCCACAATCTGATTTTCACTCTTATTTGTCTCCTGTTTTGCTTTATTAGCTATATTAATATCATCTTTCAAAATGGAATCAGGAGTCATAGGAAGCAAAGTAATATTTTTATCGTTATGAACAAGAGTATACTGATTGTTTTTTCCATGGTGTACAGAATTTTTATCAAATTGCCATGGTCTACCAAGTAATAAGGGACATGCTTGCATAGGTACCACATCACAATCAACATAATCAGCATATGTAGAGATACTAAAATGCACACGAACAGTACGTGTTACCTTAACCTTGCCGCTGTTGTTGAACCATTGGATGTAGTAAGGATGTGGATGTGGTCTTGTGGTGAGAGATAGCTTCTCCACCATCTCCATGCTAGCCAAGTTATTGCAGCTCCCTCCATCTATGATCACGCGAACAGAACGTTCCTTCACAACTCCCTTTGTATGGAACAAATTATGCCTCTGATTTTGCTCAGCTTGTGTAACCTGCACACTCAAAACACGTTGAGCAACTAAACATTCATACCTGTCAGCATCTTCAGGAGCCATGTATTGCGTCTCATGATCAGAATCGTCTCCACCGTGTTCTTCACGTGTAATAAGAGCCAAAGTCTCCTCATCATAGTCACTAGCGGACTCATACCCACCATCCTCAGTAACAATCATCACACGCTTAGATGGGCATTCTCTCGCATAATGACTTCCACCCTTGCAACGTCGACAAATAATATCATGTGTTTGCCCTATTGATGCCATGGATGAAGAAGAGCTCTTTGCAGGCCCAGAAGGTGTGCTCTTGGCAGATAGTGGTGATTGTGCCTGCTTTATTGTATGACGGTTGGAGGTGGCAGCCGACGGAGGCGCCGGTGTAGCAGAATGTGTGGAAGTAGATGATGCACGTGGTGTCCATGATGAAGGTCGACCTGCAGAAAAGTTAGTCCGCGCCAATGCCTGTCGATCCTGCACTTCACGTTCAGCTTTACAAGCAAGATGGAATAAACGAGTGATATTAGTATACTCCTTATACTCTAGAATCGTCTGAATCTCTCTATTTAATCCACCCATAAAACGTGCAAGCATAGCTTCATTCTCCTCAACAATACCACATCTAATCATGCCAGTTTGTAATTCCTGATAATATTCTTCTACAGAATTTTTTCCCTGTCTTAAGCACTGCAATTTTTGAAGTAATTCACGTTGATAATATGGTGGAACCCAACGAGTACGCATAACAGTTTTCAAAGCAGCCCAAGTAGCCGGAATAGGATATAATCTACAATGCTCAGACCACCAAACACATGCAAAACTAGTGAATGCACAAACAGCAGCAGGAACACGTCTCTCCTCGGGATATTGTAAACATGTAAATCGTTGTTCAGTTTCTAACTCCCAAGTAAGATATATATCAGGAACATATCTACCCTCGAAAGGTGGAATATTCAATTTCAGTTTAGGAAGATGGTCATGATCTCGTACCTGAGGGAAAGCCCTACCATTGCCATTATTTGCATGTGGACGACCTGGTGGTTGTTGTGCTGGTGGTGGCTCGTAGTTCTGATTTTGATCAACCTCATCCTCATAATCTCCCACATAATCATCCTCCTCCACATCAGCAGTAGGAGCCACAGAAGTATCAGCAGCAGCACCAGCAGTTTGGCCCGACTGAAGAGGGACACGGCTCGCTCGGCGGAGGGCTGTTTCCCGACGTGGAGGTAGTCGATGTTGTTGTTGTTGCAGAGGTGCGGCAGGAGCAGCCGGTGGTGGTGGTGGAAAACGCGAAAGCAATTCAGCAAACTTGTTATCGAGCTTTGTTTCAAACGTCTTCTCCATGCCATCTATCTTCTCCATGGCCTCTTCAAATCTGTTTATCACATCTTGCACCTGTCCACTCATCATTTGCTGAAACGTATCATGAAGCTCCTTGTTCGTCAAGTTCTCCGAGTCAGTCTCGTCGGCTTGTGAACCTGGCATGGTTAGCAGCAATAGAAACACACAAGAATATGATCCTACAGACTACTAACAAGTGGTGGTGGTGGCGGGTGTCACAAATCCGTCAAGCAAATCTCAAATTCTTACCAGTTCTTACCCAGCAGCAGGCGGTGATCGGCAACTGTTGTAGTCAAAACTCTCAAAAGCTTGGATAGAGTGATTGCCAGGGAGAGTCAAACGCACGACATAGATGTATGTGGAGCTGGGAAGGCTTATAGTATGGTAGCAAAAAGGGTCAGCAATAATCAATTCAGAGATGCAAAGTTGAATAAACGCTCAACGACGGTACTGTGCTGATCCTAGGCTAGACCGTGCTAGAGACGCGAGCCTAGAACACTAACAAAATCACGGCGTTGCACGTAAATAAGGGAAAAACACACTCTGGAACTCTTTTTTTTCGCTCTTTTTTTTGCGCTCCTCTTTTTTTTTGCGAAAAATCACTATAATGGCGAGTGTCTCAAAACTCTTCCCTCGTCAAACTGATAGGATGGGCACGAAATTTTTTTTTCACTTTTTTTTTTCCGAAATCAGGGCAGCGACGACGAAAAAGTGCGATAAAAAATCACTATGATGGCACGTGGCTCAAAAGACTCAGAAAAGCCTAAAAATAGGATAGGGAAAAAAATTTTGCCCGTGAAAATTTTGGCCTAAAAACTGCCCAGGGGTCTCCAGACTCTTTTTTTTCCTGAGACCTACGCAGGCAAGGAAACACGAATCAGAATTTGGATTGATCTCAAAAACAAACCTAATATGAGAAGAACTCGGATTGGTGGTGGATATATGGTTGTGGTATATGGCAGCGGTGGTGGTATATGGTAGCGGTGGTGGTATATGGATACAGATTGGTGGTGGTATATGGATACAGATTGGTGGTGGTATATGGATATGGATTTAGAGCGGTGGCGGATAAGCAAAAGTAGTAGATGGGCGATGATGATGGTGCGGCGGCGGCGTGACAACTTATGACCAAAACTCGAAACTCTAAAAGACTAGACTATAAGACCAGCAACTTGACACGACGATGCACCCGCAAATTCAACAAAGCAAAAACCCTAAAAAGATTATGCAAAGGCTCAGATTGGTTCGGATATGATGAACTAACCCTAATTTTTTTTCTGGCTTTTTCGTGGACTGTAGGTATGAAGAACAGACTCGATCTAATCTACGAAAAACTGTAAAATCTCACCGAGCAACCTGGAACTCTGATACCACTTGATAGATGCTAAGGTGTCCCGATGTTTCGATGAGATGGTGGCTATCGTTTTCTGTGGGAGTCGACCTTGACGATCCGACTACGAACGTGCGAGACGTCGCGCCTTAGCAATCGCTAAACCAACTTTCGAGGGTTATTGACCACGCCGGAGCACGATCAACCTGACCACGAGGGTCTGTTTCCTGCGAGCAAACGAAGAACAAGCAAGAAACTGAGATTGCAATCGGGATATTGCGAATATAAGATGAAAGCTTTATTGATCAAGGTGGGGTTCTGTGACGTCTTGGTCTGGTCGTTGGACACAAACAAAGTACGCGAAGTTGCAGCTATGGCGAACTTTTAATCTAAACAAAACCCAAAGTCTAAACGACGCCCTAAGGGCTGTATATATGGAGGAAGAGGGGGAAATTTCATGGCCCTTGAGGGTGGGGTTCGAAACCAACCCTAACTCTTGTTTCCCCACACATACGGACTCTAAAAATAGCCTATACTTAAGTATTTCGAAATTACATGGGCCTGGCCCATTAATAAGGTGACGCAGCACCTAGAATAGCCTATGGACGAATATTATGAAGTGGCATCTTGTATATTTCGTCCAAGGCTTCATGCACTCCTTATGGCGGCTTCAAAGTCCTGAAATCATCACTTATAACTCCGTTCTTGATCCCCTTGCGCATGCCATCAACTCCATGCGTGTTCTTGCTCCAATGTTCATCCTTCTCCAAGCTAGGCCCTTCATTTGTAAGCAAAACAAATGTATCCAATTTAGGCAGCATCATAAACTCATGAACATTAGAATCATTACCAAGAAATGAAAGTACCTGGTAATTTAATTGGCGTGCACGAGCTCTAGTAATTGGTCCAGTATATGTAACAATAGGGGCTGTGGGTGTAACAATGGTATTGATGTCCTCATCAGGAGCGGGGCTAGGGTTTGGACTGCGCGAAAAATTGGGGAGATCCACATATTTATAGGTGGAGGGAGTTAGGAGAGTCCAAATGAGGTGCGGTTTTCGGCCACGAGATCGTGATCGAACGACCGAGATGATGGAGGAGGTTTAGGTGGGTTTTGGGCCACTTAGAAGGGGTGTTGGGCTGCAACACACACACGAGGCCTTTTCGGTCTCTCGGTTAACCGTTGGAGCATCAAACGAAGTCCAAATGGTATGGAACTTGACAGGCGGTCTACCGATAGTAAACCAAGGCCGCTTGGCAAGTCTCGGTCCAATCCGGAAATGTTTAATCCCCACATACAAAAAGAAGGTAGAAAAGGCCACCGGATGACATAGGAGCGCCTGATTGCAAAATGGACAACGGGGAAAATGCTCGGATGCATGAGACGAACATGTATGCAAATGCAATGCACATGATGACATGATATGCAATGCATGACACGCAAGCAATGACAAGACAACAACAGCGAATAACTGGAGGATACCTGGCACATCGGTCTCGGGGTGTTACAACACTCCACCACTACGAGAGGATCTCGTCCCGAGATCTAGAATGGCACCGGAGGAACAACGGAAGAGAAAAAAAGAGGTAAAACTAAGTTGCTCCTTTGACAAACGAGTGAAACCAAAGAACCTTGTGAGGTTGAACAAATTCGAGAAAATAATACAAGGAAGGTGAACAAAGTCGAAAACACTCCGTTAGAAAAGGGAGACAAAGAACAATGCGAAAAAACCCTTGAAGTTGAAGGGCAAGATATATATTGAAACCACTCCGGTTAAAACAAGATAGAGAAGGATTAAGAATGATATAATTTGGACTGCACTCCGACTGCAAATGGAAGGAATTAACAAGAACTTGACAAGATGAGAGGATGCTTGATGAGATCAACGACATACTGCCTCCGGGACTATTGAAAAAAAGGCACAATGGGTAAGAAAGATTTCAGAGAGCACTCCGGTTGAGAAGGGAGGCAAAAAGTTGATAGAATGGGAAGAACTCGAAAAGCGGGCACGACACTCCGGTTAAAAGGATAGGACGAAAATAACACGGTCCTGACAAAGCAAGAAGATGGGTTGGAGAGAGCAACATCCCAATGCCTCCGGAACGAAGGGAAACAAGATCTTAAGAGAGCACGGTTACAACAAATGTTAGAACGGAGTTGTTGGAAAACCAACAACGAAAAGAAAATCTTGATATGGTCTTATGGAATACATCTCAAAATTATGAGGTGTCAAACTGCCACTCACGGGAAGCAGAATTGGATTGATATCAACAAGGAGACGAGAAACTATATCGCACCGGAAAGGATAAATGAAGAAATTGGATCATTGATGAGCACCATATAACAACAATCCTTAGGGAAGGCTTTAGGTGAAATATAGCCCAAGATAACTCCAAAGAAGAGATTGATGGATTTAAAATACATCATACTTAATAACATGTGAATCATGAAACATGAACTCAAATTATCAAGAATGACATAATACCACCTCCAAAGATACGGTAGAAAGAAATTGCACTCTGGATTGCAAGATGAAGAAAACTTGAGCTCCTCTGAAAAGAACCTTGATGAACACTTCGAGAAGGAATTAAATCATTGGTGAACCATCATGAAGAACTCCGGTAATAAAAGAATGATCAAACGAGAGAAAAGACAAGTTGAAAACACAAGGGTACTCTCAATGATTAGATGGATCTTCATGATGAAACAAATTTAGATAGCTTGGAACTCCGGAAAAGAAAAGATAAAGCATCTCGAACTGAGAATATGATATGATGAACCACTCCGGAAAAAGGAATTAATCACTTGGATGGAACAAGAATAAGAATTACATTATGCTTATCCTTCACCAATTTAATTGATGACAATCAACGGATTTGACATATTACTCATCCTCATAGAAAGATTTAGATAGATATAGCGTCAACTTGAGAATGCCTTCAACGAAACACCGGTAGAATTGAAACCACGAATGAATTGATACGGAAGGGAAATCTTGAATGAACCACCGTAAGGATTGAGAAAAAACGAATAAAAGATAACAAATCACCGGGAAGAATTATGAAATGAACGAAGATACTTGAGACAATCTAGATACATGAGAACGAAGAGATCGTGAATTTATTAGAGAAAACTTGAACGAAGCACCGGTAAGATTTAGAGAAAGAGAGCTGAAAGCTGAGAAAGAATAATCCTGAACTGATGTACTCCAGATAACAAACTGAGGAGACTCTTGCATTGCCCCAGATGGATGAAAAGAATTCCACAATCAAAAACAATTATGAAAGGATGGCCTCAAACTAGAATCACGAATCTCCGAGAGAACTGATAAGATATGGAGGAAAAACTCTTCTTCGGTCTTCAAATGTTGAGAAAACCGATGAGAAACGCCACCATGAATTTTTGAGATACTCCGGGATGAAAATATGAAAGGTTGAACTGACGAAGAAAAGAATTTGAAAGATCTTGGACAAAGGCATTTGACTGATGAAAATTCATACTTACGTCAAAATTTGACAAGAATTTAGGATAGGTCCAGGAAAATAAGAAGAGTCAGGTAAGATCTTGGGAAAAGACCTGTGGGTTAGGGCCCACTCAAAAGATACACCGTTGAATGATTACTTGAAAAGGAGAATGCACCGGTTGAATTAAATGGCTTGGATGAGATAACATCCTCGCCAAAGCTTGAACGGAAGCAGAGTGGAAACACGAATCTTCGAGATATCTTGAACGGATTAGGAATGAAAATACAAATCTTCAGCACTCCGGAACAATTGAATAGCGAGAAATGACTGAATATGAGGTGCACCGACATGAGAAGGTATTTGCAATGAGGAAAGGATATAATTGGCAAAGCTTGAATTGAATTCATCGGATAAAAGAGAATGAAGAATGATGAACTAGAAGCTCCATTAGCATCTTCCTGAGAATCAGCGGATAAGAACATTGCCGAAAAAGAATGGAGAGACTTCATATGAATAAAAGGATACTTGATTAAGAATTCTGAGTCCTCGAAGAAAACAAGGGAGGGAGGGCGGGAAAAACAAAGTCAACTTGGAACGGATGAAGACAACACCGTTGAGAAGAACTAGTAATAGATCTTGCTGATGTTGAAATGATCGGATCCACTTGAAGAGAAGCACGCCGGTTAAAAAGGATTAACATGACAATCTCGATTAACATGAAGGATTGGTATTCACATCGAAGTATGAGAACACCATTTGGGGAAGGTATGGAATCAACACTTGACATTGAAGCAACTCGAATACCACAACTGAAAACAAAACAAAGGATTGGCTTGTAGAATAAGCCGGAACAAACATATGATAGAGATTTCGTCCGAAGTTTTCATGGTGGGGCCTACACGGGCTCGATCGTACAACACCATCATGTACAAGGCAGTGCACATGACATACGAAGCATCCCCGAGTCAGCATAGCCAAGGACTCTTTAAGACAAAACGAGACCACTGTAAAACCAACCGTGAATAGGCGGACCACTAGACGTTGAACCCCAATTTCAAATCATACATCTGACGGAAAGATATCCTAAGAGCTACTTGAATTCCCACTTATAAACTCCCGAAATTTTCCCAGTTATGCAATCAGGTGTTGGGGATACAGGGGAAGCATAATATCTCACCCAAAACTAGCAGATCTTACATCCAGCTGTATCCATCCTTCAACACATAACCAAGAAACCTTCGGAAATCATCTACCTCAACCTTCGAAAAGCATCCGTTATACAAGTTATGGCAATACTCCCGAACTCCTGCCCCAGTACTGGGTGGCGTCGAGGTTATCTCACCAACAACTGCATAAAAGAGATTTTCGATGTCGGCGAAACTAATCTCAGGTATTCCAGAACTGCAACGATAAAATTGTGACGACAACACCTCGGAGCTCAACTCCCCGGGACACTGCCACAACCCCTAAATGACAGGAGGCACCAAGAACAATGTTCTCATCACAAAACCATCGGAACGATTCCAAGATACCAGCGTGATCCTAAATTTTTTTTAGTGAAATTTGAGAAGAGAAGAGTCAAAACTCTACGTCAGGATGCCTTACCAGAGCGATGAGGAGACTGAGGAGTAAAAATAATTCCTAAACTCTCCGATATATAATTCCTAAATGACTCAAAACATTTTTCTAGACTCAACAACGACTGCTAAAAACGATCAATCAGTGGGGGCTCCTAAGGTCGAGGAAGGCTCTGATACCAACTTATAACGCCCTCGATGCGGCTATATCTCCCACGTGTCGAAGCACGACTCAGAGTCATAACCACATTGAAAGCAATGTCACAAGTGAGGTAATATTCACATAACCCATGTAATACATAAGGGAAAAAATACTTAGTTGGCTTACAATCGCCACTTCACACAATTACATGAATAAAGCATTACAACATCCAAATACAATCAAGGTCCGACTACGAAACCAAAATAAAAGAAGAACCCCAAATGCGACAAGGCCCCCGATCGACCCCAATTGGGCTCCACTACTGATCAACTAGAACGAAACAACACAACGGACAAGATCTTCATCAAGCTCCTACTGAGCTTGGTTGCGTATCTGCACGGACTCATCGGCACCTGCAAGCTGGTTTGGAAGTATCTGTGAGTCACGGGGACTCAGCAATCTCACACCCTCGCGATCAAGACTATTTAAGCTTATAGGTAGGGTAAAAGGTA
Source organism: Triticum dicoccoides (assembly GCF_002162155.2). Taxonomy (NCBI): domain Eukaryota; kingdom Viridiplantae; phylum Streptophyta; class Magnoliopsida; order Poales; family Poaceae; genus Triticum; species Triticum dicoccoides. Next base: position 375,626,401 of record NC_041392.1, on the reverse strand, counting down.
TGAGGTGGAGCTACAGCAAGCGACTAGCATATATGGTGGCTAACATACGCAAATGAGAGTGAGAAGAGAAGGCAAGGCACGTTCGAGAATCTATGATCAAGAAGTGATCCTAGAATAACCTACGTCAAGCATAACTCCAACACCGTGTTCACTTCCCGGACTCCGCAGGAAAGAGACCATCACGGTTACACACGCGGTTGATGCATTTTAATTAAGGTCAACTTCAGGTTTTCTACAACTGGACATTAACAAATTCCCATCTGCCCATAACCGCGGGCACGACTTTCGAAAGTTCAAATCCCTGCATGGGTGTCCCAACTTAGCCCATCACAAGCTCTCACGGTCAACGAAGGATATTCCTTCTAGCGGGAAGACCCGATCAGACTCGGAATCCCGGTTACAAGACATTTCGACAATGGTAAAACAAGACATCCTCGACAATGGTAAAACAAGTCCAGCAACACCGCCTGAATGTGCCGACAAATCCCGATAGGAGCTGCACATATCTCGTTCTCAGGGCACACTCAGATGAGCAGTCCGTACAACTAAAACCAGCCCTCGAGTTTCCCCGAGGTGGCGCTGCAAGGGGCTCTAGTTTGGACCAACACTCAGAGGAGCACTGGCCCGGCGGAAGGGGGGGGGTTAAAATAATGATGACCCTTGAGTCTGCAGAACCCAAGGGAAAGAAAAACCTAGGTGGCAAATGGTAAAACCAATGTTGGGCATTGTTGGAGGAGTTTTATTCAAGGCGAACTGTCAAGGGGTTCCCATTATAACCCAACCGCGTAAGGAACGCAAAATCCGGGAACATAACACCGATATGACGGAAACTAGGGCAGCAAGAGTGGAACAAAACACCAGGAATAAGGCCGATCCTTCCACCCTTTACCAAGTATATAGATGCATTAATTAAATAAGATATATTGTGATATCCCAACAAAAATATCCATGTTCAACAAGGAACAAACTCCAATCTTCACCTGCAACTAACAACGCTATAAGAGGGGCTGAGCAAAGCGGTAACATAGCCAAACAACGGTTTGCTAGGACAAGGTGGGTTAGAGGCTTGGCTTAACAATATGGGAGGCATGATAAGCAAGTGGTAGGTATCGTAGCATAGGCATAGAAAAATAGCGAGCAATTAGCAAGCAAAGATAGAAGTGATTTCGAGGGTATGGTCATCTTGCCTGAAATCCCGCAAGGAAGAAGAACGAGTCCATGAAGAAGACAAACGGACGTAGTCGAATGGGTCCTCACAAACGCGACGTTACCGGAACCAACCCGAAGAAGCAAACACCAGAAAGAAGCAGACAACATAGTAAAGAAACCACACATGAACATGGTATGATATGCGGGATGCGGTATGCGATGCATATGCATGGTTTGCAAAGGAATGATTGAACCTGGCCTCAACTTGGAAATCCAAGAGTGCCACTGGAAAGGTGAGGTGATTTCGGTTGAAATTGATATAAAGAACACCGGAATCGGAGACACGGTTTGGAAATGGCAAGCAATTCAAATATGGCACCGGTCTGCGATAAACAGCAAGTAGCCATCTAAATGCAACAAGTTAAACATGCTAAAACACTCAAACATGGCAACAAAATACATGGCAGGGATCCATTCATGAAGGTTAACAAAAGATGAACACTGAGCTACGGCCAATTCATCCATTAACAGGTTCAAACAAGCATGGCAAAAGAGCAATTGGTAAACAGATTTAAGACTTAGTGAAATAAACACTTGTCTGGAATTTCAGATCAGGTAGCACACATTGAAGCATGAAAACTATATGCTACAACAACTTAACATGGCAAAGTAAGGCATGGAATGGAGCTACTCAAAGAGCTTAACAAAAGTCCCTTAGTGACCTTGAGCCAAAAGGGATCAGAAAATACAATTGTAAGCATGTGAACATGGCAAAAACATAATCAGATCACAGACTTAGTGAAAACTGGAGCATGCAAATCGGATATCAAGTAGGCATGTTTACGAGCTCGATGCACTCACTACAAAGCAAGGCATGACAATCTAAGCATACACACATCAAGAATACACATTATTCAAGCTATACATGGCAAGAACAACAACATAGCATGCATGGATCAACAACAACATCCGCGGCAAAATTGCTAACAAGTAGACAATCTGCCAGGATTCACGAAATAGCAAAAGTAGAGCTCGATTGACTCAAGCTAGGGTGCTCCATAATTGCAAACAAAGACATGGACGGATAGAGCACTACAATATTAACAAATCATCCTTACTGATCATCCTCAAAAGAGGCACGGATCACTAGGAAACAACATGAACATATGGTATATTGATAAAAACAGATCAAGGACTTGGAGAAATTCTAAGTCCCTAAAATCAGCATTAAGGAATGCACTACTTTGCAAGCTTGTGCTAGTCACCACACACATCACAAAAATACATGGATAGCACCTCTGGAAAGATGGCATGGCATATAGCAAAACACATGTAGAGCTCACGGGCATATCATGCACACATAAATCATGACAAAAATGACAAATAGCTATTTGGTGCAGCAGATCTGACAATTAACTCAAGTAGCTCTCTTCCAACCACATTTCGGGCATCAAGATGAGCTCAAATTAAAATGATGCAAAGGTATGAAATGGTGTACTCTCTAAGATGAACATTTTGATATGCTACACGCCCAAAACGGAGCTACGGATGCAAAGTTACGACATGATGAACATGGGCATATGAATCTGAGAATTTCGGGGACTTAGCCGAAATTATACCTCCGAGAACAGATCTAGGGTTTCCAGATCGGATCGGGCCGGATTTGCACGTGGATCGATGCCGACCGGAGCTTCGCCGGAACAGGGCGCCGGAGTCGAGGAAGAGGGAGGAGAGGTCGCCGGCCTTGCCTCCGGTGGCCGGAGACGGAGGAGGGCGGCGCGCGCGACGAGGGGGCGACGAGGGACGCGGTGGCCGGTCGGGGTGACACCGGAGTAGCAGCTTGCCGACGAGAGGCGCGGTGAGGGCGGCAGCCGGTTGGGCGTGGGCAGCGCTCGGCGTCGCAGGCGGCGGGGCGCGCGGGATCTGTCGGCGGCGGAGATGGGCCCCGCGGGCCCGATCCAGGCCGCGCGGGCCGGCGGCGGGGCTGGAGGAGAGAGAAGGCGGCGGAGATGACGTGTCAAGCTGGAATTTGCCGGCGGCGACAGTTGGACATGTCCGGGCGCGGGAATTTTGTCCGGCGGCGCGAGAGGAACGGGGCTAGGGTTTGGACTGCGCGAAAAATCGGGGAGAGCCACATATTTATAGGTGGAGAGAGCTAGGAGAGTCCAAATGAGGTGCAGTTTTCGGCCACGCGATCGTGATCGAACGACCGAGATGATGGATGGGGTTTAGGTGGGTTTTGGGACACTTAGAAGGGGTGTTGGGCTGCAACACACACAAGGCCTTTTCGGTCCCTCGGTTAACCGTTGGAGCATCAAACGAAGTCCAAATGGTACGAAACTTGACAGGCGGTCAACGGTACTAAACCAAGGCCGCTTGGTAAGTATCGGTCCAATTCGGAAATGTTTAATCCCCACACACGAAAAGAAGGTAGAAAAGGCCACCGGATGACATAGGAGCGCTGGATTGCAAAATGGACAACGGGGAAAATGCTTGGATGCATGAGACGAACATGTATGCAAATGCAATGCACATGATGACATGATATGCAATGCATGACATGCAAGCAATGACAAGACAACAACAGCGAATAACTGGAGGACACCTGGCACATCTGTCTTGGGGCGTTACAGTGGACGACGGCAATTTTGAGCCAAAGGCACCCGAGGAAGCGCGTTGATGCTACAGCAATCAAATAGGCTGCATCGTACGGACAACCGCCACCATCAACGATGAGAAACTACAGAAGATAGAAAATATGAGGAGCTCCCTCCTAAAGAAGTTTCACCAGATATTCTTGTTCCCGGGTCAGAATGAGAAGGATTATGAAGATCCAGATGAGGACCCGACAATGAAGAAGATAAACAAACACGCCATGACCAAGTTTAGTGATGCGTTGGCCGCCTGGAAAAATCAAGTGAAAGCAAAGATCATCGACAAGAAGGAACCCTACTCCGAGATTGTAAAGGATAATCCAACAATCACGGAAGAGCAGTTTCAAATATTCAAGGAGGCTTGCGAGGCCGAAGCTGCCAAAAGAAAGTCTAAGTACATGAAGGGGCTTCAAGAGAGGAACATTGGGAGTCACCACCTCGAAAGCCGTGGTTACGGCAGAAAGGGGTCCCAATGGGCCAAGGAGGACGCGAAAGCCGCGAGTCTGGGCATCCTTGACCCCTTGGCGGATTTCACCGTCCCGCAGGAGCGTGACATCCTCAGGGCCCGGCACCATTGGGACCCAGTGAATAAGGTTTACGAGACAAAACAGGTCATTACGGAGTTCATGAGACTGCTGGTAATTTTAGTTTTTGATCAATTCGATTGCACACGTTAGTCATATTTGTAAACGATCCTTGTGCCCTTTGCAGAGAGAGCAGCACCGGATTGCGGCCGAAAGCGACTCACCGTCTAAGGCATTGGCGAGGCCCAAGTGGGACACTCCATTCAACCGGGCGTTGAACATATTGAAACGACAACCGGTGGATAGTCGACCGTCGTATGGACGCGTGCACGGTGTCGGAGACGGTGCCACGTGGAAGAAGTACTACCGTGAGACCACGGAGGAGAGAAAGGAAAGACAGAGGTTAACTGAAGAAAACATCGACAAGAAGGTTGAGATTGCGGTTGAGAAGAAATCATCTCAGACAGTCGCAACAGCGGTAGCTGCCGCAAAACAGGTGGTTGCATATTTGTCTACTTCCTTAGTGCGGGCGTTTTCACTTGGACAAGGCAAATCCAGAAAAAATGCAGAGGACTTTCCCCTTGCTGACTTCTTGGGGAGCAGCTCGACTAGCGTTGCACCAGCACCTGCTCCCGCACCGGCTCCCGCACCTTCTCCCGCACCGGCTCCCGCATCGAACGTGCTCGGTGGTGCTTCGTCTTTGGCTGAGCTCGACGCCCTCACGGTATCTGTCACACCGCCCCCTTCAATATAAATGTATAATCTCCCGTTTTCGTTGCCTTTCGGATGTCTCACGTTGCAGACTTTTCTTTGCAGGCCACGAAACCCCGTGCACCACATTGTACACCATCGGTGACCAGAAGGTGGACGTGGGGAAGGCGATGATAATGGAGCCGAAGGAACCATTGTTCCATAGCCGGCCGATCCCCCCGAACGTCTTCAAGGTTTCCGTGGCCAGTGTCAAACCGGGCCATGAGAATTTGCCTCCTCCAATACTAGTGGGGGATGATGACGAGACACCACAGTGGCTTGGTGATTGTTGCAATGGGTGGGTCCTGTTGTGGCCAAAGAGTTTGCTTCGTCTGGAGGCGGCCGGGAGCACACCCACGAGCACGCAGCCTCAGCAAGGTATGAACATCAACACCCCACCTACCCAATTAGCGTCGGGTGTCGGGTTGGGTGATAGCGGACGGGGTAAGGAGGAGGCTCCATTAGTCGCTGATGACGTCGCCATGGATGAGGATGAGGACGACGATGGCGCTGAACAGTATGTCTATACTAGTGCCTCCTCAGGGTTTGAGCGTCATGAGTCGGTGCCTGAATTGCCGTCTCAACGTATTATGGACGACCTTCCGGTAGTAAAGAAGTCTAGGAAGAGAGCGAGGAAAGGCAAAAAAAGCTGATTCTATGATCCAGCCGCCTCAGCAGCCTCGGCTTCAGGACCGTATAGATATCCCCGATGCGGATAAATGGTATATCCACGGTCAACCAATCCTACCTGCAACAGCGCTACGGGTCAGATTCGGCGATCTAAGGAGACTTCATGATGATGTGCTGCGGGTAGAGAAAGGCCTCATTGCCTCGAAAGATCCAGGATACCCACTCTACGTGGTTAACGTTCCGCAGCAAATGTCGTACGTCGACAGCTTCCCCGCGGATAAGTTCTTCCTCCGATTCGATTACATATTCGACATGTTTCACGTGAAGAAGCTGGATTTTACGTTTGTCCGCCTTTATGCCTTGCACATGAACTACATCATCGGGGTTGAGCAGATATCTCATATTTGTGTCGCTGACCCGCACTACATGCACGAGGGCTTCTTGGGAGTCTGCGCAAAGCACCGTGAATACGCGAGGGATTACATCATCAGTTTCATGCTCGCCAATAAGGACAAGGAGGCGATTCTTGTGCCTTATCACCCCGTGTAAGTCATCCGCGCTGCTATCCTTCCTTCGATTTCAATCATTCATTTGCATGGTGGAGGCTAACTAATTTGAGGTGTACTTATTTTGCACAGCGGCGGGCGCGCCGTCCTCATCATCCTCTACCCCCGATTCTCCCACGCTCTTTACTTGGACTCGTCGAAGAACATTCACAAAAAGGATTACACCCACATCAAGGATGTTCTCGACAGTGCTATGTTTTACTACCAAGCAAGGGGTGGAGAGGTCAGGGACAAGAAGAGAAGGGGCGGCAGGGTCGCCTTCGGCCATAAGACCGACTTCTGCTGCATCCAGCAACCGAAGGATTCTCTTAATGATGGATTCTATGTCCTACACCACATGCTGGAGTACAGACGGGATCACCAGAACCTTCGCATGTCACCTAGATCCGGCGATGCCCATATTCTGCAATGGGTAAAGGACATAGGAGATATCGAGGATCATCGACTTCGAGCTGAGTTCTATAACATCCAGCGCGAGCTTGCCCAAATCATCATGAAGGAGGTCGTCGGAAAAACAGGGATGTTCTATGGAGAAGGACAAATGTCGCGGGAAGACGTCCGAACATGGATAGCCTCTCAGCGTCTCGACATGAAGCCTTTCACTAAGCTCGAGGACTATCTCCCTGACTTGGATGGATGGAACGACATGTTGGAGTGATTGCCGATATATGACAATGTGTCCGTTTAGTCCATACTTTCTGTATGACAAAACTTTGAGTTATGCATGGTGAAACTTTATTTGTGATGTAATTAAACCATCCTCCTCCTCGACTAGCGAAAATCACTCTAGTTAGGGCATTTTGGGGTACGATGAACTTTGTTATTTATGCTTATGATATGTTGTTTCTATTTTTGCCAAGTATGTCTCTTTCTGTTGCTCAACTATATATGTTGCATATCATCGACTCATGTGACGATGCAGGTGCATAGATCATAGATGGCGAAGAAGTGCTACACCAGGAGTATATATACAACAAGTGGCCGGAGTATCAGGCCCAGGTGTACCAGTTTCCGGTTTCCGAGCGACAGGCAGTAGTTAGTTTAGGTTCACGCTAATGCGAGAGAGGGATACGAACGCATGTACTCAAAGTGATAGCTCTTCTCGCGTATATCATTGTTTAGATGGATGACGATGTATTTGCAAGTAATCGAGACTTGTATCGCTATTTTCGAGATGATGACGAGAGACCACTTTGTATTGGATGATGATTATGATGATGACATGATTTGATGAGACTAATTGTATGTATATGCTATGATTACATTTGTATGTGTATGATATGCTAAAGATTATTGTATAAATCCTATTCAAATACAAAACAAATACAAAAGAAATATACAGGGAAAAAACTAATAAAACTAGTAGTAGCGAGGGGGGGGGGGGAATTTAGCAGTAGCGCCGCCTTACCAGTAGCGCTTCCCAGTAAACAACGCTGCGGATAATATCAGCAGCGCCCTTTTCTAAAAAGCGCTACAGCTATTCATGTATAGCAGTAGTGTGGGACAACAGGCGCTACTGCTATACGTTAGCTGTAGCGCCGGTCCCCGCGCTACTTAGAGGCCCAAAACCCGCGCTGCTGCTAGGCTTTTCCCTAGTAGTGATATAACGGTGCGCTCATATGTTGTGAATGGGTTGTGGAAGCAATTAGAAGCTTCCATGTCATTACAACATAATATCATCATCTAGAAACCTTGCCCATTGTAGAACGGTGTTGGTGGGTGGAATTCACTGTATATAAAGGTTCTCGTACACACAACAGAGGGTTCCCTCATGCGGGTATGCATGGTTCTGTGAATGAAAAACGGAGGTTCCCATGTAATCCAAACGAAGCATGTCTGGCACACAAGGTGCAGCCCCAGGTCATGTAACTGTGTGGGCTTGCTTCTGCAGGTTTGGTAGCTTTGTGCGCCTGGTTAATAGAGAATAGTGAAGGCATCCTTGCTGAGTGTTTACAGAAGCCATACAAGGTACCCTCATATGTTGTAAATGGCTTTGGAAACTAGAAGTTGTCGTGTCACTACAACACAATATCATCGTCCGGAGAACCTTATACGGTGAAGGATGTTGGTGGGTTTAATGTCCACCCTATAGAAAAGGTTCTCATAGAAAAAAATAGGGTACCATCATGCGGGTATGTATCGTTCCGACAATGTAACATGGAGGTTCGCATGTAATCTAGTGATGCGGTGATACTATATACAACTCTCCCACCCGCCAATAGTCATCTCTCTCTCTCTCTCTAAGTCTCCGTCTCTATCTCTCTATATATATCACTCTCTTTCGGATCATTTATCATCTAGACCAACAAGCACGTAACAAAAAGGAGGTCTGCATAAGAGTGTGCCCTTTGTGGTGGCAGGTAGAACGTGACATGTCATTACAACACAATATCATCATCCAGAAACCTTGCAGTGTCGGTTTGTGTTGGTCTAGAAGGGTGTCCGTGGGTGCAACGTCCGCTATATAGAAAAGTTCTCGTTCACACCCAAGAGGGTCTGACATTGTGGAATGGAGGTTCTCGTGTAATATAAATGATGGGGTGATACTATACCGCTCTCTGACTCACTAACAATCCTCTCTCTCTATCCCCCTCTCTCTAATCCTTTATCGTCGAGACCAATGCGTGTGAAACATATAAGAGTTAGAGTCCGAGTGAAAAATGCCACGCGGGGGCACCATTGTAAGGTTCGGAAAAATGTGCTTGGTGAGTCCATATAACGATGTGCTCATATGTTGTGAATAGGTTGTGGAAGCAATTAGAAGTTGCCATGTCCTTACAACATAGTATCATCGTCCGGAAACCTTGCCCATTGTAGAACGGTGTTGGTGGGTGCAGCGTCCATTGTATAGAAAGGTTCTCGTACACACAACAGAGGGTTCCCCCATGCGTGTATGCATGGTTCTGTGAATGTAAAATGGAGGTTCCCATGTAATCCAAAGAAGCATGTCCGGCACACAAAGGTGTTGTCTTGGGTCATGTAACTGTGTGGGGTTGCTTTTGCAGGCTTGGTGCTTCGTGTGCGTGGACAATGCGGAATAGTGAAGCCATACAACGGTGTGCTCACATGTTGTGAATGACTTTGGACAGAATTAGATGCTGCCATGTCATTATAACACAAATATCGTCATCCGGAGAACCTTGCACGGTGAAGGGTGTCGGTGGGTGCAATGTCCACCTATAGAAAAGGTTCTCGTAGAAAAAACAGGGTGCCTCGACAATGTGACATGGAGGTTCGCATGTAATCTAGTGATGTGGTGATACTATATCGCTAAAATGCGAGTGGAAAAGCAGCGAAGCCATACAACGGTGCGCTCTAATGTTGTGAATGGTTTATGGAGGCAATTAGAAGCTATCATGTCATTACAACACAAGATCGTCAATGGGAAAACCTTCCACACTTTAGAAAGTTGTCAGTGGGTGCAACGTCGCGGATGTGCATGATCCTAACAATGTAAAATGGAGGTTTCCATGAAATCTAAATGATGTGGTGATACTATACCGCTCTCTCAGTCACTACCAATCCTCTTTCTCTCCCTCTATCTATCTACCACACACTCTCTCTCTAATACTTTATCATCTACAAAAACATGCACCCGCACTCATATGTTGTGAATTGGTTATGGAGGCAATTAGAAGTTGCTATGTAATTAGAACAAAATAACATCCTCCGTACACTTTGCACGGGGTAGAAGGGTGTCGGTGGGTGCAATATCCACCATACTGAAAGGTTCTCATTCGCACATAAGAGGGTCCCTCATGCGGCTATGCATGGTCCTGATAATATAAATTGGAGGTTCTCGTGTAATCTAAATGATGTGGTGATTTTAGGCTGCTCTCAAACTCACTAACATCCATCTATCTCTCTATATAAATCTATCGCTCCCTCTCAAAACATTAGCATCTAGACCAAGCTCGCATGCAGCATAAAAAGGGTTGGTGCCAGTGGAGAGAAAAGGAGAAGTAGAGAGAGATACACACATAGAAGAGATAGATAGATAGATAGATAGATAAATGTAGGGCGAGTGATATAGTGGCGAAGGAGATAGATGAGAGTTCAAATTATAAGTATTGTCGAAAGTGACAACAGTCTGACAAAAGTGATATGCTTAATAATGATGAAGGCCCCCCATTAATCCCACCTTTTCAACAGAGATTGTGACTCTGCTAGATCGAATGTATGCAAGCATGCGACTGCGCTTAGTTTCGTCTGCGGGGAACGAAGTGGCACAAGTGTAATAATGTCGAAGGGGGCGATATAGTTGTCCCTAGACCACCGACCAGTGTCGATGTACATCTAATTGCTCTTCCCCATTTTATGTTTATGGTCTTGCGGCTTTCATTATGATTCTCGTATTGTTTGACCATATGGCGTATGTGTGTGTTGGCGATGGACCCGTCATGCGGCATGACCTGCTGTAACCAATAAAAAATATTTTTAGATTCTCTCATGGCTTACATATATGACCCAAATATTTGGCGTCTGGTCGCTAGGGACATTAGCTCCTGGTGATGGTTCATGCTCATTCCCCAAAGAGGGTAGGCCAGGGTGACCCCTAATTGACCCAAAAGGCATTTTATTATTATTTTTGTTTGACATTGCAACATAAAACTTTACAAATAAAAAATGTCGAGTGATCTAGAAATTACTTTTTAACATGCTAAACTTTAAATCAGCCATCATATATGTAAAAAATACCATGACCTTTAGCATCCATCCTCTGGTTAGAAAACACCATGAACAAAAAAAAAATGCACAAAACTTATAAAATGTCATGGCCGAAATATGAAAATCGCCGTGCTACTTTATAAAACTATCATCCTTTAGATAAAATGTTTTATCTGGACAAGCCAACAAAAACTACCAAGCCATAAAAAAATGCCATACTCTCAACATTAAAAAATGTACTACCTTTGATTCATTAGTTCAAATTTGAACTAAACCACGACACTTATTTTGAAACGGAGGTAGTATTTCTTATAAAAGAGCATTTCGTATAAGTTGTGATGCCATTAAAAATAAAAAATGTCATATTCTTAAAAACATGTCATGAGTAAAAAATGCATTTCTTATGAAAACATGAAAATCTGTCATGGACCAAAATAAAAAATATCATGAAGTACTTTTTTTCTCCACTTGGTCCAGTGTGCAAAATTTCATATAAAAAATGCCATGCTCTTAATAATGAACCGCCGTCCTATTACCGATGAAAAAAATGCTAGTTTAATAGTACTTATTAAAATGCCAATGTATTATAAATGAAAACTGCCATGTGATCTCTTTTAAAAGTCTGGTGGTCAAGATCAGTACTTGGCAACGATACATAATGTTGCTAGTTTGTAGGTTGTTGGGCAACAATTATGTACTTAAATTGTTGGTCAGGTCTATATAGTGGGGGCAGCCACTGTAATGGTTTAGTGTGGGCGTGAGTTAATGTCGTTTAACTACGCTGCGCCAGCGGGCGTGATGTTGTTTTTGCATCTGCTGATCCACAGCTATATGTGCATCTGCTGATTCGAACGGTGAAATCAAAACGCACGAGGGTGCGATACGACATCTTCGGTGGCCATGTATGATACGTCCTGATTCTTGGTCAAGATCACGAATGGTCAGGTTCAGAATCGCATCCGTGTGTCATTGATACACACGCAGTCCCTACTTTCAGCACTTGTACTTCCTGTTAAGACGCAGACACATCTGTCTGCTTGCCCTGGTTTCTTGGCTTTCTTTTAACCATGGGCGTCGCAACTGTTCAGAGTATCTGCTTGGGCGCCTTCCGTTTGTTTTCTGTCTTTTTCCTTGTCCATATTATCCGCATCAATCGTCTAATGGTCTGAGTGCCTGGTGTGTGGTCTTGCTGCGTGGTTGTCGATCGTTTTGATCCAATCTCGGCTCTGCGGTGGATGCATGCATCTAGTGCAAAAAGAAAATCGAGTGGAGCAATGTAAAGAGCATTAACTACCATTGCATCTAACTGTCTCATAAGAAAAAACGCTAAACGCATTCATACAGAAAATTCAAGCAGCAACATGATTTAAGGGGGCTTACTCTTTAGGTTGTCGACGTCCTGCGTCTGCACAGCGCCCCGTTCTCCCCCGTACGCAAACATCATCGTCTAGGTCGCTACTTGCCCGGCTGGTCGTCGCCGCTGCTAGCTGTCTCTGGGGCATGGTCGAGCAGTCAGTGCATGGGTCGCCTTGGGCCTCCCCACCGCTCGGCGCTGCTACTTGATGCGACCGGCGGCTCGACCTCCGCGGCAGCTCTCTCTCTGGACCTCACTGCGGTTGTACGCATGGCCTGTGCCCCCGCGCCGGTCCGCTATTCTGCTGGATAGGAAGAGGAATCAAGGGAGGCATCGAGCAACACAGGCTGGATGCCAAGAAGAATCGTGAGTTCGTGACGAGGCGAGGCTACATGACAAAAAAGGCACTCATCCGTTTGGCTAGTTTATACATGTACTACATGCATTTTTAGTTTTTTACTAGGGGCTGGGCGGGCCATGGCACGCTCAAGCGTCACCCGTTCGGTGTCGTTGTCGGTCACTGGACTGCTTTTCAACACTATGGTCGGCACAGGCTGGTACCTGTTCACGCAACCATGAAAGATGCACTAGGAACGGTTCGAACCTTCACTCAACAGAGATTCATTTGGGAACCGTTGGGGTCAAAGGCAGCGTGGTCCCTGTCTGCTCGACTGCCATCTTCGCAGCCTAGTGCCTGCACGGGGCTGGCAGCATGGTTCACCTTTCTCTAAAAGAGAAAATAAGCATAAAATGAAATATAACATGGAAATGCAAATAAGGTAAGAGGAGGGACCAGATCCCCACAAGAATGAGCGCTTGTGATTGCAGCCGCGCCAGCGAAACTTTATATCTTTGCTTTTTCCTATATATATATATATATATAATGTTACTATTTATCACTCAGGGTGCAGAATAAATTATTTTTCACCCGAGGTAATCTTACGATCGCTTGCTAAATAAATTACATTTACAATATAAATAGTTACATGCATATTGATTCAATATGTAAAATTTGATATAAAAAATAGGTTATAAGACCAGAAAAATCACATTTTTAGTACGTTCTACATTATGTTCTTACTTTCATAATATATATACCGGGTGTAGTTACACCCACTTTTGTTTGATATGTTCTAGGTAGTATTTATCACATTGAAGAATATGTATGCGTAGTATGTAGTATATAAGAAATGTTTAGGCAATATACATACTACATTTTTATAATATGTATCATATTTTGTGCATATTGCATTTCGCGTATAAATATGTATGTATTTCACAAATACAATAAAACTATGCGCTCACTTGCAATTTTTTTTATAATTCATTTTGGAGTATCTTAGATATAGTATATAAACATACTAAAAATAATATAGTAGAGTATATATTACCACATGATAATATATGACAAATAGGTATAACTACATCTGGTGGTAGGATGTATTTTTTCTATATATAGGGTCGCGCTATTCGTCATCCAGGATGAGGAATACCAGTCCAGTATATGCACTCACGAGCACAACTACCAACTGTACGGAACACAATGCTTAAGGTAAAACTACTGCGTGGACAAGGAACCAAACCCCCACCAAATCGATGGTAAACTTGCATGGTAATTTCACGATGTGTTGTGCATGCATGGAAGTCAAGGTAATTTTACAACGCGCATGGGAGTCTTTTCTTTTACGGGAAGGCCACCATGGCTAGCTTTATTAAAACTCAAATGACACTTACATCATCAGCTAAAAATTTTAAAAGGAAATTCGGCGGAGCCTCCACCCAAAAGGTAGGAGTATTGGCACCGCCCCACTGAGCTAGCTCATGCACAACCATATTAGACTCTCTAATACAATGTTCTACCACAACCTTCCCAAATTCTCTCAACATCACTCGACAATCTTGCAAAATAGGAGCCGCCACCATCGAGTGTCCTTCATTATTATGTAGCGCCTGCACCACTATCAGGTTTGATGAGGACATGACTACCTTAGATACGACCAAAAATATTGCATACATGCATATTTGTGAGGTGATTTCTAATGCAAACTATTCAATAATCTATTTATGTTATCCAGAACAAAAATACTTCACACACTTTTGTGTTTTGTCTAATTGCAGGTGTATGGGACATTTGTACAATCCACATATGAAGATAAGGGAAAAGGAGAAGTTTAGGTTGTGTTCAAAAAGTCCTTCACGTCACTTTTGGGCCAAGAGAAGATAGAGTCCAAGTCTCTCACGTTCTGGATTCAGATTCGGACTGCACAGACATACCTGACTCAAAACGCCAACAACTTTTTCATACGGACTCCGAATTGGGTGATTCTTCTTTTGTTGGAAACTAGATTTCGTGCTCTTTCCAACCCAATTGGATTCACCTTCAAATTCGTCCGGAGCGTTGAGTTACGGACGAAACAATCTGACGTTGCAGCAGAATCCGAGTCAAACTACAAGCCCAAAGGTGATGCATCACCTCCACTTGGGCCCATGAGCCTTGTACGACCTAGGGTTGGTTTTAGGCTGCCTTGGGACATCCTCCCACCTCCTTGGCCGCCACCCCTTGCTCCTATATAAGTAGATCCATCTAGTAGCTTTTTCCTTGGGATTTGTTTAGTTAAAAGTTAGCCATTGCAACTTCGTGTACTTCGTTTGTGTCCAACGACCAGACCAAGACCACTTCCGGATCCCCACCATTATCAATACTTCATATATATTTGCGATATTCAGATTGCTTTATCATATTCTTGCTCGTTCTTCGATTGCTTGCAGGAATAGACCTTCATGGTCAGGCTGACTGTGCTTCCAGCATCGTCAGTAACCTCAGGAGATTGGTTTAGCGGTTGCTAAGGCGCAACGTCGTGCACGTTTGTAGTCGGATCGTCAAAGTCGTCTCCACCAAATCAATAGTTATCATCTCATCGAAAGATCGGGACCCTCGCCCCTATCAAGGTTGTCCATACGTACTAAAAGATTGTTGCATCCAGTGCTCTGTGCTAGTTTTAGTCCCTCCAACAATGTTGCTGCTTCTGCTGAAACCACATCTGGGACGTGGTCAAGTCTCGCCGTAGCTTCACAGATGAAGGCTCCTCTGTTATCGCGAAGAACAGCTCCACAAGCTCTTGTGAAATCGTCTTCTGAGTAGGATGCGTCGACATTCAGTATTTGCTGTCTCGTCATGCCAGGAGACCATCTGTTTGTACGTGGAACTTGGGTCAAAATCCCTTTTGCTCTAACAAAATTCAAGGTTAAAGCCTAGATTGCTGGAGCAGTCCGAACTGGACACTGAACTTGCTCACCGCGGACCAATTGCCTGCGTTGCCACCATATGTACCAACATGCCGTTGCAAACAACTCTGGTAGTTCAACTGGGTCCATATACATGCGCTGAGAGTCTTGATCACATAGCATAAATTCAATCAATGTTGAACCATCACGATCCACTAGCGTTGCATCCGCTACTTCCTTTGCTATTCCAAGAGCTTCCCAATTTTTCATTACTCGGGGGCATTTAAAAAGGGCGTGCATTATATCTTCTGCTCCTGAAGAACATACTGGACACTGAGAGTTACTGCCAATATGTCGGTTTGCAAGGACACAAAGACATGGGATGGCATTGTGCAAACACCTCCATAGAAATTTTTTGATCTTCCCTGGTAGCTTAAGGTTCCATAATCTTTTCCACACCGGATGTGATGAAGATCCACCTGACTGAAGTGCACCCAAGGTTGCCGCATAACACACTTCCCACTGTTTATAATATGCTGACCTTACCGTAAAAACGCCACTCTTCGTGAGGTGCCACGCGATGTAGTCTTCCCTTTCCTGATGATGGATTGGGATTTGAAGAATGCGGTCCACATCAATAGGCCAGAAATTATCACGAATAAGCAGTTCATCCCATTCCCCCGAGACTGGGTCTATTAATTCATGAACTCTAGTAAGCACTTGATTCGCCCGAACTGTCACTATTTTCCTTGAAGAGCTATTCGGTATCCAGCAATCATCCCAAATATTTATTTTTGCTCCATCTCCAACTCTCCATATACTACCCTTCTTGAAAGTTTAAATTCCCGCCCATATACTTTGCCATACAAAAGATGAACCATTTTTCAACTCGCAATTTAGAATATCACCCGCGGGATAGTACCTTGATCTCAAAACGAGCATGGGAGTCAGTTGTGTCCTGCATGAGAGAACAAATCTGCTGCGTAAAAAAACCCCTTTAGAAAACAAATGGCTTAGCTGGAAATTTAAAGCAAGAGATTCCTGATTTTTTGTTTCCGATAAGGTTGTGTCCATGTATGGTAGGTATTTTACGTTAGATCTATTATTATCCCTATATATACTATTGGACTGAGTACACCAGGGTTCTACCAAAATTGAAATGAGGTAATTGACGCAAGTAACATGGACCACTAACACTTTTCTGTACGAGGCATCTTTGGTTATCGTAAGAAACATGGTCCACTAATTATTCTGTACAGTAGGCATCTTTTTGGTAACCATGGAATAACAATGCTATCTGCCACTTAGCACTCAGTAACAAGCATCGAGAAAAATTCAGGAATCACTATTACAAAACTCAATACTCCCGATCTTGATCTTCAAATAGCTATTTGCAGGTGGCCAGAGATCTTCCATCCATGTCATCTGTTCAACATTCTCTCCAGCGACTGAAACATTCTTATCCAAGGGCTTGAAGCAACCTGGTGTCCTACTAATAGTACTTAGAGCCTTTAGGTTCACTTTTCTTCTCATCAAAACATGAATTTTGCTATTCCCCCAATCCATATTAAGTTTCGTTGATTTAGTACAACTTTGTACTAAATCGGCGACAATTATTATGAATAGGAGGGAGTCCTCTCTATCCCTGAATAAATTAAGCATCCGACCAACTGAATAATCAAAATAATGTTACCCATGTAGTCAGATGAAGAGAGAATAGTAGGTTGCCTTCATACACAATTTTTTAGAAAACTAACACTAGAAATATAGTGGCAATGCGGCATGCTAAGCAAATGCCTACTCCTGGCCTTATAAATAAATCTGCCATTTCGGCCTTAAATCCTTAACTGTGTGTCAAAATGCTTGATCTGGCACCTCATGGTATACATGTAGATCAATCAAAAAATAAAGCAATGCCACAGATACATATTACATTCTTATTTCCAGCAGATAAGTGTACCATTTTCTGAAGAAAAAAATAGCTTTAATAGTTAGTACAAGAGTGTTGCTGCTACTAGAAAGCTAATTTTCTTAATTTTTCTGTAGGATTATTCCAGCTAAGATTGTGAGAGAAACAGCCGACTTCAGATATAATTAAAAAAATTTCTTAGAAGTAACGCAAAAAGGTGTATAGCAAAATGAGTAAATGAAGGGAGAAGTATATTAAAAGAAATCTATATAACCAAAAGGAGCACATAGAAAATGAGAAGCAAATGCCAAACAGAAAGAAGTATATTTCAAATAGCCAAATGTGTCCCAGCTAGCAAACCACTGTTGGAAGGACCATATACTTATAACAACTCTAGTGTTGAACTTAAACTGAAACATATGAACATGGAAAAAAGCAAAAACATCAGAAAGACTAACTAGAAGAACAGTATACTAACTAGCATTTCTATAACATTTTGAAACTATTTAGTAACAATTGGGAAAACTATAGCTCAGTGGTTCTCACAAAAAATAAGATGCTGTATGTTGTCTTTTCCTTGACAAATGAAAAACCAATGTCCATCTGCTAATGCCACAACCAGAAGTAGCTTTATTCTTCCTCTGATCCCGACTAAGATGTAAACCGAACTTCATGTTCATGGTGAGATGGAATGCACCAAATGCAGAGCGATTGCCTTGTGCACCGGCATGTGGTGGCAATCGCATATGTGTTTGTTTAAGTACTTGTGTTAGGCCATCCCGAAAATTGTGTGCAATTTTTTTAAGGAATACACCATATTGTAAGCTGTTGCTCTTCAACTTCACAAGCCTATAGGACTGAAACATGGTGAAAACATCTATACTACCATATCTCTAGTACAATGTAGTAGTAAACTGTCATTGTAAGGAACTTGCATATCTCACTTCCCACTTGAAATCATGCATCGAGAGGTACTGTTTGATGAGTAGAATCAGTACGTGATGACTTCTCTGTTTAGTTTAAAAGTCCTGTTCAGAACATGGAATTCCCAATAATTTGTGCAGAATTTAAACTGTTACTAGATGTGAAACTGTCGTGTTTCAACCAAGCCAATGGAGGATTTAAACAGTAGGCAGCTGCACAAAATAATGAATGCAACAACTGTACCATATTCATTCGTTTGTAGAAGCTTATATATGATATCAATCAAAACAAATCGACACGTACTCTTGTATGTTGATGGAGAGGGGGATATACTGAAGAACTCCAGCAGCGCAGACCTGGTTACCCACCATCGTGATGGGAAGAAAAGGACACCGCATCAAGAGATGAGAAGGAAGAGAAAAGCTGACTACCTTCTTCCTCTGTTCTCTTTGTTGCTCAACCTCTTCAAATTCCCGCAAGTAAAAATTCATCTTTCAGGCCTCATTTGGTTGCAAGTGACCCCCCGGGATCCCTGCTATTTCCCCGGGCCAGAGAACCTTGGACTGAGTTGGCCCCGGGAGACCCGCCGCGACATTTGGATGCATCTGTACGGGAGGTAGCCCTGCCCGACCCACATCGCTTCCACGGGAAGAAACGCCACGACCCCAGAGATCGGAAAGGAAACCCCCATCTCGAGCGATACGAGTGAACAACAGGCGCCGTCGACCAAGATCAGGTGCCCCGTCTCCTCCGCCTCTGAGCTCCTGCGCCGACGACCGAAGCGATGCCCTTGACCTCCTCCCTACGGTGCTCAAGATCGAAGCTCCCCTCCAGCGATGGCGACGGACCGCAACCGTCACCCTCCTCCTTCTCCAGATCTTCCATCTGCATCAAAGTTTTGGCCCCCTCCGACGACTGCAACTTTTTCTGGACGTGATCTCCACCCCTCCCCCTATTGACCAAACTGGCATGGTAATCTCCCGGTGGTGTGGGAGAGTCCATAGAAATCCCCCCGAGGGGGATTAAAGCCCTAAGATAATCGGCCCTTGAAATTAAACGAGGCCTTAGTGGCTCAATGGAAATGGATCCCATGTACCAGCTGGTGGCCACCTATTTCGTTTTACCCATGGATTAAGCTCCTGAATGCCGTAATTTAAGAACCCCAGGTACAACTTCTCACCAACAATGAGGGGAGTACCGAGCAACGGGAAGAGATATGAGCAACGAGATATGGAATACTTCTCATTATTATTGCTTGGGATCGAATATCTTTGAACCGGTCGGGTACCTCTTTGAATCTTTTTTCTCCAAAACTAAGATATCCTAAGCTGTACCTATACAGATTCACAGGGAGATGGAAGCTTAACTACCTTTTTTTCGTCCCAATCTAAACAAGAACACAATGGATGGGAAAGAATAATCGGGGCCAAGCGGAGAGCTCACCATGATGCCGCGCTGTAACACGCCGGATGTAACTTGCCATATTTGTAACTTCGACTATTGCCATTTTCGGCTTTAAGTTATGAGATTTCCTTACGTGGTTGGGGTTTTGTCTTCGTTTTGCATTTTTGTTCATGTCATGCATTTCATATCATGTCATCATGTGCATCACATTTGCATTCGTGTTCGTCTCATGCATTCGAGCTTTTTCCCCGTTGTCCGTTTTGCAATCCGACACTCCCACGTGCACCGGCGCACCCCTCTTGCCTCTTTTCATGAGCGGGTGTTAAACGTTATCGGAATGGAACAAGATTTGCCAAGTGGCCTTGGTACACCACCGGTAGACAGCCTGTCAAATTTCATTTCATTTGGAGTCCGTTTGATGCTCCAACGGCTAACCGGGTAACCGCGAAAGCCTCTTTTGTGTGCAGCCCAACACCCCTCCAAAACGGCCCAATAACCCATCTAAACCACTTCCATGTCCTCCGTCATCGGATCACGATCGTGTGGGCGAAAACCACACCTCATTTGGACACTCCTACCTCCTCCTACCTATAAATAGGTGCCCCTCCTCGAAATTTCGCACAGACGAAACCCTAGCTCTACCCTCCTCCGCCGCCGGACACGTCCGGCCCGAGCCAGACGAAATCGCTGCCGCACCCCGTCCAACCAAAGACCGCCATGTGGGCAGCTCCACCGGCCCGTTCGGCCCGTGCGGGGCCCCCGCGAGCCCATCCGCGCCGCCGACCGAAGCCGCTCCACGCCGCCCGATCCCGTCGCCCCGCCACCGCACCGGATCCCACGCTGGCCGCCGCTTTCCTCGCCGGTGCCGCCGCAAGCTCGCCAGCAGGCCACGCTGCTCCTCATGCTGGCAGGCCGCGCCACTCCTCGGTCGGCTCCGCCGCCCTGTAGCCACCGCGGGTCACCGCCGATCGCCGCTCGCGCCCAAGCGCCGCTGCAGCCACCTCCTCACCTCCGGCCGCCTCCCCGCTCCATCTCCGGCGAAGTTCCGGCCAGATCTGGCGAACCTCATGGACCGCGACTCTAAACCCTAGATCTCGCGAGGTTGACCCTGTTTTTCTCCAATTCCCTGTTATTTTATGCCCCTGTTCACCACATCATATCTTCATGCTTGGTGGTCCGAATGATGCATATGATATATCAAATTGTTCGTCTCATCGAGCTCTTCAGGCCAGTAGCATTTACATGCATGTTGCTATCTGTTATGATGCCATTTTCATTGATGCAAGAGTGCTATAAAAGTTAGGTGCTGCTACTTATCAGATCATGAGGTTTTGTCATTTTTGTTGCATTTGATGTGTGCATCATATGGGCATGAGCTCTACATGTGTTTTTAACTATGTCATTCCATCTTTACAGGGGTGCTTGTCTTGTATTTTTGTGATCTATGTGGTGACTAGCACGAGCATGCAAATTAGGCTCCACAATATTGTTGTTTTCAGAGACTTAGGATTTTGCTAAGTCCTTGTCCTGCTGTTATTTTGATGCCATGTAAACTTGATGCTACAGTGATACCCATGATTGTTTTGAGATACTTCAGTAAGGATGTTTTGAACATATGGTTATGCCCTATCCATCCATGCCCCTGTTTGAAATTATGGAGTTGTCTAGCATGTCTTGTTCTTACTCTACTTTTGCTATAAAATGTTCCTGGCAAAATGTTAACATGTTAATCAATTTTGCCATGGTTGTTGTTAGTGATCCATGCATCATGTGAACTTGCTCTTGCAATGGTTAGCTTCATGAACATGTCATCTTGCTCTTGGTATGCTTGTTTTGTCAATGCAATGCTTTGTGGTGAGTGGCATGAACTCGCAAAGTTGCCTTCATAATTTTGTTTATGCCATGCTCTGTTTTTCTGCCAAGTCTGAAACTGTTAATAAAACTTGCTATGTTTATGATAGAGGCAAAGGTGTCCCGTCTTTCGATGAGATGATGGATATCGCTTTGGTGGCAATCGACTTTGACGATCCGACTACGAACGTGCGAGGACGTCGTGCCTTAGCAATCGCTAAACCAACTCCGAGAGGTTATTGACCACGCCGGAGCATGATCAACCTGACCACGAGGGTCTGTTTCCTGCGAGCAAACAAAGAACAAGCAAGAAACTGAGATTGCAATCTGGATATTGCGAATATAAGATGAAAGCTTTATTGATCAAGGTGGGGTTCTGTGACGCCTTTGTCTGGTCGTTGAACACAAACGAAGCACGCGAAGTTGCAGCTATGGCGAACTTTTAATCTAAACAAAACCCGAAGTCTAAACGATGCCCTAAGGGCTGTATATATGGAGGAAGAGGGGGGGAATTTCGTGGCCCTTGGTGGAGGGGTCCGAAATCAACCCTATCTCTTGTTTCCCCACACATACGTACTCTAAAAATAGCCTATACTTATGTATTTTGAAATTACATGGGCCTGGCCCAATAATAAGGTGACGCAGCACCTAAAATAGCCTCGGGACGAAATTTATGAAGTGGTATCTTGTATATTTCGTCCAAGGCTTCATGCACCCATTATGGTGGCTTCAAAGTCCTGAAATCATCACTTGTAACTCCGTTCTTGTTCCCCTTGCGCATGCCATCATCTCCATGCTTGTTCTTGCTCCAATGTTCATCCTTCTCCAAGCTAGGCCCTTCATTTGTAAGCAAAACAAATGTATCCAATTTAGGCAGCATCATATTCTCATGAACATTAGAATCATTACCAAGAAACGAAAGTACCTGGTAATTTAGTTGGCGTGCACGAGCTCTAGTAATTGGTCCAGTATGTATAGCAGCAGGGGTTGTGGGTGTAACAATTGTATTGATGTCCTCATCATCCTCCCCTTCTTGAAATGAAGTCGTCCTCAACGGAAGTTCATCTTCCTCACCAAAATAAGGCTTCAAATCTGCAATGTTAAAAGTGGGACTAACCCCAAAATTTGCAGGCAGCTCAAGTTTATATGCATTATCATTTATTTTCTCTAACACCTTAAAGGGACCATCAGCACGTGGCATTAACTTTGATTTGCGCAAATCAGGAAATCTATCCTTACGCAAATGTAACCAAACAAGATCTCCAGGTGCAAACACAACATGTTTTCTACCCTTATCTCCAGCAAGTTTATATTTAGCATTCATACGCTCAATGTTTTCCTTAGTTAACTCATGCATTTTTAAAATCAATTCAGCACGTTGTTTAGCATCAAAATTAACCTTCTCCGAAGATGGAAGAGGCAACAAATCAATAGGTGCACGAGGTAGGAAACCATACACAACTTCAAAAGGGCACATCTTAGTAGTAGAATGCAATGAACGATTATAAGCAAATTCAATATGAGGCAAGCATTCGTCCCACATTTTCTTATTATTCTTCAAAACAGCCCTAAGCATAGTAGACAACATTCTATTGACTACTTCAGTTTGTCCATCAGTTTGGGGGTGACAAGTAGTACTAAAAAGCAGTTTAGTCCCCAACTTAGCCCATAAACATCTCCAAAAGTGGCTAAGAAATTTAGTATCACGATCTGAAACAATAGTATTTGGCACACCATGCAAGCGAATAATTTCACGAAATAACAAATCAGCCACATTAACAGCATCATCGCTTTTATGACATGGTATAAAGTGTGCCATTTTCGAGAATCTATCCACGACAACAAATATGCTATCCCTCCCCTTCTTTGTTCGAGGTAAACCTAAAACAAAGTCCATAGATATATCCTCCCAAGGAACACTAGGTACAGGCAAAGGCATATATAAACCATGAGGATTGAGTCGTGACTTAGCTTTTTGACATGTAGTGCAGCGAGCAATAAAACGCTCAACATCTCGTCTCATCTTTGGCCAAAAGAAATGTGTAGCAAGTACGTCCTCCGTCTTCTTCAGCCAAAGTGTCCCATTAATCCTCCTCCATGCGCCTCCTGCAACAACAAAAGACGAACGGAGCTAGCTGGAATGCATAGTTTGTTAGCACGAAACACAAATCCATCGTTAACGACGAACTTGTTCCACATTCTTCCTTCTTTACAATTCTGCATTACATCTTTAAAATCAGCATCATGCACATATTGATCTTTGATGGTCTCCAAACCAAATATTTTGAAGTCAAGTTGTGAAAGCATAGTATAGCGGCGAGACAATGCATCAGCAATAACATTTTCTTTTCCCCTCTTGTGTTTAATGACATAAGGAAAAGTCTCAATGAATTCAACTCATTTAGCATGTCTACGATTCAGTTTAGCTTGACTTTTAATATGTTTCAAAGATTCATGACCAGAATGTATAACAAATTCTTTGGGCCATAAATAATGTTGCCATGTTTCTAAAGTCCGAACAAGAGCATATAATTCTTTATCATAAGTAGAATAATTCAGACTAGGCCCACTCAATTTTTCAGAAAAGTATGCAACAGGTTTGCCATACACACCGCCTAATGCAATTCCACTAGCATCACATTCAAGCTCAAAAGTCTTATTAAAATCAGGAAGTTGGAATAAAGGAGCATGTGTCAACTTATCTTTCAATACCGAGAAGGCTTCTTCCTGTGCGGTACCCCAAAGAAAAGGCACATCTTTCTTTGTAAGCTCACTGAGAGGTGCAGCAATGGTGCTGAAATCTCTCACAAAACGCCTATAGAATCCAGCGAGGCCAAGAAAACTCCTCACTTGTGTGACCGTTTTGGGCTGCGGTCAACTCTCAATAGCTTCAATCTTGGCTTTATCAACTTCAATTCCCTGTGGAGTAACAACATAGCCAAGAAAAGATACTTGGTCGGTGCAAAAGGTGCACTTCCCAAGGTTACCAAACAAACGTGCATCACGTAGAGCAATAAAAACAGCACGTAAATGTTCCAAATGTTCTTCCAAAGATCTGCTATAAATCAATATGTCATCAAAGTAAACTACCACAAATCGTCCAATGAAAGCACGTAAAACTTCGTTCATTAATCTCATGAAAGTACTAGGTGCATTAGTTAACCCAAAAGGCATGACTAACCACTCATATAATCCAAACTTAGTTTTAAATGCTGTTTTCCATTCATCTCCCAATTTCATACGAATTTGATGGTATCCACTACGCAAATCAACTTTGGAGAATATTGTAGAGCCACTCAATTCATCAAGCATATCATTGAGCCTAGGAATAGGATGACGATAACGAATAGTAATATTATTAATGCCTCTACAATCAACACACATACGTGATGTACCATCCTTTTTCGGCACTAGAATAATAGGAACAACCCAAGGACTAAGGGATTCGCGTATATAACCTTTGTCGAGAAGCTCTTGTACTAGACGCATAATCTCCTTCGTCTCCTCTGGATTGGTACGGTATGGTGCACGGTTTGGCAGTGAAGCACCGGGAATTAAGTCAATCTGATGCTCAATCCCTCGAATAGGCGGTAATCCCGGTGGCACGTCTTGTGGAAAGATGTCAGCGAACTCCTGCAAAATGTTAGTGATAGCAGGAGGCAAAGAGGAAGGCATGTCCTCGAATGAAAATAATGCCTCTTTGCACACAAAAGCATAGCAAACAGATTTGCTGAAATCTAGCTCATCAATATCAGATTTGGTGGCAAATAAACATGCACTTTTCAATTTAATTTCAGAAGCAACACTAGATGGTTTATTATTAGGCTTCATTTGTTGCTCAAATTCTTTTGCCACAATCTGATTTTCACTCTTATTCTTCTCCTGTTTTGCTTTATTAGCTCTATTAATATCATCTTTCAAAATGGAATCAGGAGTCATAGGAAGCAAAGTAATATTTTTATCGTTATGAACAAGAGTATAGTGATTGTTTCTACCATGGTGTACAGAGTTTTTATCAAATTGCCATGGTCTATCAAGTAATAAGGAACATGCTTGCATAGGTACCACATCACAATCAACATAATCAGCATATGTAGAGATACTAAAATGCACACGAACAGTACGTGTTACCTTAACCTTGCCGCTGTTGTTGAACCATTGGATGTAGTAAGGATGTGGATGTGGTCTTGTGGTGAGAGAAAGCTTCTCCACCATCTCCATGCTAGCCAAGTTGTTGCAGCTCCCTCCGTCTATTATGATGCGCACAGAATGTTCCTTCACAACTCCCTTGGTATGGAACAAATTGTGCCTCTGATTTTGCTCAGCTTGTGTGACCTGCACACTCAAAACACGTTGAGCAACTAAACATTCATACCTGTCAGCGTCTTCAGGAGCCATGTATTGCGTCTCATGATCAGAATCATCTCCACCATGTTCTTCACGTGTAATAAGAGCCAAAGTCTCCTCATCATAGTCACTAGCGGACTCATATCCACCATCTGCGGTAGCAATCATCACACGTGGAGATTTGCATTCTGTCGCATAATGACCTCCTCCCTTACAACGACGACAAATAATATCACTTGTGTGCCCTGTTGATGCCATGGAAGAAGAAGAACTCTGTGCAGGCCCAGCAGGTGCGCTCTTGGCAGATAATGGTGGTTGTGCCTGTTTTCTTGTATCACGAATGGAGGAGGCACCTGATTGAGGTGCTGGTGCAGTTGAAGTAGAAGATGCACGCGGTGTCCATGATGAAGGTCGGCCTGCAGAAAAGTTAGATCGCGCCAATGCTTGTCGATCCTGCACTTCACGTTCAGCTTTACAAGCAAGATGGAATAAACGAGTGATATTAGTATACTCCTTATAGTCTAGAATGGTCTGAATCTCTCTATTTAATCCACCCAGAAAACGTGCAAGCATAGCTTCATTCTCCTCAACAATACCACATCTAATCATGCCAGTTTGTAATTCCAGATAATATTCTTCTACAGAATTTTTCCCTTGTCTTAAACGCTGCAATTTTTGAAGCAATTCACGTTGATAATATGGTGGAACCCAACGCGTACGCATAGCAGTTTTCAAAGCAGCCCAAGTAGTTGGAATAGGATATAATCTACAATGTTCAGACCACCATACACATGCAAAACTAGTGAAAGCACAAACAGCAGCAGCAACCTGTCTCTCCTCGGGATATTGTAAACATGTAAAACGTTGTTCAGTTTCTAACTCCCAAGTAAGATATATATCAGGAACATATCGACCCTCAAATGGTGGAATATTCAATTTCAGTTTAGGAATATGCACATCATCTCGTACCTGAGGTGGTGGTGCAGGCCTACCATTACGAATATATACCTGAGGTCGACCTGCTGGTGGTGGTGCTGGTGGGTGCACGTAGTTCTGATTTTGATCAACCTCATCCTCATAATCTCCCACATAATCATCCTCCTCCGCATCAGTAGCAGGAGCCACAGAAGTATCAACAGCAGCACCAACAGTTTGGCCAAACGCAAGAGGTACACGGCTCGCTCGGCGGAGATCTGTTTCGCGACGTGGAGGTAGTCGTTGTTGTTGTTGTTGGAGAGGTGCGTTAGGTGCAGCGGGTGGTGGTGGTGGAAGACGCGCGAGCAATTCATTAAACTTGTTATCGAGCTTTGTTTCGAACGTCTTCTCCATGCCATCTATCTTCTCCATGGCCTCTTCAAATCTGTTTAGCACATCTTGCACCTGTCCACTCATCATTTGCTGAAATTTATCATGCAAATCCTTATTCGTCATGTTCTCCCAATCAGTCTCGTCGGCTTGTGATCCTGGCATGGTTAGCAGCAATAGAAACACACAAGAATATGATCCTACAGACTACTAACAAGAGGTGGTGGTGGGTGTCACAAATCCGTCAAGCAAATCTCAAATTCTTACTAGTTCTTACCCAGCAGCAGGCGGTGATCGGCAACCGTTGTAGTCAAAAACTCTCAAAGCTTGGATAGAGCGATTACCAGGGAGAGTCAAACGCACGACGTAGATGTATGTAGAGCTGGGAAGGCTTATAATATGGTAGCAAAAAGGGTCAGCAATAATCAATTCAGAGATGCAAAGTTGAATAAACGCTCAATGATGGTATTGTGCTGGTCCTAGGCTAGACTGTGCTAGAGACGCGAGCCTAGAACACCAACAAAATCACGGCGCTGCACGTAAACAAGGAAAAAGCACACTCTGGAATTTTTTTTCGCTTTTTTTTGCGCTCTTTTTTTTGCGCTGCTTTTTTTTGCGAAAAATCACTATAATGGCGAGTGTCTCAAGACTCTTCCTAGGTCAAACTGACAGGATGGGCACGAAATTTTTTCGACCAATTTTTTTTTTCGTTTTTTCGACTGCCCGGACCCAAAAACTGGAAACGGGTCAAAAAAACTTCCTATAATGGCACCTGTCTCAAAACACTCAGAAACACCTAAAAATAGGATAGCCAGAATTTTTTTTGAAAAATGCGTTTTCGAAAAATTTTGGGCCTAAACGGAGGGTGGTTTCCGGACTCTTTTTTTTTTTGAAACCTACTCCGGCGAGGATAACACGAATCGGAATCTAGATGGATCTCGAAAACAAACCTAATATGACAAGAACTCGGATTGGTGGTGGATATATGGTAGTATATGGCAGCGGTGGTGGTATATGGATACGGATTCGAAGCGGTGGCGGATAAGCGGTGGTGGTAGATGGCAGGGGCGATGATGAAGGTGCGGCGGCGGCGTGACAACTTATGACCAGAACTCGAAACTCTAAAAGACTAGACTCTAAGACCAGCAACTAGACACGACGATGCAACCGCAAATTCAACAAAGCAAAACCCTAAAAAGATTATGCAAAGGCTCAGATTGGTTCGGATATGATGAACTAACCCTAATTTTTTTGTGGCTTTTTCGTGGACTGTAGGTATGAAGAACAGACTCAATCTAAACTACGAAAAACTGTAAAATCTCACCGAGCAACCTGGAAATCTGATACCACTTGATAGAGGCAAAGGTGTCCCGTCTTTCGATGAGATGATGGATATCGCTTTGGTGGCAGTCGACTTTGACGATCCGACTACGAACGTGCGAGGACGTCGCGCCTTAGCAATCGCTAAACCAACTCAGAGAGGTTATTGACCACGCCGGAGCACGATCAACCTGACCACGAGGGTCTGTTTCCTTCGAGCAAACGAAGAACAAGCAAGAAACTGAGATTGCAATCTGGATATTGCGAATATAAGATGAAAGCTTTATTGATCAAGGTGGGGTTCTGTGACGCCTTTGTCTGGTCGTTGAACACAAACGAAGTACGCGAAGTTGCAGCTATGGCGAACTTTTAATCTAAACAAAACCCGAAGTCTAAACGATGCCCTAAGGGCTGTATATATGGAGGAAGAGGGGGGGGGGGATTTCGTGGCCCTTGGTGGAGGGGTCCGAAATCAACCCTATCTCTTGTTTCCCCACACATACGTACTCTAAAAATAGCCTATACTTATGTATTTCGAAATTACATGGGCCTGGCCCAATAATAAGGTGACGCAGCACCTAAAATAGCCTCGGGACGAAATTTATGAAGTGGCATCTTGTATATTTCTCCAAGGCTTCATGCACCCATTATGGTGGCTTCAAAGTCCTGAAATCATCACTTGTAACTCCGTTCTTGTTCCCCTTGCGCATGCCATCATCTCCATGCTTGTTCTTGCTCCAATGTTCATCCTTCTCCAAGCTAGGCCCTTCATTTGTAAGCAAAACAAATGTATCCAATTTAGGCAGCATCATATTCTCATGAACATTAGAATCATTACCAAGAAACGAAAGTACCTGGTAATTTAGTTGGCGTGCACGAGCTCTAGTAATTGGTCCAGTATGTATAGCAGCAGGGGTTGTGGGTGTAACAATTGTATTGATGTCCTCATCAGTTTACATGGGTGCCATCATATCTTTTGTGCCTTTTCGGCTCATGATCAGTAAGGGACTTTTGTTCTGTGCATTTAGTAGAATCATGCGATGCCTTGGCATGTTAGTATTTTCACTAAGTTTGTGAAGCTGATATGTTTTGCACTTTTGCCATGCTTGTTTGAACCTGCTCTTGTGTGATTTAGTCGTAGCTCAGTGTTCATGTTTTGTCAATCATCTTGTGTATATCACTGCCATATTCTTTGTTGTTATGTTGGAGTGCAGTAGCTTAGTTTCTTGTTGCATGCTAAGTAGCATCGTGCTGTTAATTACAGTTTTGCACCATCCTTGTTTTGCTTGCCAATTGCAAACCGTGCATCTGTTTCCGGTGATCTTTATATCGATTTCAACTGAAATCATCTCATTTTTTCGGCGGCATACTTGGTTTGACAAGTTGATGCCTTGATCATTCTTTCTCTTCCGGAGCATGCATATGCATTGCATATCATATCTTGCATATCATGCCATGTTTTGCATCATGTTGCTTGTGCATTGCACTGTGATTGATTGTTGGTCTATGTGAACGAGGAACCTGTTGAGTACGCTAACAAGGATCAAGCTTTCGACAACTCTGAGAACTTTGTAGGCAAGATAACCATACCCTCGAAATCACTTCTATCTTTGCTTGCTAGTTGTTCGCTCTATTACTATGCCGTGTTACCTACCACTTGCTATATCATGCCTCCCATATTGCCATGTCAAACCTCTAACCCACATTTGCTAGTAAACCGTTGTTTGGCTTTGTTACCGCTTTGCTCAGCCCCTCTTATAGTGTTGCTAGTTGCAGGTGAAGATGAAGTTTGTTCCATGTTGGAACATGGATATTGTTGGGATATCATTATTATCTCTTATTTACTTTAATGCATCTATATACTTGGTAAAGGGTGGAAGGCTCAGCCTTATGCCTGGTGTTTTCTTCCACTCTCGCCGCCCTAGTTTCCGTCATACCGGTGTTATGTTCATTCATTTTACGTTCCTTACGCGGTTGGGTGTTATCGGAACCCCTTGACAGTTTGCTTTGAATAAAACTCCTCCAGCAAGGCCCAACCTTGGTTATACCATTTGTCCACCTAAGCCTTTTTCCCTTGGGTTCCACGGACTCAAGGGTCATCTTTATTTTAAACCCCCGGGCTAGTGCTCCCCTGAGTGTTGGTCCAACCTGTCAGCCGCCGGTGGCCACCAGGGGCAACTCTGGGCTGGCCTACCGGAAGTTTGGACAATGTGGTGTGCCCTGAGAACAAGATATGTGCAGCTCCTATCGGGATTTGTCGGTACATTCGGGCGGCTTTGCTGGTCTTGTTTTACCATTGTCGAAATGTCTTGTAACCAGGATTCCGAGCCTGATCGGGTCTTCCTCGGAGAAGGAATAACCTTCGTTGACTGTGAGAGCTTGTGATGGGCTAAGTTGGGACACCCCTGCAAGGTATAAACTTTCGAGAGCCGTGCCCGCGGTTATGTGGTAGATGGGAATTTGTTAATATCCGGTTGTAGAGAACTTGACACTTAACTTAATTAAAATGAATCAACCGCGTGTGTAGCCGTGATGGTCTCTTTTCGGCGGAGTCCAGGAAGAGAACACAGTCTTGTGTTATGCTTGAACGTAAGTAGTTTCAGGATCACTTCTTGATCACTTATAGCTTCTCGACCATGCGTTTCTTCTCTTCTCACTCTCTTTTGCGTATGTTAGCCACCATATTACTTAGTGCTTGCTGCAGCTCCACCTGACTACACTTTCCTACCCATAAGCTTAAATAGTCTTGATCTTGCGGGTGTGAGATTGCTGAGTCCTCGTGACTCACAGATACTTCCAAACAGTTGCAGGTGCCGAGGATACCAGTGCAGGTGACGATTCTGAACTCAAGTGGGAGCTCGACGAGGATTCGGGCCGTTACTATGTTTCTTTTCCTGATGATCAGTAGTGGAGCCTAGTTGGGACGATCGGGGATCTAGCATTTGGGGTTGTCTTTCTCTATTTTGGTTCCGTAGTCGGACCTTTGTTTGTACCTTGGATGATGTATGGATTATTTATGTATTGTGTGAAGTGGCGATTGTATGCCGACTCTTTATCCCTTTCTTATTCAGTACATGGGATGTGTAAAGATTAGCCCTCTTGCGATAAGCCTACCATGCGGCTATGCCTCTAAGTCGTGCCCCGACACGTGGGAGATATAGCCACATTGTGGGTGTTACAAGTTGGTAATCAGAGCCTTCCCCGACTTAGGAGCCCCCTGCTTGATCGAATCGTTGACGTTGTTGAGTCTAGAACAAAATGTTTTGAGTCTTAGGATTATATATATCGAAGAGTAGGATTATTTTTACTTCTCAGTCCCTTCGTCGCTCTGGTGAGGTCTCCTGACGTAGAAGTTTTGACTCTTCTCTCCTCAAATTTCACGAATTTTTTTAGGATCACGCGGGTATCTTGGAATCGTTCCGATGGTTTTGTGACAAGAACATTGTTCTTGGTGCCTCCTGATATTTAGGGGTTGTGGCAGTGTCCCGGGGAGTTGAGCTCCGAGGTGTTGTCGTCACAATTTTATCGTTGCAGTTCTGGAATACCTGAGTTCGCCGACATCGAAAATCTCTTTTATGCAGTTGTTGGTGAGATAACCTCGACGCCACCCAGTACTGGGGCGGGAGTTCGGGAGTATTGCCATAACTCGTATAATAGATGCTTTTTCGAAGGTTGAGGTAAATTGATGTAGGGTGGAACCCTAATCGGCCGATCTTTCACGAAAGGAGCGGATCCCGCGAAGAACATGAGGAACACGAGGGGGAAGAGAGGGAAAACACAAGGGGAAACCCAATAGGAAACACTAAACCAACACGAATAAGTCACACATGTGCTAGATCCTCGAATACATAAGAGAAGATACACGATCCACGGACAACTAAGGACGATACAAGGGTAGCCGGTCTTCTCCGTGAGGAGGTCTTGAGTTCTTCCCTAAAAAGGGGTCTTGAATCCGCTTGGGGGATCTTCTCCGGTGGAGGCTCGAATCTCCAAGGAGAAGGTGTCCAAGTGGATGAGCAAAGCTCTCACACAAAATATGAGCTAATCCTTTGCTAACCTTAGAAAGAAGGAGGGAGAGGTCTATTTATAGTCTTAGTGCAAATGGGGGGTGAAGTGAAGGGGTACATGGGCCTCAGCCCGCAACTGGACACAACCAGGGGTCGGACGTCCGGTGGGCGTCGAACGTCCGGAGACTCAAAGGCGGCCGGACGTCCGGAAGACGTCGGACGTCCGCACGATATGGCTCGGACGCTGGAGTGCCGGATTTCCGGAGGTGGCCGGTCGTCTGGAGGATCTTCAGGCGCCGGACGTCCGGACCCGACCGGTCGTCCGGTGGCTGTAGCTTCTTCGACATCTCTTCTTGTTGCGTCTTCGTTTCCAGGATTCCCTCGTGGATGGTGTAGTTGTTCCTTGGCGCTTGCACTCCTCCTTGTCGTCTGTAGTGTCCCTACAATACCTATGCATGCACACTAGTGGAGTGTCAAGTAGTATACCATCCTCGAAGGGGTCAAGTGAGCACGTGTAAAGGAGATGATTCACCTTTGTGTATGTGAAGTAGAGGTCACACGTGTCACTTGCCAAATGGACTCTTGACATGGTGATGTCCGTAGGATGCTCCGCATCATCTCCCCTCCCTTGGGAAAGATCCGACCTCGGATCGAAAACCAAATCACCATGGGAAAGAGATGGCTTCGCCGTGTAGGAGTGGACGTTCACCAAGTAGTCATCATCTTCAAGCTTGTAGTGGGCACTCTCCAATGTCACATCATCTTGGGATTCCTTCAAAATGAGCAAGGATAACAAACACTTGGAAAAATGAATGTGGTTAGCATTAGTGCAAAACCAAGCATTCAAGAGGTGATTCACCAAACAAGTGTCGTCATCATGCAAAGCATATGGTGTGACAAAGGATTGTGACATGGCATATAAGCACATAAATTGAGCACAAGCAAAGATATCATGGGGGCAAGCATGTAAATGGTTGTCATCAACCGCATTAAGTGAGCAAGTATGAATCATTGGTGATGCAACAAGGCAACTAATCATAGGAATCAAGTCGTGCAAGCTAGTAGTGCAAAGATGCAACATACTAGAGGAAAGCATGGCAATCATGTCATGTGAGCAAATAATAGTCATAGACAATGTACATGACATATCGCAAGCACGAACACAAAGCAAGATCATAGTATCATCATAGGCATGGGGCACAAAGCAAACATGTCAATAACAAGCAATGTCTCCACCAAGCTTGCAAATACACATACAAGTATGAGAATCAATCATCATGTGTAATGCAAAGCATGGATCACGAATGCATGGCAAAAGCATAGTAATGAGCATATCATGCAAAGTGAACATGGAAAGATGGGCATAGAATATGTAGTGGACAATAACCCATAGCCAAGTGAGGGTCATGTAGAAGAAATGTGCGAAGTCTTTGCACAAAGAGAGTGGTGGGAAAGACAATCTATGGGATCCCAAGTCATCGTTGCTCTCTAGAGCTTGTTTTGTCAACTCATGGGATTGCGAGGTTGACAAGAATTCATGGGTACCTACACAAAAGAGACACAAACGAAAGAAATTGTGTGTGTGTGGTAAATGTACACATCATCCATCATGATGTGTATGTGCACATGAAAGTTAGCACAAGATAAGCGTTGCTCAAAGAAATTTGATGCATGGTATAAGAACATGTCATCCACCATGAAAGAATAGTTATTGTGTATAACACGATGGGGATGCAAATTGAGCATACAAATATATGACACATCAATATCATGTTTATTCATGGGGAGCATATTGTGCACATAAGTATGAGGATCATGCAATGGATGGGAGTGGTCAAAATCTCCTAAAATGTATGAGGAAACTATGGGGGTCGCCTCATGAGCAATATTGGAAACATCATATGGAGAAAATGGGCAACACCCAAAACAATGCATATCCGAAGCTAGGTGGTCATGGCATGGCATATGAGATAAGTGATGGAAAGGGAGCATATCAATATCATCACAAGAGAAACAAATGCCAATAACCATGGGCTTGTCATCTATGCCATAAGTGTAAATTGGGTTAATTTGAATGGCAGATGCATAGTCACTATGAAGAGATTGCAAATATGACATGTGGTCGATCTCATGCATAGCATATGACAAGTCAAGCGGATTGGCAAACATGATGTGACCGAGAGAATTATCACAGGAAATCCTATGTAACATGGCATCACAACTAATAGACTCCACATGGCAATCATCATACTCATCATAAATGGGTAAATCATCGCATGGGGAAGTCGCACTAGCATGAAGCATGGTAATAGGTTGATCAACATCATGCAAGCAATCAATGTCAAGAATGTCCACTAGTGGGACTAGAGCATCACCTTCACCTATGTTACCTTTGTCATTCCACTCTAGTGGTGTAGGTGAGGTGGGTAAGACCAAATGGTGGTCAAGATCATCATCTTGATGGAACCATGTGGGGGGTGCATCATATTCCACCATGGCCATCGTCTTGTCCAAAGGTAGGACGTAGTCATCGCGAATCGACGCGTCATCATATATGGGACCTAGCACCAAATGAGAAGACACAATAGAGGTAGAGGTCAAGTCGTTAGTGTTGAAAGTGGCCTCACATGACCTATTAACTATGTCACTCTCTCTATGTGGTGGTTCACTCACTCCCACAAAATAGGTGCACTCAATCTCACGTATGGTGGAGTCACTCATCTCACTCAAGTGGTGGGGGGTGTGGCTCTCCTCACATGGGAATTGGGGTAACACATCATATATGGGGCTAGTGGTGAAGTCACTCTCACTCTCAATATGGTGGCAAAAGTCACTCAAGTCATCATACGTCGCCGTGGTCGAGGGAAAATCCCATGCTCAACCATCTCATCGCCGTCGCCGTGGATGAAGGCCGAAGATGGCACATCATCACTCTTGCCTCCTAAGATGGAAGCATCATCCTTGCTCGCCACCTTGTCGCTCGCCTCCAAAGCTTGGTCCTTGAGGGTCTCCGTAGTCATACTCGTCGCCGCACCATCTTGAAAAAGAGTCATGGAGGACTCGGCATCATCAATGCCACAAAGAGGGACGGCGGTGAAGTCGAACTTGGGAGCATCATCTTGGAGCTCGTCGAGCTTGGACATCATGGTGGTACTAGCCTCGTTCTCGTTCTCATGGAGCTTGGTCATCGCGAAGTGAGCTTGGGGTGGAGAAGCTTTGGCCTTCATGAGTTCTTGTTCCGCCATGAGAGCACCAATGTAGTTGTCGTCGAGGGACTTGTAGTTCTCGAGGAAGATCGTCTTGGAGATGTCGTTGTGCAATCCCATCATGAAGTGGAACTTCATCGAAATGGGGTCGTCCAAGTCGGCTCATCGCAAGGCAATCTTCATCTCCTTGAAATACTCGTTGATGGACTTGGATCCTTGGATGGTGTTCTCCAATTGGCGTTGAAGTTGTTCCGCGTAGGTTGGAGGCACAAACTCTCGACGCAAAGCTCTCTTCGTCTTGGGCCAACTCATGTCGTAGCTCTCCGAAGGTGTGTGAAGCCACCATGTGGACGCGTAGTCGTGGAAGTTCCTTGTAGCGCACTTCACTTGATCTTCCGGAGGGACTTGATGTAGCTTGAGGTAGTCGTCCATAAAACGCTCCCACTCGAGATACTCCTCGTGTCGTGGAATTGTCACGGCAGATGTCCTAGAGCAAGGACTTAGTCGTAGGGCCATCGCACTAGGAAGCTTAAAGGGGTTAATCGGGACAAAGGACACGAGAGGGTTTTATACTAGTTCGGCCCCTTACGATGAAGGTAAAAGCCTACATCTAGTTGGGATTGGTATTGTTGGGGTTTCGATCACCAAGAGGCTCAACTCGTCGGCTTGGTTATCGACTTGTTGTTACTTGCCCTAAGCCGCCACCGGGTCGTCCCCTTATATCATGGGTTGACGCCTGGTGGCCTACAGAGTCCCGGCCGGCTCATAATCGTGTCCGGCTCGGTGGCTTCCTTTACATGCCTTTCTTTACAAGTCTTTCCTTACATACGGCGGTTTACAATATCGAGCCTTAAGCCGCCTCCAGGCCCTTGGGCATTCTATAAGGTTTAATAAACTATCGTCTTGAATGTTTACTGGGCTTCGTGCGTAACCCGCCATTGGGGCTGACCCGGCCCCTCCTGGGCGGGTCATGGCTGATAGTAATATCCCCAACATTAGGCCCCAGGTTGACTTTGAATTTCATTCTTTGTCAATCTTCAATACTTATACAAAAATCCATCTTCTTATCTTCATTGAAGTTTTCGTAACCCGCCGTGATGTCATCCCTTGAAAATGCAAAGAAATTTCATGACGTCATCTCCCAACGGATCTTTTATCTTTAATGCTTCCCAAGAGTCGAGGCGTCTGTGTAGCTAGAGAACCATTATTCGGCTCTCCTCGATTTTTGCGCCCGTCTGTTCACATCTTTCCTTATAAATAGGCATGCCTCGGCCTTCTCATTCTCCTCTCTCGCTCCGTCTTCTTCCTCTCGCGCACCCCCTACTGCTCGAGCTTCGCCGCCACCGCGCTTCACCTACGTCTCCGTCGATGTTGACCACCGCATCAACCTAAGCCAATCCAAAGAACAACGGCGATCTCCGTAGAAGACCTGTGACTGTAAGTTCTCTTCTTTTCACTTCTCAGATCTGCACTTAGGGTTTCCAGATTCTTTCGTGTTCTTCCGAGTTCATTGCAGTCCCTCGTAGTTTTTCCACTACAGGCCTCTTCTTGATCCAAATATATATATATATATATATATATATATATATATATATATATATATATATATATATATATATATATATATATATATATATATGCTCATGCGGTAGTGTTCTTGTGCCTTTTCTTGATCCACAGATCCCTTTCTCTGTTTTCAAAGGCTGCATTAGAACTTACATACTCTTCTGCGCTAAAAAATTTTAGGTCTAGAATTTTTTTCATTTTGAATAGCCATTTGATCTGGAATAATACCAAACAATTTAAGAAACTTGTTTGTCTCAACACTTAGCTGAAATTGCCTTCTTCAAATATCTGTAGTCATGGCGGCTTATCATGCTGGCTTAATTTTCCTTATATGTCATTAGCGCTTAACTAAGCTGCCATTACTTGTTTGCATCTTCATCACTTAACTATCAATCTCACCATTAAACTGAACCGACATATTGCTTTTCTTTTCAGTTCTTCTTTGCCCATCATGCCGTCCAAAGCACCAACCATCTGCAACTGGGTTCCCTCAACCGTAACTAAGGAACGTTTGAAAGAGTTCTTCACCATAGGATTTCTGCCAGCAAAAACTGTCATGTCTGACCATGCCCCTGACTCGGAAGAAGAACGGGCCAACCCAATAGACGGCGAAGTGATCGTTTTCACTGACCATATGAACTGCGGCTTCTCACCGCCCGGCTCAAAGTTCTTCAGAGAGGTCCTCCACTTTTTCAAGCTCCATCCTCAAGATATCGGGCCCAATTCCATATCTAACATCTATAACTTCTAAGTACTCTATGAAGTATATCTTCAACAAGAGCCGACCATGGAGTTGTTTAGAGAATACTTTTATCTGAATCGACAGAATGAGTGCACCAGCGGCCTTAACTTAGAGCTTGGACGCATATCAATTCAGCGCCGGCAGGGTGCCGTCTTCCCCCTCATTGTCTTACCAAGTCACCCAAAGGACTGGAACCAGACTTGGTTCTACTGCCAGGACACTTCACCAGCAAACGAGAAACCACTGTCGGGTTATCGCCCCGATCGTCTTGACTCCAAGTTCGCGCTTCTTGATAAGCTTACCGTTGCTGAACGCAAGAGGCTGATACCATCCATCAAAAGGATCAATGCTCTATTGGGGAACGGGTTAACTGGAGTTGATCTAACCCGTTGCTGGATCTCATGGCGGGTCATCCCTTTGAGTCGCCGGTCAAAGCTGATGTATGAGTATGGTGGTGGCCCAGATGACTCTCTTCGTCACAGCCCCGTTCAATTGACAGAAGAAGATATTGTCTCAATGTCAACTCTTCTGGTGAACGGTAAATACGAAGATTGCAGTGTCGTCGGGTTAAACCCCTTCTGCCAGCTTAACCCGGTGCCAGAAGTAAGGATGTCGTTATTTCTCTCCTTTGTATTTTCCCAGCCGTATTGTTTTAATACTTTCCTGACTCTTTATCTTGTTTTTACCTGTGTGCAGGCCAACTCTGACTTCTGGAAAGTTAAGTATGACCATGAGGCTGCCAAGAAAGCGAAAGCCGCCGCCATAAATGCCAAGAAAACGAGCCGGAGGTCGAAAAAGAAGAAAAAGAGCACCGCTGAAGATTTGATGAAGCTTGATGATACATCTGATTCAGAGGTAGCCCTTGATTTCCTTGGCCAATTTTTTAACAATCTTATTGACGCTGATAATTACCAGGATGACACTAGGGCCAGTCAGGCCATGGAAGCAGAGGTAACTATCATTTCCTCCAACTCAGAGCCCTTGCCAAGACAAAAAATTCAACGAGTGATCCGTAAAGTAAGGTTTTCTAACCCTTTAGCTCACTTGGTTCCCACCTTTCGTTTGAAAAAGCAGCAACATGAAAGCCGCCGTTAGGCCCGGACTGAAGATGAGCTGGCTGTCATTCTTCAACAAACTTCTCAAAAGCACCCAAATGAGGTTCACTTCTTTCTGTCTTTAACTCTGTTTAATGGATCCTTTCCCCTGCCTTACTTTTAACTTTGTTTTATCTTTTCAGGAGGTGTCTCTCTCTTCTGGCGACTCATCGCAGACGCAATTTCTGGCCTTCAAGACTGCCCCTGGGTAAAAATCCTCCTTTTTCCGGTTTGTTCAAATTGTATCTTTATACTGACAATCCTGCAACATTTCTCTTAGTGGCCAGGCTAAATCCAAGAAGGCAAAGGCAACTAAACCGGCAGAAGACCCGCCGGTGCTTGCATCTGACTCGGCCAGGCCATCTTCTCCATTAACCGACGCTCCAGAAGACCCGCCTATTGATACAGAAGAAAATCCTCCTGAGCCGTCGTTTGATGAGACCACTGTAAACCCGTCGGCAGCTGGACCATCAAGCTCAGCCAACCCGCCATCACCGTCTGCCCAAGACGTTCAGATCACCGGGAGCCGTTTTATTGAGCCAGGGAATCCAACCGTGCTGGCTCGGTGTACCACGAAACAAGAGGCATTAGAGAGGCAAAAAGTGTGCTTTGATGTTGCCAATTACGACCATTTAAATGCCAACGATATTTTATCTGGCTATCTCAGCCACGTGCACTCCAGTCGCGACTCTGAGATCGAAATGGTCAAACAGTTGCAGCTGAAACATGAGGTACGTTCTTCCGGCTTATCTATATTCCTTGAGCCCCCAAGTCTTCAGATTATGAGACAACTGGAATTATCTGTAGACTTTAGCATATAGGCCAAGACCTTCACCTTTGATTTTCTTGAGTTCAATAAAATAGAACAAAACTTCACCTGTAGTCCCCAAGGGTCGGTTCTTTTTGATCATAAATGAGCCAGTACCTTAAATTGTTTTGTACATATTCAAAGAACTTAATATTCCGGCTTAACCTTGAGAAACTTGCTGAACTGCATACATGAGCCCCCAAGTGCCAAGTGTTGTTACTTTGTAAGGTACTTGGGACTTAAAGTATGTCTTTAGAGTCATAAAAATTTGATTTGGCATACATTAGCCCCCAAGTGTCAAGTGGTTTTTTGTAAAGTACTTGAGACTTGAATCTTGATTTTTGAACTTGAAGCAAAATCTTGACTCATCTGAATGTTTTGCAGAATGCCTTATCTGAATTGAACTCGCAATTGACTGATGCGAAGACCCGGCTAGCGAGTCAGGAGGCAGAAATCAAATCTGCTAACTCCAAACTGCAAATAAGTCTCTCTGAGACGGAAACTTTAAAGACCAGCTTCGCTGCCAAGAAGAAAACCTGGGAAGAGGAAAAAACGCTTCTGACCAACGCGCTGAGAACGTCGAAACAACCCTTGAAGAGATTTCAACAGAACTGAACGGTTTAAAGGGCCGGGTGTCTCAAATGGTGGCTGCCATCTTTGGTAAGTCGTCCGACTTTAATTTTGTGTGCTTTTTGCTGATCCGGAGTATAAGCCGCCAGCTGACTTTGTGTATAAAATATGTGCAGGCCCACGAAGCAAAAATCTAAGCCAAGATCATTTGATTAAACTGAAGGAAGTGTATACTTTGGTAGAACAACTGTATATTGGCGCACAGCGGGCACTTGCCGCCATCTCTCCTGCCAATCAAGGACCCAACCGGCTCAGCGACGTCCTGAAGAAACTGTCAATCCTGCCTGCCAGATTTCAGGAAGTGAAACGCTCCTGTGCACGAGCTGGGGCTTTGACTGCCCTGAGCCGCTCCAAAGCTTGGGTGCCAGACCTAGACCCGGCGGACGTGGCCAGAGGCTATCCCACCGTGAAGGAAGACGGATCTCCCTTTGAGCTGGATGACTTCATGGCTTGCGTGCGCGGAGTCCGGCCTCACGCAACTACCCTTCGAGATGATACCAATATTGACAAATATCAGCCGGATTTTGATGCTGAAAATAAGAAGATGGCGACTCCCTTGTACAAGGTGACGGACTTGATCCCGCCTCTAAGATAAAATACATTTTCCCCGGAAGTTGACCCGGCAGGCTTGATCGACGATGAAGCAGAATTCATCGCTGTGAATGGTTTTGATTGGTCAAAACCCAACTTCCAGCCAACAGAGGGCGGTGACCCGGTGAGGGAGGAATAATAACCATCTTCATTGGCTTATAAAAAGCCGTGTAATAGGTTAGCTGTGAAAACACTGAATGCCTTGCTTATGCCATCGTGCATAAAACACTGTATGTGACTCTGTGTTTCCTGATGGCAATATATGCATTATATTTGATGATTGTTTCTGCAACACTTTAAATCTATTCCCTCTAGAGACAAGAAAAGACTGGCTTGGCGGCTTAGAACCGAACGGGTTAAAACACCCGGCTTATATCCAATATGTTTATCATAATAGAAAACAGAAAGCAGATATGAATAAAGGACAAGGGCTGAAACTAACTCTTTAGTTAATGCAGCAGACAATTATACATAAATAATAGCCACACTTGTACCTTTGATCCTTAGACCACCGGCTTGAGTAACCCGGGTAATGAAGCTGATAACTCAATCTTTCTGAGAAATCAATACCTTTGAATACTTCAATGATTGTCATACCTTGGTAGCCATGTTGTCAAATAAACAAACCGACGAAGAAGATCATGCTAATTATTTGCAACAAGAAACTCAAAGGCAAATAAAAGTTAACAGGTATTATTTAACCTTATATTTAAAGGTTGGTGGCTTCTGATTCGAATACGATCAGTAAATCGGACCAAAGGGGTTAAGCTAAGGTTCGAATATGACCATATAGCCCCCAGTGGCTGTGGCATTGCGCTGATCAAGAGGGTACTGACAGCTATGTTCTCTTTGGTTCGAATACGACCTATGTTTGAACAGGAATCCCCCAAATGACCTTGAGAGGTTTTTAACGACCCTGATTCGAATACGATCCAAGTCAGACCCAAAAGGGGTTAAGCTATGATTCGGATACGATCAAGAAGCCTCCTAGTGAGTTTGGCCTTGAGCCGATCAAGAGGGTTACGACAGCTATGTTCTCTTTGGTTCGAATACGACCTATGTTTGAACAGGAAGCCCCCAAGTGACCATGATAATTGCAGCTAGATTCGAATATGATCATAAGCCGGACCAAAAAAGGTTAGACTTGATTAAAATATGATCAGCTCCTTAATAGTCATTTGAGAATAAGAAATAACAAAGATGCATAATCTTTGAAAAGAAAAGAGACCGATGGTCTTACTTTAGTACTTATCATGGTATATATAATGTTAAAGTATGTACATGATGAGAGCCGGTAGCTCAGGTGTAGTATGGCCGAAGTTGAGCAATGTTCCATGGCCGGTAGGTCTCCTCCTCCGACTTACGTGAATCTTTGTGTTCTCGAACGTCAATGAGGTAATACGACCCGTTGTTTAAGTTCTTGCTGACCACAAAGGGTCCTTCCCAAGGTGGGGATAGCTTGTGCGCATCTGACAGATCCTGGATGAGCCGGAGCACCAGGTCGCCTTCTTGAAAAGTCCTGGATTTGACCAGGCAGCTGTGATAACGGCGTAGGTCCTGTTGATAAATTGCTGACCCAGCCGCTGCTAAGTCTCTTTCTTCATCCAACAAGTCAAGTGCATCCTATCTGGCTTGTTCATTATTAGCTTCAACATAAGCCGCCATACGAAGCGAGTCATGACGGATGTCACTAGGCAACACTGTTTCTGCTCCATAAACCATGAAGAAAGGTGTGTAACCTGTAGACCTGTTAGGTGTGGTGTTGATACTCCACAACATCGAGGGTAATTCCTCTACCAAACAACCCGGCGTTCGCTGTAAGGGAACCATAAGCCGGGGTTTGAGACCTTTCAAAATTTCCTGATTGGCCCTCTCATCTTAACCATTGGATTGAGGATGAGCTAAAGAAGAAACATCAAGCCAGATATGCTCACATTGACAAAACTCCTCCATAGCCCCTTGGGACAGATTAGTGCCATTGTCAGTGATAATGCTGTGTGGAAAACCAAAACGGAAGATCACGTTTTTCATGAACTGAATCGCCGTGGCCACGTCACACTTACTCACTGGCTCTGCCTCAACCCACTTAGTGAATTTATCAACTGCCACCAAGAGATGTGTCTTTTTATCCTTAGACCTTTTGAAAGGTCCCACCATGTCAAGCCCCCAGACCACAAACGACCAAGTGATTGGAATCATCTGGAGCTCTTGAGCCGGCACATGCGCTCGTCGTGCAAACTTTTGACATCCATCACATCTGCTGACCAGATCCTCTGCATGAGCGTGAGCCATCAACCAGTAAAAACCATGACGAAAAGCCTTGGCTACCAGAGATTTTGACCCGACGTGATGACCACAATCGCCTTCATGGATCTCATGAAGTATTTCTTAACCTTCTTCGGGGGAAACACACTGCTGAAATGCTCCGGAGACACTGAGATGGTATAATTCTCCATCCGAAATTGTCATTGACTTAGACCGCCGGGTTATTTGTCGAGCTAGGGTCTCATCCGCTGGCAACTCTCCCCGGGTCATGTAAGCCAAGAACGGCACTGTCCAATCTGGGATGACATGAAGAGCCGCCACCAACTGCGCCTCCGGGTCAGGAACAGCTAAATCTTCTTTTGTGGGCAACTTGACAGACGGGTTATGCAAAACATCCAAAAAGGTGTTAGGTGGTACCAGCTTACGCTGAGACCCCAACTGGCTTAAAGCATCAGCCGCTTCGTTCTTTCAACGATCAATGTGCTCCACCTGATAACCTTTAAAAGGCCCTGCAACAGCATCAACCTCCCGGCGATAAGCCGCCATGAGAGGGTCCTTGGAATCCCACTTGCCTGATACCTGTTGAGCTACTAGATCTGAGTCACCAAGACATCTGACCTGGCTCAAACTCATCTCTTTTGCCACTCGAAGACCATGGAGCAAGGCTTCATACTCTGCTGTGTTGTTAGTGCAAGGAAACATCAACCGTAACACATAACAAGGTTAACACAACTCCAGCCCCCGAGCCTTCCAACTGTCTGGACCCATCAAAATGAATAGTCCAATATGTGTTGTCTGGTTTTTCTTCTGTCATCTGCATCTCTGTCCAATCATTAATGAAGTCAACTAGTGCTTGAGATTTGATCGTAGTACGTGGCACATACTTCAACCCATGAGACCCAAGCTCAATCGCCCACTTGGCGACTCGTCCAGTGGCTTCCCT
The DNA here is from genome assembly GCF_002162155.2 of Triticum dicoccoides. NCBI lineage: Eukaryota > Viridiplantae > Streptophyta > Magnoliopsida > Poales > Poaceae > Triticum > Triticum dicoccoides. The sequence continues at coordinate 375,581,969 of NC_041392.1, read as the reverse complement.
GTTTTCAATGATGTCTCCTAAAGGAGCAGAGCTAACCACGGTGATTGGATGTCCCTGAAAATAATGCTTAAGCTTCCGTCTTGCCATGAACACCCCATATACGAGCTTCTACCAATGTGGATATCGTTGATTGGATTCAATTAGCACATCACTGACGTAGTAAACTGGCCGTTGAACCGGATGCTCCTTGCCAGCCTCCTTGCGCTCCACCACAATAGCCACACTAACAGCTCATGAGTTGGCGGCCACGTATAACAGCAGCGGCTCTTTCTCAACTGGAGCAGCCAGGACCGGCGGCTCAGCCAGCTGTGTCTTCAGATCTTCAAAAGCAGAGCTCGCAACATCGCTCCTAACAAAATCATCTGTTTTATTCATCATCTGATACAGATGCATTGCCTTCTCCCCTAACCGGCTTATGAACCGGCTCAAAGCAGCAACATGGCCCGCCAGTCGTTGAACGTCATTGACGCATGTTGGTTTGGCCAGAGATGTAATTGCCTTGATTTTCTCCGGGTTAGCCTCAATACCTCGGTTAGACACCAAAAAACCCAAGAGCTTGCCGGCTGGGACTCCAAAAACACACTTGGCCGGGTTAAGCATCATTTTGTAGACCCGAAGATTATCGAAAGTCTCTTTCAGATCTATGACCAAGGTTTCCTCTTTCCTGGATTTTACCACTATATCATCCACATAAGCATGAATATTACGCCCAATTTGATCGTGAAGACAATTCTGCACACATCGTTGGTAAGTCGCCTGGGAACTCTTAAGCCCAAAAGGCATAGACACATAGCAGAAAGCTCCAAAAGGAGTGATAAAAGCCGTCTTCTCCTGATCCTTGACTGCCATCTTGATCTGATGATAACCGGAATAAGCATCCAAGAAACTCAAACATGCGCAACCCGCCATAGCATCAATGATCTGATCAATACGGGGGAGAGCAAAAGGATCAGCCGGATAAGCATTGTTCAGATCGGTGTAATCCACACATATACGCCAGGTGCCATTCTTTTTTAGTACAAGCACCGGGTTGGCTAACCACTCTGGGTGAAAGACTTCTACAATGAATCCAGCTGCCAAAAGCCAGGCCACCTCTTCTCCAATGGAATTGCGCCTTTCTTCATTGAACCGTTGGAGAAATTGTCCGACAGGTTTAAACTTTGGATCAATATTGAGAGTGTTCTCAGTGAGTTCCCTCGGGACACCCGACATGTCTAAAGGTTTCCATGCGAAGATGTCCCGGTTCTCACGGATGAACTCGATGAGCGCGCTTTCCTATTTTGGATCCAAGTTAGCACTGATGATGAACTGCTTGGATGAGTCGCCAGGCACAAAGTCAACCATCTTGGTGTCATCAGCTGATTTGAACTCTAACACCGGCTCATGTTCTGTTGTTGGTTTCTTTAATGACGTCATGTCTGCCGGGTCAACATGATCTTTGTAAAATTTTAACTCCTCTGTTGCACAAACAGATTCAGCATAGGCAGCATCACCTTTTTCACACTCCAAAGCTATTTTCCGGCTCCAATGTACTGTTATGGTGCCCTTATAACCCGGCATCTTAAGCTGCAAATACACATAACACGGCCGAGCCATGAATTTGGCATAAGCCGGCCGTCCAATCAGAGCATGATACATGCTTTTGATCTTAACCACCTCAAAGGTTAATTTTTCTGCTCTAGAGTCATACTCATCCCCAAAGGCTACTTCCAGTTCAATCTTACCCACTGGGTATGCTGACTTGCCAGGAACCACACCGTGAATAACAGTGTTGGATTGTTTAAGACTCTTATCAGTCAATCCCATCCGGCGGAACGTCTCATAGTAGAGGATGTTGATGCTGCTGCCTCCATCCATGAGTACCTTAGTGAATTTGTATCCACCAACCTGAGGCGCCACCACCAAAGCCAAGTGACCCGGATTATCGACCCGGGGTGGGTGATCCTCTCTGCTCCACACAATAGGCTGCTCTGACCAACGTAAGTAACATGGAACCGCCGGCTCAACGGTATTGACGGCCCTCTTGTGAAGTTTCTGGTCTCTCTTACATAAGCTAGTGGTGAATACATGGTACTGCCCACTATTCAGCTGCTTGAGGTTGCTCTGATATCCGGACTGCTGCTGCTGATTACCTTGGCCGGGTTGTGGATTATACCCTCCTTGGTTACCAGGATGACCCTGACCGTGGAATCCTCCTCCACCTAAGCCGGCGCCCGGGCCTTGGAAACCGCCTCCACCTGAGCCGCCACCTGGGCCGTGACCTCCATCAAACGCGTTTGAATTTTTAAACGCCTTCATGATCGTACAATCTTTCCACAGGTGGGTGGCTGGCTTCTCCCGGGTGTCGTGCTTTGGACAAGGCTCATTCAATAACTGCTTAAGGGTGGGACCTGACCCGCCCGACCGAGGGGGATGTCTGCCCTTGCGCCGTTGATTTACGCCCTGTGCATTGGTGTTAGCAACAAACTCATCAGCCTTACGTTTATTACCTCCTTGATTCGCCGGGTTATGCTGGTGACCCTTGCCGTTGCCGTTCTTCTTTCCCTTCGTTGCCTTTTCTTTGTCAGACACCGGGTCCTTGGTAGTATCAGAATCAGCATACTTCACGAGAGCCGCCATCAACGTTCCCATGTCATTACTGTCACGCTTCAGCCGCCCCAGCTTCTGCTTCAGAGGTTCGAAACGACAATTTTTCTCCAACATTAAGACTGCTGAGCCGGCAGCCATCTTATTAGATGAATGTATTATCTCTTTGACCCGACGCACCCAATGGGTTGTGGATTCATCATCCTCTTGCTTGCAATTGGTCAGGTCCACAATCGACATAGGCTGCTTACACATGTCTTTATAGTTCTGGATGAATCGGGCCTTCAACTCTGCCCATGAGCCGATAGAATTGGGTGGCAATCCCTTCAACCAAGTATGAGCCATTCCATCTAACATCATAGTGAAATACTTGGCTATTGCTGCATCGCGACCTCCAATAACTCCATAGCCATCTCATAACTCTCAATCCAAGCCCCGGGTTGTAAGTCAGCTGTGTAATTAGGCACCTTATGAGGCCCCTTAGAGTCCTTTGGCAAATGCTCATTACGTATGGCCGACACCAAGCAAGGAATGCCTCCGGTTCTTGTGGCCACTCCTGCCTCGATCGAGGTTGTTGGATAAGCTGGAAAAGTTTGACGGGCCACCTGATCTGCTGCCATTTGAACTGCTCATTCCGCCTCTTGACGAATCCTCTCCTGATCCGCCAAGTTAAGGGCTCCAGCCCGCACCGGCTCATGCCTGTATGGCGGGTTGTGGCGTTGAGCATTGCTTGACATATCTGCGGGTTCCATATGCCTACTGTAACTCGGGCTCCGGCTTGGGCGGGGAGTTGAATGGATCCTGCCTCGACTGTAGGAGTATGCATCCTGTTGCGGCAAAGCTGTTTGAAGAAGTTCTCATACCCTCCGTGTTTCAATTGCCGCCGGTGAGTCACCTTCCATCCGAAGAGCCGCCAGATGAGCCGATGCTGCGATGAGGTTTTCCAAAGGGTTGGAGAAGTGACCCGGCGGCGTTGGGACGTAATGAGGCGGAGCGGTAAATATACGAGGTGGATCCATGGCGCGCGGCTGGACCGGTGCGCCATGTGTTGTAATCCGGGGTGCCTCTCGCGGTTACTTCCCCCAGCTCCGGGTGTGTGAAAAAGATTCCTAGGGTCGAGCGTCAGAGGCAGACGTGATTGCGTTTTCTGATGCCTCCTCCTCATGACCTTGTTTGACACGTTCAGATCCACCGAGAGCCAGAAGGTCTCTGCTTGAAGCTGTTGAGCACGAACGTCCAAAGTCGCCCGCTCTGCTGCCATCCTGACTTCCTCTGCGGCTAGATTTTCCTTAGCTTGCACCATCTCTTCACGTACGCGTGTCACCTCTGCGTCATGCTGGGCTTTATCCACCGGCTCTACCACGGCAGTCAACAGAGTCATCAGTTTATCCATGAGGTCCATCAAGATCTGAGCCGGGGGGCGTGCGGGGTCTCCTGACCTGGCTGCAGCCGACCTGGTAGCTGTTGCCGCCGCTGCTGTAGAGTTCTGTCCATGCTGTGTCCCTGCCATGAAGACTCCAACCCAATTCGGCGGCTCAAGAGGGTCCGGAATACTGCTGCCATCGGAACAGCCCCCGAGCATGCCGTCCTGCAGCTGGTACAAAGAGTCTGTCTCGCCCATTGATGATGCAGTGTCAGAACAGACGGCCGTCTCACTGCCCTCCACCGATCCTTCAGAGTATTCACCATCGTGGATGCAGCCTACGAAGGCATGCTTCACAGCAGATTGAACACGGGCGGTCCTCGCGCGCCGAGCCGTTTCGATGAGGTTGGTGTGGACATCCAGCTCAGGACCTGACTCGCCGATCCGACTAATGAAGACGTGAATTCCACCGAAGGGGACCCGGTATCCGTACTCAATTGAGCCGGCCTCGGGGCCCCAGCCTTCGTCGCCGATGTAGAGCTTGCCGCGACGACTCTTGGTCATCCGGCCCATAGCGTATCCCTTGAGCCCTTCGAAGTTGTCCTTCAAGAACTCAAATCCAGCGTGCGTTGGCCCCACGGTGGGCGCCAACTGTCATGGAATTGTCACGGCAGATGTCCTAGAGCAAGGACTTAGTCGTAGGGCCATCGCACTAGGAAGCTTAAAGGGGTTAATCGGGACAAAGGACACAAGAGGGTTTTATACTAGTTTGGCCCCTTACGATGAAGGTAAAAGCCTACGTCTAGTTGGGATTGGTATTGCTGGGGTTTCGATCACCAAGAGGCTCAACTCACTGGCTTGGTTATCGACTTGTTGTTACTTGCCCTAAGCCGCCACCGGGTCGTCCCCTTATATACATGGGTTGACGCCTGGTGGCCTACAGAGTCCCGACCGACTCATAATCGTGTCCGGCTCGGTGGCTTCCTTTACATGCTTTTCTTTACAACTCTTTCCTTACATACGACGGTTTACAATATCGGGCCTTAAGCCACCTCCAGGCCCTTGGGCCTTCTATAAGGTTTAATAAACTATCATCTTGAATGTTTACTGGGCTTCGTGCGTAACCTGCCATTGGTTATCGTCTTGAAAGGTTCTTGAGTCCCATAGAAAGGAATCGCGTGGTTGATGTCGAGGTCGTAGTAGCTCGTGGAAGTCGCGGACTTGAGCTTGGGGAGCTTCTCTTGAGGTGCTTGTGGGAGAAGATGTCGTATGTCCATAGGCAAGATGCCTTGAAGTTGCTTGGCGAAGATGCCAAGGGAGATGGTGAAGTCGTTGAGCGGTTGTTGGTGTTGAGCTCTTGACCTGCATGTCCTTGTTGGTGATGGTGTCAATGCCGATGTGATCTTGCCGGAGATGGTAGCTTGGAGGCATGTGCTCTTGAGCGTCTTCTCGAAGATGAGGAAGACCGCTTGTAGGACTTGATGAGGGCTTTGATCTCCTCCATTTGAGCTTGCATCTTGGCATCGTTGGAGTTGTTCGTGGCATCAAACTTGTCGTTGTTGTTGTAGACCGACGATGAAATGCCTTGCCTATCCATCAGAAGACTCGAGCCAATATGAGTGGGAGAAAGAGAAGAATGAATAGCAAATTTACCTTGCCCGAAGTTGAAGGTGGATCAATGATCACTCCAATGTGGAACAAGGAAATAACACAATTGGTACCAATTGTTGTCGGTTTCTCACACCTACACAAATAAGGCTTATGGAGCTCGGTGAGAATAGTGGCACAAAAATTTGATGTAAAATGTTAGCAAGAGTCAATAATGTTGAAAGAGATTCACAAATTCGGAAGTGAAACAAGTAGACCAATAGCAATGAATGACACACGAAAACGCACACACGGATAGATAAATGGGGTTGTGCAACCAAGGATGAGCACAAAATGTGGAATCCACGGAAAACGCTCGTGTTGCACAACTCAAGAGAGACTCTAGCACGATTGCTCTGTAGGCGGATACAACACTTGTGCACAACCTATAAGATGCAAAATGTATGAACTTTCTATCCCAAGTATGCTATGTATGTATGGCTCTCGGTGTTATGATCCAAGATGATCTTACATGCAATGTGGTATGCTGCTATGGCACTTGCTTACAAGCTCTTTGTTCACTCTTTTTCTTTGCTTAAAAGCTTATTCTTTCTTTTTTTGTATGGCCACTTTGCGAAATTCACAAACCAAGATAGCAATTGGGTATATACGGGAACAAACTTGAGGCACAAAGGATGATATGATACCAATATGATATGGTATGGTATGTATGCAATGTATGGGCGGATCACTAATGTGCACAAGTAACGTTGCCGGCAATACTCAAATGGCTAGTCACGATAGGCAAGTGACGCAAAATGGGCTAGGGGTTAACAATGCAATGGCAAGGGAATATACAATGGAGGGATACCACGATACCAAGATGATATGGAGGTTACCGTCCTTGGCGATGATGAGTGGCAATGATATTGATGGAGATACCAAGATGATGGAGACTCGTCCCTAAGTAGCTGAAACACCTTAGGAAACAGAAAAACCACGAACTCAAAATCTCAAATGTCAAATGGTGGTAGCAGGAATGTGGTGGTGGTTTTGTGGAAGCTCAATGGAATTGCGAAATGGCAATGATGGGTTGCGGAGTACGCAATGCAGAAATGGAGGGTAAAGTGGTGGACTATACATGGTGTCGGAGTTGGAAGCACGGTCCCTAAGTAGCCTAAACACCTTAGGAGACACAACGCACAACACAAACAAAATTGGGTTAAGTTGGAGTGGTGGAAGTTATGGTGGCGGTGGTCGTTGATGAAGAAGAAACCGTCCCTAAGTAGCCTAGACACCTTAGGAAACTCAAATCACTCCTCAAGCAACCAGTAATGCGATGGGGCACAAAATTGGTTAGGTTGCGGAAGTCGGTGGTGGTGTAGCAGAGGATGTGGTGGAAGCCCTAGGCAAATATGCCAAAATTCAAAAAATTTGATGTAGTCAAAAGATGTTGGTGGTATTTTTGTGGGAAGGGGGATGTCAAGAGCTTTCCAACGAGCTAAAGAACGTGAAAATCGGACTCCGGATGAATTAGTTATGGCAGAAACAAAAATCAGCCGAAATCTGAAACTACAGGTTACGGACGTCCGGACATGGTTGGATGTCCGGGGGCCGGACGTCCGGGCGGGCTCGGAAATCCGTAAATTCGGCTCGGGTTAGGGGTTCTAGTCGTCCAGAAAAGGTCGGACGTCCGGTCATTCCAGGGGCTTCAGACATCCGTGAAAGGCCGGTCGTCCGGTGGGTCGGGGTCAACGCGATATGCGAGATCCGGGGCACGATTTTGGGCGGAATTTGGGGATTTTGGGGTCAAAATTGATGAGATTTCGTGGGTGAAAGATGGGGAAACTTGGGGATCCACCTGAAACCAAGCAAATCCATGGATCAAAATCAACAAAACATCATCAAACCAACAAATCACAAAAAAAATGGGGCTATTTTTGGTGGGGATTTTCAAAATTGGGGAAGAACACAACAAAATTAGGCTAGAAAACACAACGGGGAGGCTCCAAAATCATGATCAACGTGGCTCTAGATACCAAGATGATGTAGGGTGGAATCCTAATCGGCCGATCTTTCACGAAAGGAGCGGATCCCGCAAAGAACACGAGGAACACGAGGGGGAAAAGAGGGAAAACACAAGGGGAAACCCAAGAGGAAACACTAAACCAACACGAATAAGTCACACATGTGCTAGATCCTAGAATACATAAGAGAATATACACGATCCACGGACAACTAAGGACGATACAAGGGTAGCCGGTCTTCTCCGTGAGGAGGTCTTGAGTTCTTCCCTAAAAAGGGGTCTTGAATCCGCTTGGGGGATCTTCTCCGGTGGAGGCTCGAATCTCCGAGGAGAAGGTGTCCAAGTGGATGAGCAAAGCTCTCACACAAAATATGAGCTAATCCTTTGCTAACCTTAGAAAGGAGGAGGGAGAGGTCTATATATAGTCTTAGTGCAAATGGGGGGTGAAGTGAAGGGGTACATGGGCCTCAGCCCGCAACTGGACACAACCAGGGGTCGGACATCCGGTGGGCGTCGAACGTCCGGAGACTCACAGGCGGCCGGACGTCCGGAAGACGTCGGACGTCCGCATGATATGGCTCGGACGCTGGAGTGCCGGATTTCCGGAGGTGGCCGGTCGTCCGGAGGATCTTCAGGCACCGGACGTCCGGATCCGACCGGTCGTCCGGTGGCTGTAGCTTCTTCGACAGCTCTTATTGCGTCTTCGTTTCCAGGCTTCCCTCATGGATGGTGTAGTTGTTCCTTGGCGCTTGCACTCCTCCTCGTCGTCCGTAGTGTTCCTACAATACCTATGCATGCACACGAGTGGAGTGTCAAGTAGTATACCATCCTCGAAGGGGTCAAGTGAGCACGTGTAAAGGAGATGATTCACCTTTGTGTATGTGAAGTAGAGGTCGCACGTGTCACTTGCCAAACGGACTCTTGACATGGTGATGTCCGTAGGATGCTCTGCATCATAAATGATTTCCGGAGATTTCTTAGTTATGTGTTGAAGGATGGATACAGCTGGATGTAGGATTTGTTAGTTTTGGGTGAGATATTATGCTTCCCCTGTATCCCCAACGCCTGATTGCATAACCAGAAAGTTTCAGGAGTTTTATAGGTGGGAATTCAAGTAGCTCTAGAATTTTTTCCCGCAGATATTTGGTTTGTGATTGGGTAATCCTTACCACTTATTTTTTCATATCCGTACCTTGTTGCTTTATTCATCTACCTTTATCTAAGTGGCTTCTCAACTTAATGGACGTGTGATGATTTACTTTGGAATTCATTCGTTCATACTTGTTCAAATGTTAAGACTTTATGTTGCAATTTCGATCCATTGATTCAGCTTGAATATATGTCTTTTAAGATGCTAACGGATGTCAACCTCTTCAGGATGGCTCCTCCAACGCGTCAAAATCCGGACCACAATGATGGGGATCAGTCAAACACTCCACCACCACCTCCACTTCCGGAGGCATGGCAAGCTGTCATGGCAGCCACCAACGCCAATACTCAAATGCTATTGCAACTCTTGCAAGAGCACAACCAAGGGCAAGGCAACCAAGGCAACCAAGGAAATCAAGGCCAAGGCAACAATCAACCTCAATTTTCTACCCTCAACCAGTTCCTGGCAAACCAGCCGAAGTTCTTCAGCAACTGTGTCGAGGCCACAGACGCCGACGACTGGTTCGTGGATATCTGCAAACATATTGAATGTAGCAATGTCAGGCCTGAGGACTTTGTCAAGTTTGCTTCGTTTCAACTCAAGGACCAAGCTGCTGAGTGCTATCAACAATATAGAGATTCCAGAGGAGGTTGTGTGATTACCTGGGATGATTTCCGTCGAGACTTCAAAGCTCATCACATCCCACAAAGTGTTGCTGAGAGCAAGCGTGAGGAGTTCCGCAATCTCAAGCAAGGCAGCATGTCAGTGTATCAATACAATATCCAGTTTCAGAAACTTGCTCGCTTCGCTAAACAAGACGTTCCTGATGAAAAGAGTATGATATATCAATTCAGAGGTGGCCTCAGAGAGGATCTATAGTTAGCTCTCGTGCTTCTTGAGCCGACCGAGTTCGATCAATTCTATAACATGGCACTAAAGCAAGAAGCTGCTCAGCTCAAGTGTGAGGCATCTAAGAAGAGAGTCAGGGATGCAGTTCAATCTTCTTCTTCATCACAAGTGGCAGCTAAGCAACATAAGTTCGGGTTGCTTCCTCCTCCGTTTCGCCAGCCCTACCAGCAGAAGAGCAAAGGTGGCAATGGATCTTCCCACCCCACCCAACCCAGTCTATCAGAACAAAGCTTAGTCTCAAACTCCATGGTCAAGTGCTCCTTACCATCGGCTGCTCTTGGAGGTTACTTCCAACAAGTGTCAACAGAAAGGGCACTATGCAAACAAATGCTTCAACCAAAGGCGCCTTCCACCTCCTCCTCCTGTGAGATCTTCTAGCAATGCAGTGAACAAGCATAATTCCAAGTTTGCAAAGGTCAACATGATGAACGCAGCTCAAGCAGAGGACTCTTCAGAAGTGATCATGGGTAATCTTCCTGTTAATGACTTTCGTGTAAAAGTTCCTTTTGACAGTGGTGCATCGCTTAGTTTCATCTCAAGACCATTTGCATCTAAGCATGAGTTGCCTTTCCAAGATTTCCCTAGACCGTTAGCAGTTGTCTCTCTGGGTAAATGCATGTACGCAAGCTATATGGTTCCGGATGTTTCCATCAAGATGGGAAACTATAAATTTCTGTCTTCTCCAATTGTTCTTGGTGACTCGGATATTGATCTAATTCTCGGCACGGGCTGGCTTTCTAAGCACAAGGCTCAACTTGATTGTGCTGCCATGCAGATTCAATTGACACATTCTTCTGATGATGTGATCATCTTTGCCGCTCGGGGTGATACATTCGACTATTTTCTCTCAATGAGAAGGGTGAGTTGAATGCCATCTCTCAGATTCCAGTCGTTTGTGAATATCAAGACGTCTTTGCAGAAGAGCTTTCGGGAATGCCTCCTCACCGGCCAATTGAATTCGTTACCGATCTTGAGCCTGGCACGGGACCTGTTTGCAAGCGTCCTTACTAGCTTGGACCAGAGGAGTTGAAGAAACAGCTTGATGAAAAAGAGCGTATGGGTCTGATCAGACCGAGTTCATCTCCATGGGGTTGTGGTGTCCTTTTTGTCAAGAAGAAGGATGGAACGGAATGACTCTGCGTCGACTACCGTCCATTGAACAAGAAGACAATAAAGAACAACTATCCACTTCCCAACATCAATGAGCTATTCGAGCAACTTAAGGGTTCTCAAGTATTCTCCAAGCTTGACCTCCGTACGGGTTATCATCAGATTCGCATTCGTGAACAAGATATTCCCAAGACAGCATTCAAAACAAGCTATGATTCTTATGAATATACTGTCATGTCTTTCGGCCTTGTCAATGCTCCTCCAACGTTCTCTCGCATGATGAACATCATATTCAACCCTTACACAAATGATCTCGTTCTGGTATATCTGGATGATATCTTGGTCTTTTCCAAGAATAAGGAGGATCATGCCAAGCATTTGAGATTGGTACTTAACAAACTCAGAGAGCATCAATTCTACGCGAAGTTTTCCAAGTGTGAGTTCTGGCTTGATAAGGTTCTTTACCTTGGTCATATCATCTTCGCCAAGGGCATCGCTGTTAATCCCGAGAAGGTGTATGCAATTGTGAATTGGGAACCTCCTCAGAATGTCAAGCAGCTCCGCAGTTTTCTTGGGCTTGCAAGCTATTGTCGAAGATTCGTCGAGAATTTCTCTAAGATTGCAAAGCCTCTTTCCAATCTCCTCCAGAAGCATGTCAAGTATGTCTAGATGCCTGAATGTGACATTGATTTCAACACCCTTAAAGAGAAGCTGGTCACAGCTCCTGTCTTGACTCCTCCTGAGGAATCCAAGCCATTTGAAGTTTTCTGTGATGCCTCCTTACAAGGTCTTGGTGCTATGTTAATGCAAGAGAAGAAAGTTGTGGCTTATACCTCTCGTCAGTTGAAGCCCAACGAAAGGAACTACCCCACTCATGATCTTGAGTTGGCAGTAGTTGTCCATGCATCATTTATGGGGAGACATCTCTTGTTGGGAATGAAAGTGGACATCCTTGAAGATATGCTCATGGCTTGTGTCATTTCCTTCAATATGAAGTGGGAAGATTGTCTTCCATATGCCAAGTTCTCCTACAACAACAACTTCCAAGCGAGTTCGGGCAAGGCCCCATTCAAAATTCTCTATGGTAGAAAGTGCCATACTCCTCTCAATTGGTCAGAGACTGGTGAACGCCAACTTCTTGGCAACGACTTGATCACAGAGGCTGAAGAAATATGTAAAGTCATCCGTGAAAATCTCAAAGCCGCGCAATCGCGCCAGAAGAGTTACTATGACAGCAAGCACCGTGACTTGGCTTTCGAGATCGGAGACCATGTCTACCTCCGCATCTCTTCAATGAAAGACACTTGTCACTTCGGTATGAAAGGGAAGCTTGACCCTAGATACGTGGGTCCTTTCAAGATCATTGGCAAAAGAGGCAACCTCGCCTGTCAACTTGAGCTTCCGTCCAACTTCGCAAACGTGCACGATGTGTTTCATGTGTCACAGCTTCGCAAGTGCTTCAAGACTCCTGAGTGCACGATCAACTTCGAAGAGATTGATCTTCAAGAAGATTTGTCTTATCATGAGCATCCCGTTTCTATTCTTGAAGAAACCAAGCGCAAGACTCGCAACAAGTCAATCAAATTCCTGAAAGTGAAGTGGCCACACCATTCCGACCGAGAAGCCACCTGGGAACGCGAGGATGACCTCCGTTCCGAATATCCAGAGTTCTTTCTGTCCTAGATCTCGGGATGAGATCCTTTTGTAGTGGTGGAGTGTTGTAACACCTCGGATGTAACTTGCCATATTTGTAACTCCGACTATTGCCATTTTCGGCTTTAAGTTATGAGATTTCCTTACGTGGTTGGGTTTTTGTCTTCGTTTTCCATTTTTGTTCATGTTCATGCATTTCATATCACGTCATCATGTGCATCACATTTGCATTCGTGTTCGTCCCATGCATCCGAGCTTTTTCCCTGTTGTCCCTTTTGCAATTCGACACTCCCACATGCACCGGCGCACCCCTCTTGCCTCTTTTCGTGAACGGGTGTTAAAAGTTCTCGGAATGGACTGAGATTTGCCAAGTGGCCTTGGTACACCACCGGTAGACCGCCTGGCAAACTTCGTTCCATTTGGAGTCCGTTTGATGCTCCAACGGCTAACCTGGTAACCGCGAAAGCCTCTTTTGTGTGCAGCCCAACACCCCTCCAAAACGGCCCAATAACCCATCTAAACCACCTCCATGTCCTCCATAGTTGGATCACAATTGTGTGGGCGAAAACCGCACCTCATTTGGACACTCCTACCTCCTCCTACCTATAAATAGGCGCCCCTCCTCGAAATTTTGCGCACACGAAACCCTAGTTCTACCCTCCTCCGCCGTCGGACACGTCCGGCCCGAGCCGGACGAAATCGCCGCCGCGCCCCGTCCAACCAGAGACCGCCACGTGGGCATCTCCACCGGCGCACGCTGCCGGCCCGCTCAGCCCGCACGGGGCCCCCGCGAGCCCATCCGCGCCGCCGACCAAAGCCGCTCCGCGCAGCCCGATCCTGTTGCCCCGCCGCCGCACCGGATCCCGCGCCGACCGCCCTCTTCCTCGCCGACGCTCGCCTGCGCCGCCGTGAGCTCGCCGGCAGGCCGTGCCGCTCCTCCATGCCGGTAGGCCGCGCCGCTCCTCCACCGGCCCCGCCGCCCTACAGCCACTGCGGGTCGCCGTCAACCGCCTCCCGCACCCAAGCGCCGCTGCAGCCACCTCCTCACCTCCGGCCGCCTCCCCACTCCATCCCCGGCGAAGGTCCGGCCAGATCTGGCGAGCCTCGTGGACCGCACCCGGAAACCATAGACCTCGCGAGGTTGACCCTGTTTTTCTCCAAGTCCCTGTTATTTTATGCCCATGTTCATCACATCATATCTTCATGCTCGGTGGTCCGAATGATGCATATGACATATCAAATTGTTCGTCTCGTCGAGCTCTTCATGCCAGTAGCATTTCCATGCATGTTGCTGTCTGTTATGATGCCATTTTCATTGATGCAAGAGTGCTATAAAATGTTAGGTGCTGCTACTTAGCACGAGCATGCAAAGTAGGCTCCACAATGTTGTTGTTTTCAGAGACTTAGGATTTTGCTAAGTCCTTGTCCTGCTGTTATTTTGATGCCATGTAAACTTGATGCTACAGTGATATCCATGTTTGTTTTGAGATACTTCAGTAAGGATGTTTTGAACATATGGTTATGCTCTATCCATCTATGCCCATGTTTGCAATTATGGAGTTGTCTAGCATGTCTTGTTCTTGCTTTACTTTTGCTATAAAATGTTCCTCACAAAATGTTAACATGTTAATCAATTTTGCCATGGTTGTTGTTAGTGATCCATGCATGCTATGAACTTGCTCTTGCCATGGTTAGCTTCATGAACATGTCATATTGTTGTTGGTATGCTTTTTTTGTCATGCAATGCTTTGTGGTGAGTGGCATGACCTTGCAAAGTTGCCTTCATAATTCTGTTTATGCCATGCTCTGTTTTTCTGCTAAGTCTGAAGCTGTTAATAAAACTTGCTATGTTTACATGGGTGCCATCATATCTTCTGTGCCTTTTTGGCTCATGATCAGTAAGGGACTTTTGTTCTATGCATTTAGTAGAACCATGCCATGCCTTGTTTTGCTACAATACATCCCTGTAGCATGTTGTTTTCTTGTCTGTGAAGCTGATATCTTTTGCACTTTTGCCATGCTTATTTTAACCTGCTCTTTTGTGATTTATCCATAGCTCAATGTTCATGTTTTGTCACGCTTCTTGTGTACATCACTGCCATATGCTTTGTTGTTATGTTGGAGTGCATTAGCTTAGTTTCTTGTTGCATTCTAGATGGCATCGTGCTGTTAATCGCAGAATGGTGCCATTCTTGTTTTGCTTGCCATTTGCAAACCGTGCATCCGTTTCCGGTGATCTTTATATCGATTTCAACCAAAATCATCTCATCTTTCCACCAGCATACTTGGTTTGCCAAGTTTATGCCTTGATCATTCTTTATCTTCTAGAGCATGCATATGCATTGCATATCATATCTTGCATATCATGCCATGTTTTGCATCATGTTGCTTGTGCATTGCACCGTGATTGATTGTTGGTCCTTTGCTTGTGTTATTTCTTTGGGTAGAGCCAGGAGACGAGTACGTGAACAAGGAACCTGTTGCGTACGCTAACGAGGATCAAGCTTTCGACAACTCTGAGAACTTTGCAGGCAAGATGACCATACCCTGGAAATCACTTCTATCTTTGCTTGCTAGTTGTTCGCTCTATTACTATGCCGTGTTACCTACCACTTGCTATATCATGCCTTCCATATTGCCATGTCAAACCTCTAACCCACATTTCCTAGCAAACCATTGTTTGGCTTTGTTACCGCTTTGCTCAGCCCCTCTTATAGCGTTGCTAGTTGCAGGTGAAGATGAAGTTTGTTCCATGTTGGAACATGGATATTGTTTGGATATCATTATTATCTCTTATTTACTTTAATGCATCTGTATACTTGGTAAAGGGTGGAAGGCTCGGCCTTATGCCTGGTGTTTTGTTCCACTCTTGCCGCCCTAGTTTCCGTCATACCAGTGTTATGTTCCTTGATTTTGCGTTCCTTACGCGGTTGGGTGTTATGGGAACCCCTTGACAGTTCGCTTTGAATAAAACTCCTCCAGCAAGGCCCAACCTAAACCTTTTCCCTTGGGTTCCGTGGACTCAAGGGTCATATTTATTTTAAACCCCCGGGCCAATGCTCCCCTGAGTGTTGGTCCAACCCGTCAGCCGCCGGTGGCCACCAGGGGCAACTCTGGACTGGCCTACCGGAAGTTTGGACAATCCCGTGTGCCCTGAGAACGAGATATGTGCAGCTCCTATCGGGATTTGTCGGCACATTCGGGCGGCTTTGCTGGTCTTTTTTTACCATTGTCGAAATGTCTTGTAACCGGGATTCCGAGCCTGATCGGGTCTTCCTGGGAGAAGGAATATCCTTCGTTGACCGTGAGAGCTTGTGATGGGCTAAGTTGGGACACCCCTGCAGGGTATAAACTTTAGAGAGCCGTGCCCGTGGTTATGTGGTAGATGGGAATTTGTTAATATCTGGTTGTAGAGAACTTGACACTTAATTTAATTAAAATGAATCAACCGCATGTGTAGCCGTGATGGTCTCTTTTCGGTGGAGTCCGGGAAGAGAACACGATCTTGTGTTATGCTTGAACGTAAGTAGTTTCAGGATCACTTCTTGATCACTTATAGCTTCTCGACCGTGCGTCGCTTCTCTTCTCGCTCTCTTTTGCGTATGTTAGCCACCATATTGCTTAGTGCTTGCTGCAGCTCCACCTCACTACACTTTCCTACCCATAAGCTTAAATATTCTTGATCTCGCGGGTGTCAGATTGCTGAGTCCTCGTGACTCACAAATACTTCCAAACAATTGTAGGTGCCGAGGATACCAGTGCAGGTGACGATTCTAAACTCAAGTGGGAGTTCGACGAGGATTCGGGCCGTTAGTATGTTTGTTTTCCCGATGATCAGTAGTGGAGCCCAGTTGGGACGATCGAGGATCTAGCATTTGGGGTTGTCTTTCTTTATTTTGGTTCCGTAGTCGGACCTTTGTTTGTACCTTGGATGATGTATGGATTATTTATGTATTGTGTGAAGTGGCGATTGTATGCCGACTCTTTATCCCTTTCTCATTCAGTACATGGGATGTGTAAAGATTACCCCTATTGCGACAGGCCTACCATGCGGCTATGCCTCTAAGTCGTTCCCCGACATGTGGGAGATATAGCCGCATTGTGGGTGTTACACGTGCGTACTGGAACAGCGCCACCGCGGCCGTCGAAAATCAAGAATCAATGGTGGTCGATGCATCACCGTGTGAACTGTCGGTGTCAAAACCGGCGAATCTCGGGTAGGGGGTCCCGAACTGTGCGTCTAGGATCGATGGTAACAGGAGACAGGGGACACAATGTTTACCCCGGTTCGGGCCCTCTCAATGGAGGTAATACCCTACGTCCTGCTTGATTGGTATTGATGAATATGGGTGTTACAAGAGTTGATCTACCACGAGATCGTGATGGCTAAACCCTAGAAGCCTAGCCTATATGACTATGGTAATGAATATATCCTTTCTGGACTATCCCCTCCGGTTTATATAGACACCGAGGGGATCTAGGGTTTACATAGAGTCGGTTACATAAGAAGGAATCTTCATAGTCGGTCGCCAAGCTTGCCTTGCACGCCAAGGAGAGTCCAATCCAGACTCAGGTATAGTCTCCGGCCTTCATGTCTTCATAGCCCATCAGTCCGGCCCACTAGAAAACAGGCCGGACGCCTGAGGACCCCTTAGTCCAGGACTCCCTTAGTAGCCCCCGAACCGGTCTTCAATAGCGAGGTGTTTGTCACACAAATTATCTTCGGCATTGCAAGGCGGGTTCCTCATTTAATTATCTCCAAGTGATGTATTCGGCTATTTGTTCCATGTCACTCCCCTCAGCTTCTGCGCGTTAAATAACTTTGCCGCCCACGCGTCAAGCGAAGGCGGAAGGTCAGGGTAATTTGGCAAATAACACCCCGCCTATGCAAGGGGGAGCGCCTATTAAAGAGATCGGATCCTAGATCCATTCGGCACCATATAAAGGAAATCCCTGGAAACTGCTTGGGAGAAACCATTCCAGCATGGCTACCGTCCCCAGCTCCTCCACCCGTTCCGGCCCAGAGAAAGGCCAGTGAGAGGTGTTCAGTGTCCCACAGTCAATTGACGGAGCTGCAAA
>NC_041392.1:375540519-375564265 GCF_002162155.2 Triticum dicoccoides | reverse complement strand
GTTCGAGCGGGGCTAGATTCCTTCAACAGTGAGATTTAGGCAGAGGACTTCCCCAATCCATCCGGGGAAGAGCGAGTATGTTTCGTCCCCTACCCGCTGAGGGGCGTTGGATTTCTCATTCATCCGTTCCTCCGAGGGCTTCTAGAATACTATGGCCTCCAGTTGCACAACCTCACCCCTGCCTCCGTTTTGCACATCGCGGGTTACGTCGCTTTATGTGAATTATTCCTAGGTATCGAGGCTCACTTTGAGCTATGGAGGAAGTTGTTCTGCCTTGTCCCACGTAATCACGAGGGTCCATATTTGAAGTGGGCGGAGCCGAAGTACGGCACATTGCTGATACCGGATATCTGTCCGGTACACCAAGGAAGGCATTCAAAGAATGGCCTTGCGAATGGTTCTATATTGAGGATGTCACGCTTCCCGACCTAGTACGAAAGGGTCTTCCTGAATTTGCAAGCGTTCCGCTAAAGAAACGCCATAGTTGGTGTCCTCAGAATCTGGAAGAGGAGGACAAAGCAGAAGTTCGCCAGCTTATGAGCAAGATAAAGATGCTCGCCCAGTCCAGACTTACAATAATCGAGGTAATGGCGATCTCCATAGTGCATGGGGTTCAGCCGCTACAATATAGAGGGCTGCCCATGTGGCACTATAATGGAGAGCATGACGCTTGCCGTTATGGCTGGAAGGGTCCGGATACCCCTGCTGCTCTGGCCAAAATATTGGTCGAGCTTTTTAAAGGGGAAGAATAGGAGTTTCTTCGCATCATGCACAGAGATGGATATTCTATGTATAATCCCCCCAGTTGGGTAAGCTTCGATTCTTCGATTCTACTCATTCCCCTTCCGGATTACTTTTTATAAATTTCAAGTCTATTTGTTATGGCAGCACTGGCGGAAGGTCACCGAAGGACTTCATAGTCCTGCCCCACAGCCAGAGACCCATAACCAGGAACTAGATCCTGGGTTTGAAGAGGATCTGGATATATTCGTGGTGCTTGCGGGGGGAGTGTTCTTCCAGACAGGCTATGATGGCACAGAAGTGGCCATCACCGTAGACTACCCTGGCCTTCTTCCCGCTTCTTAGGTAAATAATTAAGAAACACCCTCTCTAAAAGAGTGATCTCATTCCGTCTCACCCATCGCACTGTATCGTGCTTCACAGGGGAGACATTCAGCGATTTCGAAGAGATCGGCTCCCGTGCCGGACAATCCTTCCAAGAGGAAAGCAAATGAAGCTACGACCATGCCTTCATCGAAGAGGTATGAATTCGCCAACCTGCCCCTGAGCAGTCATGTCCAACCGTGACCTTCCCGTTTTCCATTCGCCAAGAGGAAGACGCGCTGGACTATATCCGGGGGTTCGAGCGGCCGTACTTCCCACAGCCAGGATTCAAATCCTGCCGTGAAGACGGTGTAACACCCATGATGCGGCTATATCTCCCACGTGTCGGAGCACGACTTTGAGGCATAACCGCATAGTAGGCATGTCACAAGAGGGGTAATCTTTACACATCCCATGTAGTGAATAAGAAAGGGATAAAGAGTTGGCTTACAATCGCCACTTCACACAATACATAAATATAGCATTACATCATCCAGAATACAATCAAGGTCTGACTACGGAACCAAATAAAGAAAGACAACCCCTAATGCAAAAGATCCCCGATCGCCCCAACTGGGCTCCTCTACTGATCGAAAGGAAATGAAACAACACAATGAACATGATCTTCATCGAGCTCCCATTTGAGCTCAGCTGCGTCATCTGCACTGATATCAACGGCACCTACAACTGGTTTTGGAAGTAATATGTGAGTCATGGGGACTCAGCAATCTCACACCCTCGCGATCAAGACTATTTAAGTTTATGGGTAGGAAAAGGGGGTAGTGAGGTGGAGCTGCAACAAGCACTAGCATATATGGTGGCTAACTTACGCAAATAAGAGCGAGAAGAGAAGCAAAGCACAGTCGTGAACTAGAAGTGATCAAGAAGTGATCCTGAAACTACTTACGTTCAAGCATAACACAAGAACCGTGTTCACTTCCCGGACTCCGCCAGAAAGAGACCATCACGGCTACACACGCGGTTGATTCATTTTAATTAAGTTAAGTGTCAAGTTCTCTACAACCGGATATTAATAAATTCCCATCTGCCCATAACCGCGGGCACAACTTTTGGAAGTTCAAAACCCTGCAAGGGTGTCCCAACTTAGCCCATCACAAGCTCTCATGGTCAATGAAGGATATTCCTTCTCCCAGGAAGACCCGATCAGGCTCGGAATCCCGGTTACAAGACATCTCGACAATGGTAAAACAAGTCCAGCAATGCCGCCCGATGTGCCGACATCCTAATAGGAGATGCACATATCTCGTTCTAAGGGCAGCACTGGATTGTCCAAACTTTCGGTAGCCCAGTCCATAGTTGCCCCTGGTGGCCACCGGCGGCTGACAGGTTCGGACCAACACTTAGACAAGCACTAGCCCGGGGGGGGGGGGGTTAAAATAAAGATGACCCTTGGGTTGGCCGACCCAAGGGAAGGGTAATAGGTTATTAGGCAAATGTAAAACCAAGGTTTGGCCTTGCTAGAGGAGTTTTATTCAAAGCGAACTGTCAAGGGGTTCCCATAACAACCAACTGTGTAAGGAACGCAAAATCAAGGAACATAACACCGGTATGACGGAAACTAGGGCGGCAAGAGTGGAACAAAACACCAGGCATAAGGCCGAGCCTTCCACCCTTTACCAAGTATATAGATGCATTAATTAAATAAGAGATATTGTGATATCCCAACATATAACCATGTTCCAACATGGAACAAACTCCATCTTCACCTGCAACTAGCAACGCTACAAGAGGGGCTGAGCAAAGCGGTAACATAGCCAAACAACGGTTTGCTAGGACAAGGTGGGTTAGAGGCTTGACATGCCAATATGGGAGGCATGATAAAGCATGTGATAGGTATCGCGGGATAGCAACGGAGCGAGCAACTAACAAGCAAAGATAGAAGTGATTTCGAGGGTATGGTCATCTTGCCTGCAAAGTTCTCCGAGTTGACGTAAGCTTGATCCTCGTAAGCGTACTCAATGGGTTCCTCGATCATGAACTCATCTCCTGGCTCTACCCAAAGCAAGAACACAAGGAAAGGACCAACAATCAATCACGGTGCAATGCGCAAGCAACATGATGCAAAACATGGCATGATATGCGGGATGTGATATGCAATGCATATGCATGCTTCGGAAGGGAAAGATTGAACCAGGCATCAACTTGGCAAACCAAGTGTGCCGCTAGAAAGATGAGTTGATTTCGGTCGAAATCGATATAAAGATCACCGGAATCGGATGCACGGTTTGCAAATGGCAAGCAAAACAAGAATGGCACCATTCTGCGATTAACAGCACGATGCCATCTAGAATGCAACAAGAAACTAAGCTACTGCACATACGGACATGGATGGATAGAGCATAACAATATGTCAAAATCATCCTTACTGAACATACTCAAAAGAGGCATGGATCACTCTATAGCAACATGAATACATGGCATAAAAATAACAGCAGGGAAACGACTTGGTGAAATTCTAAGTCCCTGAAATCAGCAACATTACGAGAGCTACTTTGCATGCATGTGCTAGTCACCACATTGATCACAAAAATACATGGCATACACCCCTATAAACATGGCATGGCATAGCCCAAAACACATGTAGAGCTCAAGTCCATAGGAAGCACACAATAATCATGGCAAAAATGACAAATGTTCATAAACTGATAAGAATCAGGAACTAACATTTTATAGCACTCTTGCAACAGACATTAGGGCATCAAGATGGACTCAAACAAGCATGGTGCAATGCAACAAAATTAAGAGGACATTCAGACGAACAATTTGATATATCGCACGCTCAAAACGGAGCTACGAATGCAGAATTATGCCATGATGAAAAGTGCTTCAGAAAGTAAAACAAAAAGACTTGGGGATATTTCGGGGTCAACCTAGGGTTTGACCAGATCCAGATCTGGGCGATGCGGGAACCGAGGATGGCCGGAATCGAAGCTCGCCGGAGTGGAAGAAGGAGGCGGCCGGCGTCGGAGTTCGTCGGGGATGCGGGGAGAGGCCGGATCCGGGGTCGGCCGGGGTGGATCCGTCCAGCAGTGGACGCGGCGGCGAGGGAGAGGACCGCGGTGGGCGGAGGCGAGGTGCGGCGGGAGGAGCGGTGCAGCGCTGGGCGGCGGAGCATGCGACGGCTCGCGGCGGCCGGTCGCCGGAGGCGGACGCGGGCGGAGGAAGGCGGCGGGGTGACTCGGGCACTTGGTCTCGGTCGCGGCTCGGGCGGGCCGGCCTCTGGCCCCGCGGGCCGCGGCGGCGCACGGTGGCGGAGGGATACGGCCAGCCACGTAGCGCAGCGCGGTTGGGCGCGGGCGACGGTGGCGGTGACGTGTCGCCTCACGATTGGCCGGGGTGATGTGGCCGGTGGACATGTCTGGCAGCGGAGTGGACATGTGTCACACCCTAGCTAGTTCATGCATTAGAGTGTTGCAGCATGTCTACTTTTCCAGAATCCTGAAATGGGGATGGCAGAAACCCCAGCACCCCCCTCCCCGAAACAACTAGGGTTTACTAAAATCATTTTCAATGAACCTGAAATGCCCTTCTAAAAAGTCCACGCTTTTTTGTCTTGGGTTAGAACCTCTCACAAAATGGGTTCACATTTTTCTAGGTCATCACAAGGTCATTGAATTAAATCAAAGATAACTTGCACAAAGATAACTTGCACTTGGGCATTTAAATGCTAGTACATATTTTAAATGCCCAAATAATTCTGGAAATAAGTGTGGGCTGTTGGAAATAATCCAAACAGAGCCCCTGATTATTTTCAGATTTTTGAAAGTGCCTAACTATTTTTTTAATAAAGCCAACAGTTATGGAAAAATAGAAAAAAAACAAAAACAAAATTAAGAGAGGGAGAGAAACTCACCTGGCAGCCCACTGGCCGGCCCAACACTGTGCTGGCCCGTGCCAGCCGGCTGCTTCCTCTCGCCAGGCAGGCAGAGAGGTGACACCGGTGAGCGCAAGCTCGCCACAACGCCAGCTGCTTGCCGCGCGCGCCCCTGAACACCAGGTAGGCTCCACGTCGCCATCCCGACCTCGCAGACACGTCGCCCGCTCCTCTATCTCTCTCCCTCGCTGTCCCGCACCATGGCCGACGCCCCTGCTGCCGCACCGCTGGCGTAGCCGCGTTCTCCGTCGTCCCCGCACCGTGCCGACTTGTCCACGTGCTCTGCCGTCGTCCGCAACGTCGAGCTAGCCGTGCCCCGAGCGCTCGCACGCTCTCCCTCGTCTTCACCGAACGCCGCCGCAGATCCCCCTCGCCGTCTCCGCCACACCAGCTCGTCCCCGCCCGCGTCGTCTGCACCGTCGTGTTCACCGTGCGCTGTTGCACCTCTCCATCCCTCCCGTCCTTGCTCTCGTGCCTCGTAGCCACCGCACCGAGCTTGGCCGCACCCGCCGTCGCCACTGCACGTCGCCGTCATGGCCACAGCCACTTGGGCTTGATTCCGAGCACGTCACCATCTTCACCGCACTCGCAGGAGCCCAACGCACCACTCCACGTGCCTCACCGTGCCCCGTAGCCTCGGGTTCGACCTCGCCCGAACTCCGGCGGCCGCCAAGGTCGTCGCCGGCGTCGTTTCCGGCGACCCTGAGCCCAACCACTGCCACCACTCGACGCGGCTTGCTCCCAGCTACGCGTAGGAGGTCTCCGCCGTCCATTTGGTCCTCAGAGTGCAAAACACGCACTGCCCCACCGCGTCTGGCCTCGCCGACGGCTAAACGCCGGTGAGTTTGACCCCGTTTGACCCGGTTTGACCTCGGGTGGGCCCAGTTTGACCCCCCAGGGTCACTGACGTGTGGGACATGCCCTTGTTTAGCTTAATGTCAGCTTACTTAACACTAATCACTTTAGTTAATGGGTTGACTCACTGACATGTGGGCCCAGGCCCTAACTAACCTAGATTTGTACTAACCTAACACTAACTAACTCTGTTAGTTAGTTGTTACACTGACAGACGGGACCCACTGGTCAGGTTTGACCTGGGCTGGCACCTTTGACTTGCTGACGTCACCCTGACACAATGCTGACGCAATAATTCAATTACTGGAATTATTCTTATATAGGAAATTCCAGAAATTGTCCTAAACTTCAAAAATTCATAACAATTAATGTGTAACTCCAAATGCAAAGATTTATATATGAAATTTGATCAGAAAAAATCAATCTTTCCATCTGTAATGGTTTCATGCATGACAGAACACTTTAACCTTGTTATTTACGTGAAACAAGCTAAAGCACTTATATGACTTAATAACATGAGCTTCCATTTGAATCTTTGATTCAAATAGACTCAAACCAACATGTTTTGCAATGCATTAGCCAAGACACATCATATTGCCATGTCATAGCATGCATCATACTATTCCATATTGCCATGTGATGATTGTGTTCTGTGGTGTCTTTCATGGTAGGTTCTGCCTCCGAGGATACCTTAGATTATCCGACTGAAGGGCAGTACCCTACCACTACTCCATCAGGCAAGCAACCCCATTGATCATATCGATACAATCCCATGTTCTCGCTCCTGCTCTCATTTACTGCATTAAGACAACAACGTTTCAAACTGTTGTGTGCTGCGGTAGTTGAACCCTTATCCTCTGCATGACCTGTCATTGCCACAGTAACTAGATGAAACCCACTAGCATGTGTAGGAGTTGATTGAGCCATGTTTGTGTTTCCTACCTTGCTATGCCTGCTATGCTTAGAGTTGTGTCAGGTCTGGTTCATCTGGGTGATGGGCTAGAGTGAAATGATTACGTCGGTAATGTGAGGGATGTGTTGAACATGATTTGGTAAAGGTATTGATGAGAGGCCATGTAGGAGTACATGGTGGGTTGTTTCATTGAGGCCATCCTTAAGAACTGAGATCTGTATGTGTGATTTAAGATTCAATACTACCATGCTTTGGGATCCTTAATTGACCCTCTCGGCTTGTTAACCACCCTATTCCTTTGTCTAGGAGTTGCAACTAGTTTCTAGTGTTTATAGGTTATGTGTTGGCGGCCGTGCGTAGCGCTGACCCTAGGGGTGGGCTATGATGCGGTAGATACACCATGGTGTACCGAGTCGCCCGTTTGGTGCCTCGGGAACCTTGTACACATCATTCGGGGCCGTATGTGGAAACCTCGGCCGGACTCCCTGCGGATGGAACCTGGATAGGCGATAGACCTAGACTAGAGACTTGAGTGTTTAGGTAGGCCAAGGCCGACACCCTCGTTGGGCTTACGCTTGAAGGTTGTCGAGTACATGTCGTGTAAACGACGATAAGTGGTGAGAGCGTGTATGAAGAAGTACACCCCTGCAGGGTTAACCTCATCTACTCGAATAGTCGCGTCCATGGTAAAGGACTACTTGGTTGCCTATACAGTTCATAGACAAGTTAATGGTTACTACTAAAAGACTCAAGATAAGTGTGAGTACCGCGGATGGCCCTCTTGTGGGATGACGAGGGAGGATCCATGGTGGAGTATTGTGATGGTGACTAGTGGACTCGTGTGCGAAAACTATTTTACAAGTGGTGTCTCGTAGGATAGCTTAGCCAAGAGTCAAAGCTGGCTTGCTGCTATAACCCCACTACCTTCTTAAGAATGAGCATGTATAGTAGGATCTGTGTAAGACTTGCTAAGTACCTTTGTACTCATGTTGCTTTAATTACTATTTTCAGATGACAACACCGCCCCCTCTGACGGGTTTTACGTAGACCTCGACGCCGATGAGTGACTTGCCACCCAGGTGGTGATTCCGAGCCATGGAGGGCCCTATGTAGATAAACATGCTTCGTCAAGCCTTCTTTCTTTCTAGTGTCTGTACTCAGACTAGTTTGCTTCCGCATGTGCTTGTATGTTTGTATGACTTGAGTGTCGGGTCATGTGACCCCTACCTGTATGAACATGTTATGTATGGCTCTCCAGAGCCTTTAAATAAAGTACTTGAGTTGTAGAGTTTTGTTGTGATGCCATGTTGTATTTACACATATCGAGCATATTGTGTGTATGATTGAAATGCTTGGTATGTGTGGGATCCGACAATCTAGTTGTTTATCCTTGGCAGCCTCTCTTATGGGGAAATGTAGTCTAGTGCTTCCATGAGCCATAGTAGTCCGCTACAGCCCGGTTCACCGGAGTCCTGCTAGGCCAGCACTACTGCTCAAGCACTTGACTGGCCGGCATGTGATTCACTTCGTTCCTGTGTCTGTCCCTTCGGGGAAATGTCGCGCGGTGACATCTGGAGTCCTGCCTAGCCTGCTACAGCCCGGGTTCACCGGAGTCCTGTTAGCCCAGTGCTACAGCCCGGATTCACATGCTGCTGACCGACATGGTCGATGTTGAATCATGTATGCCTGTCCTCGTAAGTTTGTGCCGCTTTGGGTTCACGACTAGCCATGTCGGCCCGGGTTCTCTACCATATGGATGCTAGCGACACTATCATATACGTGAGCCAAAAGGCGCAAATGGTCCTGGGCCATGGTAAGGCGATACCCATGGGAATACCGTGCGTGAGGCCGCAAAGTGATATGAGGTGTTACAGGCTAGATCAGTGTGACTTGGAATCTGGTCCTGACAGCGTTGGCATTAGAGCCGGACTGCTTGTAGGTTCGTTGAGCCAAACTGGTCGATGTCGAGTCTAGAAATGCTTTAGTTATATGTAGGGGAATTGATTGTGGGAGGGAACGTAAGGCTCTTTTACTACTTTACCTTATGCCCTCTGATCTGAGTCATTCTCTTCTCTTTCTACGTGGGTTAAGGACTAGGCTCTCTTCTCTCTATTAGGTTCACGTGTTACTAATCCGTAGTAACTTATAGGATTGTTGGTTACAAGCCTCAGTTCAGTTGTACTACTTTTAGTATGTTGTCAATTGAACCAGAACCTTGATATGATGTTGTTGAGTGGTTTTGCCAACTGTTGTGGATGTCTCAAATCTTTTTCTGAGCATTTACAGCCGTTATGCTGTCCAATTTCTCCTAGGAAATACTAATGCCTTTGCATTATTTCGTGCTTTCAGATGGTCACCCGTTCACAGAATCAAGTGGTTCGTTTTACTCGGTGCCTCGATGTACCTAGTCACACGGCCATGCTGGTCCCAGTGATGGTCGAGACAGGCTATCGATGGTATCCTGAGTATACCGTCGAGGAGCAGTTTCGAGACTTCAATCAGAGCCAATACCTTTGTACCATCAGGATATACCCCACTTATCCTGGAGCTACTGAACCCCTCCACTGCTCTTATGGACTTGGGGTTACTATCGAGATGTCCGTGCAGGACGCAGCTTACTCAATGATGACTATCATACGAGCCAGAACTGCCTTGCTTCCGAACACCGATTTCCGCTACATGCCAGCATCACTCCCTGGGGCACAGGGGTACTATCAGGCTATGTACTGTGACTCTACACATGAGGATTCACTACTCCGCACCACTGCCGAGATGCTTGAGGACAAGGACCGCGAAAATTGTGCCTTGCAAATGGAGCTCTTCAACTCTCGTTCTGACCACTGGGCCACTCTGACTCAGTTTGCACCTGTCGTGCAGGCTGGATACATGGACATGAGGGACCTGTACCCCATGCGGTATGGGTTGCCAGATTGTATGGACTGGCGTGATGTAGGAGGCATCACCCCTCCCCGTGGACCCCGTTTGCCACCGTTTGTTGGACCAAGGCCACATCCGAGTCCCTATGGACCGCAAGCTCCATAGGACCAACTATTTCCAGATGATTATGTTCAGCTCCCAGGACATGGTGGTGATCCCTATGAAGATTAGTACGGAAATGTCTGAGTTGGTAGTAGCTTCACTAGTATTGTAACAGTTGTATCCTCCATAGTCCTGCGTGAATCGTGGAATACGACTTGGTGTTTATCATGTTCTGGAGGTGTAGAAAAATAATGTATAGGAGCTTGGAATGCCTCTGATGAGATGTAACGTCTTTCACCGTAGTTGTACTCTAGCCTGGGCTTGTACTAAACTATGTACGATGTGTATGACCGATGGTATATATATGGCAGTTTCTATATTACCATGTGGTGCAAATGAACATCTCAACATTCCGTGTTATCCATTACATTCCGCACTTCCTTGCCAAGATTGTGCCATCCTTGTCTAAACCATTGTCTTGTTTTTCCTAGGATGGTCAACACCCGCAGCAACCCTGCTGCCCCGGAGTAGGGTGAAGCCAGTGCAGATAGGGATGAGAATCTGCCTCACCCGCCTTCTCTGGCCGAAGTTATGCTGGAGGCAGAAATAAACAAGCGTGAGACTAACCGCTGGCTGGAGCGGATTGAGCAGACTACTACACGTCAACAGAGGAGCGACCTGGTGTCAATCAATGACTTTGTCAAGTTGTACCCACTGAAGTTTAATCATTCCGTCGAGCCCCTTGATGCAGATGATTGGCTTCGCAGCATCACCCATAAGCTACATTCTGCCAACGTAACCGTAGCTGATAAGGTTACCTACGCTGCCTATCACCTCGAAGGGCCTGCTAGCCTTTGGTGGGAAAACTTCGAGGCTATGCGCCCGGTTGGCCAAATCACTACTTGGGATGAATTCAGTGAAGCTTTCCGTGAGCATCACATTCCGGAGGGTCTCATGGATCGTAAGCGGGAAGAATTATGTAATTTCACCCAAGGCAGACTGACTGTGGATGCATACAGCCGTGAGTTTGGGAATCTGGCATGTTATGCTCCTGAAGAGGTATCCACCGACGCCAAGAAGCAGGCAAGGTTCCGTAAGGGACTTAGCCCCGAGCTTCCTCATGATCTCTATCTTCACGAGTGCAC
Organism: Triticum dicoccoides; assembly: GCF_002162155.2. Taxonomy (NCBI): domain Eukaryota; kingdom Viridiplantae; phylum Streptophyta; class Magnoliopsida; order Poales; family Poaceae; genus Triticum; species Triticum dicoccoides. Next base: position 375,553,374 of record NC_041392.1, on the reverse strand, counting down.
CTCCTTCCAGAAGCTGGTCAATAAGGCCATCAGTGCTGAGACAGGTCAGACTGACTATGACGCTTCACGCAAACACTCCCGTGATTTTGGTTCTTCATCCGGCTCTGGATCTCAAAAGCGCCGGGTGTGGATTCCAAACACAGCTCTGCCACCCAGGTTCACTCCGAGGCCATCCTTTGAGGCGCCTCGCCCCAACCAGCAGTTTGCACCGCCTAAGACCTATGGTGGCCCCGCTGCTAATGCTGCTCCATGCCCCAATGTTGTGATATGCTTCAAGTGTGGAGAGCCGGGTCACTACAGTCAAGAGTGTCCCCAGAACAACAACCCCAACCAGTCTAGAAAGGCCGTTGGCCGTGGTAAGCCAGCGGGAAAGACATTCTACGCCAAGCCAGCCACCACTGCACGTGGCCATGTCAACTATGTCTCAGCTGAGGAGACTCATGATGATCCTAACGTCGTCCTTGGTACGCTCCTTGTTAACTGCCATCCGGCATCTGTTCTTTTCGATACTGGAGCATCTCATTCATTCATATCTGAGAGCTATGCTCGATTGCATAACACGACATTCTGTGACATGCCCACTTCCATGGTAATTCAAACTCCGGGTTCCAAATGGCAAACTTCTAGAGTAAGCCATGGGAATGAAATCCTTGTCGATAGACTTGTCTTCCTTGCATCACTAATAGCTCTCAAGTCCTCAGACATAAACATCATCTTGGGTATGGACTGGATGTCAGCCCATTATGCTAAGATTGATTGCTCTACTAGAACTGCTCAACTTACTCATCCATCGGGCAAGACAGTCAATGTCTTAACTCGAGTGCCCAAGCGCTAGCTTTACTCCCTAAATGCCAACCCCCTTCCAGACCTTGAAGATATTCCGGTAGTCCGTGACTTCCTGGATGTCTTTCCGGAAGAATTGCTAGGTGTTCCACCTGACAGGGATGTCGAGTTCGTGATAGACCTTGTTCCAGGAACCGTCCCGATCTCTAGAAGACCCTATAAGATGGCACCCCTAGAACTAGCTGAACTTCAGAAACAACTCGATGAGTCCTTGAAAAAGGGTTTCATCCGTCCTAGTTCTTCTCCATGGGCTTGCCCCGTCCTTTTCGTCAAGAAGAAGGACGGAACGGATCGGATGGTTGTAGATTACCGACCTGTCAACTTGGTCACTATCAAGAACAAGTATCCGCTCCCCAGGATCAACGATCTGTATGATCAGCTCGCTGGATCCTCGGTCTTTTCCAAAATGGATTTGAGGTTGGGCTACCATCAAATCAAAATAAAAAACGGGTACATTCCCAAAACGGCCTTTGTTACTCGTTATGGCCAATATCAGTACACCGTCATGTCCTTCGGTTTAACCAATGCCCTAGCCACCTTCTCTCGGTTAATGAACTCAATCTTCATGGAGTATTTGGATAAATTCGTCGTGGTATACCTCAATGATATACTCATCTACTCCAAGAATGGGGAAGAACATGCCGAACATCTAAGGTTGGTATTGACGAAACTTCGAGAGCACCGCCTTTATGCCAAATTCTCCAAATGTGAATTTTGGTTGCCAGAAGTGACCTACCTAGGCCATGTAATCTCTGGTAAGGGTATTGCTGTCAATCCCGAGCGAGTTCAAGCCGTCCTTGATTGGACTCCACCTGAAACGGTCAAGCAAGTTCGGAGTTTCCTTGGCTTAGCGAGCTACTGTCGCCGCTTCGTCGAGAATTTCTCCAAGGTTTCTAAACCTCTAACTGAACTCCTCAAGAAAGATAAAAAGTTCGAGTGGACACCACAGTGCGAGTTCAGCTTTCAGGAACTGAAAATACGCCTGACATCTGCTCCTGTACTGGTACCACCAGATTTCTCTAAGGACTTTATTATCTATTGCGACACCTCGCAACAAGGACTAGGGTGCATACTCATGCAAGATCGGCAGGTAATTGCCTATGCTTCACGGCAATTACACCCACACGAGGAAAACTATCCCACACATGATCTAGAGCTTTCAGCTGTAGTCCATGCACTTAAAACTTGGCGACATTACCTCCTCGGTAATCGTTGCGAGATCTTCACTGATCACCAAAGTTTGAAATATATCTTCACCCAACCGGATTTGAATCTCAAGCAAAGACATTGGGTCGAGTTGATCTCAGATTATGACTTAGGGATAACTTACACCCCGGGAAAAGCCAATAGTATGGCTGATGCACTAAGTCGTAAATCCTATTGTAACAACCTAATGTTACAACAAGGTCAAGCACTTCTCCATGAGGAATTTCGGAAGCTTAATCTTGACATTGTACCTCAGGGATTCCTATCTACCTTGGTGGTGAAACCGACCCTTATGGATCAGATCATAACCGCCCAGCGGTATGACAAGGGCATATCTCGGATCAAGCAGAACATTGCTAGCGGAGCTGTTAAATGTTTCTCTATGAATGATCAAGGTGTTGTCTTCTTTGAGAACCGCATAGTGGTTCCCAAGAAACAGCAACTACGGCAATTGATCCTTAAGGAATCTCATGAATCCCCTCTCACCATTCATCCTGGTAGTACTAAAATGTATCAAGACCTACGCCAGAGGTTTTGGTGGACTAGGATGAAGAGAGAAATTGCTCAATAAATTGCTAATTGCGACGTTTGTCGTTGTGTAAAAGCAGAGCATCAACCGCCTGCTGGCACCCTTCAACCTTTGGCTATTCCTGAATGGGAATGGGAAAAAATCAGTATGGATTTCATTACCAGGTTTCCCAGGACCAAGAAGGGGAATAATTCTATCTTCGTCGTTGTCGATCGTCTTTCCAAAGTGGCCCACTTCCTACCTATTCGTGAGAGTATAACCGCTAGCCAGCTAGCTGACTTGTACATCTCCCGAATAGTGTCTCTTCATGGTGTTCCATTGGAGATTAACTCATACCGTGGGAGTCTTTTCACCTCTCGATTTTGGGAAAGTTTCCAAAATGCTATGGGAACTCGTCTCTCCTTTAGCACCACCTTCCACCCCCAATCAAGTGGTCAAGTAGAATGAGTCAATCAAATTCTGGAGGATATGCTTCGAGCTTCTGTCATCTCTTTCGGTATGGATTGGGAGAAATGCCTCCATTCGCGGAGTTCGCTTATAACAATAGTTATCAAGCTAGTTTGGGCAAAGCTCCTTTCGAAGTTCTCTATGGACGAAAATGTCGAACGCCTCTTAACTGGTTAGAAACCGGGGAAAGACAACTCTTTGGCCCGGATATGATTCAGGAAGCAGAAGAGCAGGTTCGCATTATTCATGAGAAATTGAAAACCGCCCAATCTCATCAAAAGATCCAATATGATCGCAAATATAAGCTCATGACTTATGAAGTTGGCGAGAGGTCTTACCTTCGGGTTACTCCTTTGAAGGGAACCCATCGTTTCGGTATCAAAGGCAAATTGGCTCCTCGTTACATTGGACCCTTTCGCATTCTTGCCAAATGAGGAGAAGTTGCCTACCAATTGGAACTACCTCCGCATCTTTCTAGAGTTCACGATGTCTTCCACGTTTCTCAACTCAGGCGTTGCTTTGCGGATCCTATCCGTGGAGTGGACCATGAAACGCTAGATCTCCAATATAATCTCACATATTGGGAATATCCCGTTCGTATCCTTGATCAAGCCGAGCGTACCACTCGACGCCATAACATCAAGTTCCTCAAGGTTTAATGGTCACACCATTTCGAGAAGGAAGCCACTTGGGAAAGGGAGGATCGTCTTTGACTTGAGTACCCCACCTTCTTCCCGCCAGATCCTAAATCTCGGGACGAGATTCTTTTGAGTGGGGGTGAGTTGTCACACCCTAGCTAGTTCATGCATTAGAGTGTTGCATCATGTCTACTTTTCCAGAATCCTGAAATGGGGATGGCAGAACCCCCAGCACCCCCTGAAACAACTAGGGTTTACTAAAATCATTTTCAATGAACCTGAAATGCCCTTCTAAAATGTCCATCCTTTTTGTCTTGGGTTAGAACCTCTGACAAAATGGGTTCACTTTTTTCTAGGTCATCACAAGATCATTGAATTAAATTATAGATAACTTGCACTTGGGCATTTAAATGCTAGTAAATATTTTAAATGCCCAAATAATTCTGGAAATAAGTGTGGGCTGTTGGAAATAATCCAAATAGAGCCCCTGATTATTTTCAGGATTTTTGGAAGTGCCTAACTATTTTTAATAAAGCCACACAGTTATAGAAAAATAGAAAAAAAAACAAAAACAGAATTAAGAGAGGGAGAGAAACTCACCTGGCAGCCCACTGGCCGGCCCAACACTGTGCTGGCCCGTGCCAGCCAGCTACTTCCTCTTGCGAGGCAGGCAGAGAGGTGATGCCGGTGAGCGCGAGCTCGCCACGGCGCCAGCTGCTTGCCGCCCGTGCCCCTGAACACCTGGGCAGGCTCCACGTCGCCGCCCCGACCTCGCAGACATGTCGCCCGCTCCTCTGTCTCTCTCCCTCGCTCTCTCGCACCATGGCCGACGCCCCTGCCGCCGCACCATCGACGTAGCCGCGTTCTCCGTCGTCCCTGCACCGTGCCAACTTGTCCACGAGCTCTGCCGTCGTCCGCAACGTCGAGCTAGCCGAGCCCCGAGCGCTCGCACGCTCTCCCTCGTCTTCACCGAACGCCGACGCAGATCCCCCTCGCCGTCTCCGCCGCACCAGCTCATCCCCGACCGTGTCGTCTGCACCGTCATGTTCGCCATGAGCTGCTGCACCTCTCCATCCCTCCCGTCCTTGCTCTCGTGCCTCATAGCCACCGCACCGAGCTTGGCCGCACCCGCCGCCGCCACTACACGTCGCCATCATGGCCACATCCACTTGGGCTTGATTCCGAGCACGTCACCATCTTCACCGCACTCGTAGGAGCCCAACGCACCACTCCACGCACCTCGCCGTGCCCCGTAGCCTCGGGTTCGACCTCGCCCGAACTCCGGTGGCCGCCAAGGTCGTCGCCGGCGTCATTTCTGGCGACCCTGAGCCCAACCACTGCCACCACTCGACGCGGCTTGCTCCCAGCTACGCGTAGGAGGTCTCCGCCGTCCATTTGGTCATTGGAGTGCAAAACACGCACTGCCCCGCCGCGTCTGGCCTCGCCGGCGGCTAAACGCCAACGAGTTTGACCCCGTTTGACCCGGTTTGACCTCGGGTGGGCCCAGTTTAATCCCCCAAGGTCACTAACGTGTGGGACATGCCCCTGTTTAGTTTAGTGTTAGCTTAGTCAACACTATTTACTTTAGTTAATGGGTTGACTCACTGACATGTGGGCCCAGGCCCTAACTAACCTAGATTAGTACTAACCTAACACTAACTAACTGTGTTAGTTAGTTGTTACACTGACAGACGGGACCCACTGGTCAGGTTTGACCTGGGCTGGCGCCTTTGACCTGCTGACGTCACCCTGACGCAATGCTGACGTAGTAATTCAATTACTGGAATTATTCTTATATAGGAAATTCCAGAAATTGTCCTAAACTTCAAAAATTCATCACAATTAATCTGTAACTCCAAATGCATAGATTTATATATGAAATTTGATCAAAAAATTCAATCTTTCCATCTGTAATGGTTTCATGCATGACAGAACACTTTAAAGTTGTTGTTTAGGTGAAACGAGCTAAAGCACTTATATGACTTAATAACATGAGCTTCCATTTGAATCTTTGATTCAAATAGACTCAAACCAACATGTTTTGCAATGCATTAGCCAAGACACATCATATTGCCATGTCATAGCATGCATCATACTGTTGCATATTGCCATGTGATGATTGTGTTCTGTGGTGTCTTTTGTGGTAGGTTCTACCTCCGAGGATACCTTCGATTATCTGACTGAAGGGCAGTACCCTACTACTACTCCATCAGGCAAGCAGCCCCATTGATCATATCGATACAATCCCATGTTCTCGCTCCTGCTCTCATTTACTGCATTAAGACAACAATGTTTCAAACTGTTGTGTGCTGCGATAGTTGAACCCTTATCCTCTACATGACCTGTCATTGCCACAGTAACTAGATGAAACCCACTAGCATGTGTAGGAGTTGATTGAGCCATGTCTGTGTTTCCTACCTTGCTATGCCTGCTATGCTTAGAGTTGTGTCAGGTCTGGTTCATCTGGGTGATGGGCTAGAGTGAAATGATACGTCAGTAATGTGAGGGATGTGTTGAACATGATTTGGTAAAGGTATCGATGAGAGGCCATGTAGGAGTACATGGTGGGTTGTTTCACTGAGGCCGTCCTTAAGAACTGAGATCTGTATGTGTGATTTAAGATTCAGTTACTACCATGCATTGGGATCCTTAATTGACCCTCTCGGCTTCTTAACCACCCTAGTCCTCTGTCCAGGAGTTGCAACTAGTTTCTAGTGTTTATAGGTTATGTGTTGGCGGCCGTGCGTAGCGCTGACCCTAGGGGTGGGCTATGATGCGGTAGATTCACCATGGCACGGTGTACCGAGTCGCCCATTTGGTGTCTCGGGAACCCTGTACACATCGTTCGGGGCCGTATGTGGAAACCTCGGCCGGACTCCCTGCGGATGGAACCTGGATAGGCGATAGACCTAGACTAGAGACTTGAGTGTTTAGGTAGGCCGTGGCCGACACCCTTGTTGGGCTTCTGCTTGAAGGTTGCCGAGTACATGTCATGTAAATGACGATAAGTGGTGAGAGCGTGTATGAAGAAGTACACCCATGCAGGGTTAACCTCATCTATTCGAATAGTCGCGTCCGCGGTAAAGGACTACTTGGTTGCCTATACACTTCATAGACAAGTTAATGGTTACTACTAAAAGACTCAAGATAAGTGTGAGTACCGCGGATGGCCCTCTTGTGGGATGATGAGGGAGGATCCACGGTGGAGTATTGTGATGGTGACTAGTGGACTCGTGTGCGAAAACTATTTTACAAGTGGTGTCTCGTAGGATAGCTTAGCCAAGAGTCAAAGATGGTTTGCTGCCATAACCCCACTACCTTCTTGAGAATGAGCATGTATAGTAGGATCTGTGTAAGACTTGCTGAGTACCTTTGTACTCATGTTGCTTTAATTACTATTTTCAGACGACGACAACACCCCCTCCGACGGGTTTTACGTAGACCTCGACGTCGATGAGTGACTTGCCACCCAGGTGGTGATTCCGAGCCATGGAGGGCCCTATGTAGATAGACAGGCTTCATCAAGCCTTCTTTCTTTCTAGTGTCTGTACTCAGACTAGTTTGCTCCTGCATGTGCTTGTATGTTTGTATGACTTGAGTGTCGGGTCATGTGACCCCTACCTGTATGAACATGTTATGTATGGCTCTCCGGAGCCTTTAAATAAAGTACTTGTGTTGTAGAGTTTTGTTGTGATGCCATGTTGTATTTACACATATCGAGCATATTGTGTGTATGATTGAAATGCTTGGTATGTGTGGGATCCGACAATCTAGTTGTTTATCCTTGGCAGCCTCTCTTATGGGGAAATGTAGTCTAGTGCTTCCATGAGCCATACTAGTCTGCTACAGCCCGGTTCACCGGAGTCCTGCTAGCCCAGCACTACTGCTCGAGCACTTGACTGGCCGGCATGTGATTCACTTTGTTCCTGTGTCTATCCCTTCGGGGAGATGTCACGCGGTGACATCTGGAGTCCTGCCTAGCCTGCTACAGCCCGGGTTCACCGGAGTCCTGTTAGCCCAGTGCTACTGCCCGGATTCACACACTGCTGACCGACATGGTCGATGTTGAATCATGTATGCTTGTCCCCGTAAGTTTGTGCCGCTTTGGGTTCACGACTAGCCATGTCGGCCCAGGTTCTCTGTCATATGGATGCTAGCGGCACTATCATATACGTGAGCCAAAAGGCGCAAACGGTCCCGAGCCATGGTAAGGTGACACCCGTGGGAATACCATGTGTGAGGCCGCAAACTGATATGAGGTGTTATAGGCTGGATCAGTGTGACTTGGAATCAGGGTCCTGACAACATGTCCGGCACACGGAGGAGGAAGATCTAGGGTTCGTCCGCGAGATTTCGGAGGGAGACACATATATATAGGTAGAGGGAGCTAGGAGAGTCCAAATGAGGTGCGGTTTTCGGCCACGCGATCGTGATCGAACGTCCAAGAGGATGGAGGGGGTTTGGATGGGTTATTGGGCCACTTTGAAGGGGTGTTGGGCTGCAACACACACGAGGGCTTTACAGTTCCCCGGTTAACCGTTGGAGTATCAAATGAACTCCAAATGGCATGAAACTTGACAGGCGGTCTACCTGTAGTGAACCAAGGCCGCTTGGCAAATCACAGTCCAATCCCAGAACGTTCAACACCCGCACACGAAAAGAGGCAAAAGGAGGCGCCGCATGACATAGGAGTGTCGGATCACAAAACGGACAACAGGGAAAATGCTCAGATGCATGAGACGAACATGTATGCAAATGTGATGCACATGATGACATGAACAAATGACAAGGCAACAGCAGCGAATAACTGGAAGACACCTGGCGCAATGGTCTCGGGGCATTACAACACCCCACCACTACGAGAGGATCTCCTCCCGAGATCTAGGATGGCACCAGAGGGAAAATGGGAGAGGAAGAAGTAAAACAAGTTGCTTCTTTGACAAACGAGTGAAACCACGAACCTTGAGATGTTGAACAACTTCGAGAAAAGAATACAACGGAGATGAACAAAGTTGACAATCTTTGTTAGAAAAGAGGAGAACAAATTCGGACAGCACTCCGGTTAAATGGATAAGCACGAAAAGAACACGATCTTGACAATTCGAGGTGATGATTGAAAAGAGCAACATCACAAAGCCTCCGGGAGAAAGAATAGAATATCGATCATTGGAATAAGAATGATGAAGAAAATGTCAACTTCTGCCACAAGTGAGCTTGGAAAGCACCCTTCCAAGAAAGATATAACGAAGTTGTTGGAAAACCAACAACGAAACGAATAAACTTGCAGTGGGCTTATGGAAAATTTCTCAAAACTATGAGGTGAAATTCTGCCACTAACGGAAACAATGGGTTTTGATTGATATGAACAAGGGGACGAGAAACTTATTTCACCGAGAGGATAAATGAAGAACTAGGGTCGTTTATAAGCACCATAAATAGCAACAATCCTTAGGGAAAGCTTTTGGTGAAATATTACCCAATATAACTCCAATGAAGAGATTGATGGATTGAAAAGATGTCTTGAACGAAGATAAAATGATGGATTTTAGATATGTCACTCTTGAAAACTTGTGAATCATGAAACACGAAGGGAAATTATCAACAATGACATAACACCACCTGAAAAGATAAGATAGAAAGAATTGCACTTCGGAATGCCAGATGAAGAATACTTGAGCTCCTATGAAAAGAATCTTGATAAGCACTTCGAGAAGGAATTTAAATCTTTGATGAACCATCATTTAGAGCCTCCATAAAGAACTCCAGTAATAAAAGAATGATCAAACGAAAATAAAGAGAAATTTAAAACACAAGGTGAATCCTTGCAATGATTTAGATGAAGCTTTGAAATGATATACCCGAGAAAACTTGGAACTCAGGAAAGATTGAAGAACAACTAAAATCAAGAATTTTGATGAACCTCCGGAATAAGGAATTGAATATCCTCGATGAAACAAGAATAAGAATTACATTATGCTTATCCTTCACCAATTAAATTGATGACGAGCAAACAGATTTGGCATACTACTTATTCTCGTAGAAAAGGATTAAGAGAGATATAGCGTAAACTTGAGAAGGTCTTCAACGAACCATCGGTAGGATTGGAAAGAGCAAATGAATTGATATGATAATCAAGGAAGAAGAATCTTGGAAGAACCACCGTTAGAATTGAAAATGAACAAAGAAAAGATAAAGAAACACCGGGAAGAATTAGAGAATGAAGATACTTGAGAGAATTTAGATGCCAGTGAACGAAGAGATCCCGAGTTGATTAGAGAATATTTGAACGATGCACTGGTAAGATTTCGATAATGAGAGCTGAAAGCTGGAATGAATAAACCCAAAATGATGACCTTCGGAGAATCAAACTGAAATGACTCTTGAAATGCTCCGGATGGGTGAAAATAATTCTCACAACCAAAAACAACTATGAGAGGATGGCATGAAGCTAGAACCACGAATATTTGATAGAACAGATAAGATTTGGAGGAAAACCCTTCTTCGGTCTTCAAATGTTGAGAATGACGATCAGAAACACCACCATGAATTGTTGAGATACTCCAGGATGACGAATAGAAAGGTTGAGTTAACCATGAAAGAATTTGACAGATCTTGGATAAAGACATATGACTGATGATAATCCATTCTTACGTCAAGCTTGAAATGAATTTGAGAAATAACTCCGGAAGAAATTAGAAGAGTCAGGTAAGATCCTGGAAAAAGACCTGTGGGTTAGGGACCACTCAAGAGAAACACCGTTGAAATGATTTAAAGAGAGAGATTGCACGAGTTGAATTAAAATGCTTGAATGAGATAACATCCTCGAAAGAGCTTGAACGAATGTAGAGTGGAAACACGAATCTTCGAGATATCTTGAGCACTCCGGAACAATAGAATAGCGAGCGTGGAATGATTATGAGGTGCCCCGGTCATGGGAAAAGCATTTGAAACGAGGAAAAGGATATGATCAACACGAAACCTTGAATTGAATCCACCGGAGAAGGAAAAAGAAACGAAGAATGATGAACTTAAAGCTCCGTTAGTATCTTCATGAGAATCACCGGGTAAGAACATGAAGGAAAAGAATGGAGAGACTTCCATCAATAAAATGGATAGTTGATTAAGACATCTGATTCCTTGAAGGAAAAGGGTGGGAGGGCGGGAAAAACAAAGACAACTTGGGATGAATGAAACAAACACCGTTGAGAATACTTAGAGTTGATCTTGCGAATGTTGAAATGATCGGATCCACTTGAAGAGAAACACGCCGGTTGAAAAGGATAGGCATGACCATCTCGATGATAGAAAAGGATTAGCACTCCCATAGAAATATGAGAACACCGCTTAGGAAAGGTATGGAATCAACATTTGACTTCGAAGCAACTCGAATACCACAACTCAAAACAAAACAAAGGATTGGCTTGGAAAATAAGCCGGAAACAAACATATGATAGATCCCATATCGTATCATGTGTCTGTTGGAACTATATTCTAGGAGCTACTTGAATTCCCACTTATAAACTCCCGAAACTTTCTGGTTATGCAATCAGGTGTTGGGGATACAGGGGAAGCATAATATCTCACCCAAACTAACAAATCCTACATCCAGCTATATCCATCCTTCAACACATAACCAAGAAACCTTCGGAAATCATTTACCTCAACCTTCGAAAAACATCCTTTATACGAGTTATGGCAATACTCCCGAACTCCCACCCCAGTATTGGGTGGCGTCGAGGTTATCTCACCAACAACTGCATCAAAGAGATTTTCTATGTCGGCGAACTCAGGTATTCCAGAACTGCAACGATAAAATTGTGACGACAACACCTCGGAGCTCAACTCCCCGGGACACTGCCACAACCCCTAAATGTCAGGAGGCACCAAGAACAATGTTCTCATCACAAAACTATCAAAACGATTCCAAGATACCCGCGTGATCCTAAATTTTTTTTAGTGAAATTTGAGGAGAGAAGAGTCAAAACTCTACGTCAGGAGGCCTCACCGGAGCGACGAAGGGACTGAGGAGTAAAAAGAATCCTACTCTCCGATATATATAATCCTATCAGACTAAAAACATTTTTCTAGACTCAACAACGCCAGCGATTAGATCAAGCAGGGGGCTCCTAAGTCAGGGAAGGCTCTGATACCAACTTGTAACACCCACGATGCGGCTATATCTCCCACGTGTCAGAGCACGACTTAGAGACATAACCGCATAGTAGGCATGTCGAGGGGTAATCTTTACACATCCCATGTACTAAATAAGAAAGGGATAAAGAGTTGGCTTACAACCGCCACTTCACGCAATAAATAAATATAGCATTACATCATCCAGAATACAATCAAGGTCCGACTATGGAACCAAATAAAGAAAGACAACCCCTAATGCAAAAGATCCCTGATCGCCCCAACTGGGCTCATCTATCGATCAAAAGGAAACGAAACACCACAACAAACACGATCTTCATCGAGCTCCCACTTGAGCTCAGCTGCGTCATCTGCACTGATATCAACGGCACCTACAACTGGTTTTGGAAGTAATCTATGAGTCACGGGGACTCAGCAATCTCACACCCTCGTGATCAAGACTATTTAAACTTATGGGTAGGAAAAGGGGGTAGTGAGGTGGAGCTGCAGCAAGCACTAGCATATATGGTGGCTAACTTACGCAAATAAGAGCGAGAAGAGAAGCAAAGCATGGTCGTGAACTAGAAGTGATCAAGAAGTGATCCTGAAACTACTTACGTTCAAGCATAACACAAGAACCGTGTTCACTTCCCGGACTCCGCCGGAAAGAGACCATCACGACTATACACGTGACTGATTCATTTTAATTAAGTTAAGTGTCAAGTTCTCTACAACCGGATATTAACAAATTCCCATCTTCATATAACCATGGGCACGGCTTTCAAAAGTTCAAAACCCTGCAGGGGTGTCCCAACTTAGCCCATCACAAGCTCTCACGGTCAACGAAGGATATTCCTTCTCCCAGAAAGACCCGATCAGGCTCGGAATCCCGGTTACAAGACATCTCGACAATGGTAAAACAAGTCCAGCAAAGCCACCCGATCTGCCGACATCCTGATAGGAGCTGCACATATCTCGTTCTCAGGGCAACACCGGATTGTCCAAACTTCCGGTAGGTCAGCCCAGAGTTGCCCCTGGTGGCCACCGGCGGCTGACAGGTTC
>NC_041392.1:375505673-375540210 GCF_002162155.2 Triticum dicoccoides | reverse complement strand
AAATATGACCCTTGGGTTGGCCGACCCAAGGGAAGGGTAATAGGTTGTTAGGCAAATGTAAAACCAAGGTTGGGCCTTGCTGGAGGAGTTTTATTCAAAGCGAACTGTCAAGGGGTTCCCATAACAACCAATTGTGTAAGGAACGCAAAATCAAGGAACATAACACCGGTATGACGGAAACTAGGGCGGCAAGAGTGGAACAAAACACTAGGCATAAGGCCGAGCCTTCCACCCTTTACCAAGTATATAGATGCATTAATTAAATAAGAGATATTGTGATATCCCAACATATAACCATGTTCCAACATGGAACAAACTCCATCCTCACCTGCAACTAGCAACGCTACAAGAGGGGCTGAGCAAAGCGGTAACATAGCCAAACAACGGTTTGCTAGGACAAGGTGGGTTAGAGGCTTGACATGCCAATATGGGAGGCATGATAAAGCATGTGATAGGTATCGCGGCATAGCAACAGAGCGAGCAACTAACAAGCAAAGATAGAAGTGATTTCGAGGGTATGGTCATCTTGCCTGCAAAGTTCTCTGAGTTGACGTAAGCTTGATCCTCGTAAGCGTACTCAACGGGTTCCTCGATCATGAACTCATCTCCTGGCTCTACCCAAAGCAAGAACACAAGGAAAGGACCAACAATCAATCACGGTGCAATGCGCAAGCAACATGATGCAAAACATGGCATGATATGCGGGATGTGATATGCAATGCATATGCATGCTTCAGAAGGGAAAGATTGAACCAGGCATCAACTTGGCAAACCAAGTGTGCCGCTAGAAAGATGAGTTGATTTCGGTCGAAATCGATACAAAGATCACCGGAATCGGATGCACGGTTTGCAAATGGCAAGCAAAACAAGAATGGCACCATTCTGCGATTAACAGCACGATGCCATCCAGAATGCAACAAGAAACTAAGCTACTGCACTCTAACATAGCAAAAAAGCACATGGCAGTGATCTACTCAAGATGCTTGACAAAAGATGAACACTGAGCTATGGCTAAATCACACAAGATCAGGTTCAAACAAGCATGGCAAAAGAGCAAAAGATAACAGCATCACAGACTTAGTGAAAATACTAACATGACAGGATTTAACATCAGGAAGCAATGTTTAGAGCAAGATAACAACATACTATAGGAACGGAACATAGCAATACAAGGCATGGCATGAATCTACTCAAAGCATATAACAAAAGTCCCTTACTGACCATAAGCCAAAAAGGAAAATAAGATATGATGGGACCCATTTGAACATAGCAAGTTTCATTAACAAATTCAGACTTTGCAGAAAACTGGACATGGCAAAAACAGAGTAACGTAGGAATGTTTGCGAGCTCGATGCACTCAACACAAGGCATTGCATGACAAGCTAAGCATACTAACAGCAAGAAGACATGATCAAGAAGCTATATATGGCAAGAACAATCTCATAGCATGCATGTATCAACTACAACAACCTTAGCAAAATTGATTAACACGTAAAAAATCTGCCAGGAACATTTTATAGCAAAAGTAGAGCAAGATTGAGTCATGCTAGAGTACTCCATAAATGCAAACACGGACATGGATGGATAGAGCATAACCATATGTCAAAATCATCCTTACTGAACATACTCAAAAGAGGCATGGATCACTCTGTAGCAACATGAATGCATGGCATAAAAATAACAGCAGGGAAATGACTTAGTGAAATTCCAAGTCCCTGAAATCAGCAACATTACGAGAGCTACTTTGCATGCATGTGCTAGTCACCACATTGATCACAAAAATACATGGCATACACCCCTGTAAAGATGGCATGGAATAGCCCAAAACACATGTAGAGCTCAAGTCCATAGGAAGCACACAATAATCATGGCAAAAATGACAAATGCTCATAAACTGATAAGAATCAGGAACTAACATTTTATAGCACTCTTGCAACAGACATTAGGGCATCAATATGGACTCAAACAAGCATGGTGCAATGGAACAAAATGAAGAGGACATCCAGACAAACAAATATGGCACACTCAAAACGGAGCTACGGATGCGGAGTTATGCCATGATGAAAAGTGCTTCAGAAAGTAAAACAAAAAGACATGAATATTTCGGGGTCAACCTAGGGTTTGACCCGATCCAGATCTGGGTGACGCGGGAACCGAGAATGGCCGGAATCGAAGCTCGCCGGAGTGGAAGAAGGAGGCGGTTGGCATCGGAGTTCGTCGGGGATGCGGGGAGAGGCCAGATCCGGGGTCGGCCGGGGCGGATCCGTCCGGCAGTGGACGCGGCGGCGAGGGAGAGGACCGCGATGGGCGGAGGCGAGGTGCGGCGGGCAGAGTGGCGCGGCGCTGGGCATTGGGGACGGCGCTCGGCGGCGGAGCACGCGACGTCCGGTCGCCGGAGGCGGACGCGGGCGGAGGAAGGCGGCGGGGTGACTTGGGCGCTCGGGCCTGGTCGCGGCTCGGGCGGGCCGGCCTCTGGCCCCGCGGGCCGCGGTGGCGGAGGGACGCGGCCGGACACGTGGCGTAGCGCGGTTGGGCGCGGGCGACGGCGGCGGTGACGTGTCGCCTCACGATTGGCCGGGTGATGTGGCCGGCGGACATGTCCGGCGTCGGAGTGGACATGTCCGGCGCACGGAGGAGGAAGATCTAGGGTTCGTCCGCGAGATTTCGGAGGGAGACATAGGAGAGTCCAAATGAGGTGCAGTTTTCGGCCACGCGATCGTGATCGAACGACCAAGAGGATGGAGGGGGTTTGGATGGGTTATTGGGCCACTTTGAAGGGGTGTTGGGCTGCAACACACACGAGGGCTTTACGGTTCCCAGGTTAACCGTTGGAGTATCAAACGGACTCCAAATGGCACGAAACTTGACAGGCGGTCTACCGGTAGTGAACCAAGGCCGCTTGGCAAATCTCGGTCCAATCCGAGAATGTTCAACACCCACACACGAAAAGAGGCAAAAGGAGGCGCCGGATGACATAGGAATGTCGGATCGCAAAACGGACAACGGGGAAAATGCTCAGATGCATGAGACGAACACGTATGCAAATGTGATGCACATGATGACATGATATGAGATGCATGACATGCAAACAAATGACAAGGAAACATCAGCTAATAATTGGAAGACACCTGGCGCAACGGTCTCGGGGCGTTACAGACGGGGGCTGATGCAGGAGCGATGCCGGACTGTCCTCCAACCGAGGACTCGGATGATGTATCTGTCACCAACTCGAAAGTGGAGAGTGCTATGAGTCATCAGCATCGCTGGAACATTTTACAAGATCCTGGCTTTTCGGAAGGGTCGTTTAACGCCTTCAATGCAGCCGACGCATACATCCAGGCTGCTCGAGATGGGATTAGCAGGGCTGCAAAGCAACATTTGAAAGATGTGCAGGTAAATTCCCTTTGTTTGACTATGATAACCATATGCCAGTAGCCCTAGAGACTTAAAGGAGTTGAAACAACTGATTTAAGGATCAATGTACAACCAGGTGCTTACGGAGAAGAATATCCATCTGGCTCAGGAACTAGAAAAGTGTCAGCGCCAGCTGCTTGCTGCTAACGCCGAACTGGAGAAATACAGGGCATCTCCAGGTAATGTTTTCCTCCATCAAAAATTCATAAGGCTACACCAATAATGTGAATCTTGGTTCTAATCTTTGTGTTGGGTCATTTAGACCAAGTTCGAGAGCAGCTTGATGCCGCTCGAGGCGAAGAACACGGAGCCAAAAAGCTACTAGCAGCGGGCGAGCGTGTATTGACAAAGGTTGTTGAAGAGAAAAAGAAACTCCACGATTCGAACATCAACCTATGCGAAGAACTGAAAGATGTGCGAGCGCAACTAGACGACTCTGTGAAGGAGAACAGAAGCTCCGAGGCGGCATATTCAGTATGTGGCCGCTTTTGTCTTATAACAGTTTGGAGGTGGCGGTGGCTGATATAGCTGTAATTGCAGGTGTGTTGACGAACCGCCCCAAAGAGGAAGTGTCCGGATCATCAAATGATCTTCTGCAGGAGCTGTCACAGTTGCATGAGCAAGCTCGACAGGCTATGCGGAGTGTAGCCAAGGCTTTATGGCCATCCGACTCCCCTCCAGGAAGCATGGAAAAGCTGGTAGAGCTATTCAAGGGAGTGCGGCAGCGTATCCGGCTATGGAAGATAGCTGCCTGCCGAGAGGGTGCGCGAGAGGCCTGGGCCATGGTGAAGACGCGCTATACCAAGCTGGATCCTAATCACATGGCTCGCGTCGGGCCGGTAGGGCCGAATGGGGAAGAAATTCCTATTAGTATAGTATATGGCCAAGTAGAGGTGGCCGCCAAATATTGCCAACAGGATTGTAAGTTAGACTGCCTGTTGGAAGGTGTAGAGGAAGAGGTGTTCGAGTTCAAATGACTGTGTACTTTCCTCATCTAGCTTAATTGTATATCATTTGTCATGGCAGACATTTTCGCTTCAACCTCCAGACTCTAAGGTGCGGAGTGTTTCCACCGTCGCGGCCGAATAGGCCGGGGTATGCTTGGAAAACTAGGCGTAGGGGTCATAGTTGCTTGAACAGACAAGTTATATCTGGCTAGCTATGTTATATTACATTAAGGTCGTAACAAACATCTTCCAGATAGAATAGTTCTGTTAAGGGTTCCTTTCCCTGGGTGTGCATGCATTCAATGTACATGCCCGAATTGTGATGCGAGCACCACAGTTTGTATAATTTCTGGGGTGCACAATGGAGTGAGTTTAGAAAACATTTTTAATTCACCGACCGAATATTTCCTTTAAAACGCTAGCTTTCGGCTTCACCCAGTCTGAGGTACACATCCGGATGACCCGGTAGTAACAATCGCAGATGTTCTCCCTTTATGCCCTAGCCGAACTAACGGGAACGTAGGGCATAAACACAGGAGCCAGGCAACCCAGCTTGGCCAAAACTTAAGTCATATCGATGCATATAGTGGCGAAAAAAGGTACATATGGAAAAAATCATATGTGAGGAGCTTAATGCTCAAGAAATGACAAGAACTTCTATCCGAGAATCCCCCGGGTACAAGCAACATACATGTTTAAAGATGTATGTGTCGATGTTGTGCGGTCTGGCCGTACCGAAGCTGATGAGGACATGACTACCTTGGATACGACCAAAAATATTGCATACATGCATATTTGTCAGGTGATTTCTAGTGCAAACTATTCAATAATCTATTTATGTTATCCAGAACAAAAATACTTCACACACTTTTGTGTTTTGTCTAATTGCATGTGTATGGGACATTTGTACAATCCACATATGAAGATAAGGGAAAAGGAGAAGTTTAGGTTTTGTTCAAAAAGTGCTCTCACGTCACTTTTGGGCCAAGAGAAGATAGAGTCCAAGTCTCTCATGTTCTGGATTCACATTCGGACTGCACAGACATACCTGACTCAAAACGTCAACAACTTTTTCATACAGACTCCGAATTGGGTGATTCTTTTTTTTTGTTGAAAAGTAGATTTCGTGCTCTTTCCAACCCAATTGGAATCACCTTCAAATTCGTCCGGAGCATTGATATATCGACGAAACAATCTGACGCTGCAGCAGAATCCGAGTCAAACAACAAGTCCAAAGGTGTTGCACCACCTTCACTTGGGCCCATGAGCCTTGTACGACCTAGGGTTAGTTTTAGGCTGCCTTGGGACGTCCTTCCACCTCCTTGGCCGCCACCCCTTGCTCCTATATAAGTAGATCCATCTAGTAGCTTTTTTCTTGGGATTTGTTTAGTTAAAAGTTAGCCATTGCAACTTCGTGTACTTCATTTGTGTCCAACGACCAGACCAAGACCGCTTACGGATCCTCACCATTAACAATACTTCATATATATTCGCAATATTCAGATTACTTTATCATATTCTTCCTCGTTCTTCGATTGCTTGCAGGAATAGACCTTCGTGGTCAGGCTGACCGTGCTTCCAGCATCGTCAGTAACCTCAGGAGATTCGTTTAGCGATTGCTAAGGCGCAACGTCGTGCACGTTTGTAGTCGGATCGTGAAAGTCGTCTCCACCAAATCGATAGTTATCATCTCATCGAAAGATCGGGACCCTCGCCTCTATCAAGTGGTATCAGTTTTCAGGTTGCTCGGTGAGAATTTCCAGTTTTCCTAGATTAGATTTATTTTCTTACCTATTGTTCAAGAAAAAGCCACAAAAATAAGTTAGATCTATTCATCCTTTGTCCAAGCCAGTCTGAGCCTTTGCAATTTTTTTTCATTGCTTGCATAGTTGAATTATCGATTGCATCGTCATGTCGAGTTGCTGGTCTTCGTGTCTAGTTCATTTAGAGTTTCGAGTTCTGTTCACATTAGTCACGCCGTCGCTGCATCATTATCCCTTCCGCTGTCCACCACCCATCCATCAATTTCCACCACGTGCTACCCACCGTTCATTGTCATAATCATAGTTGAGATCGTTCACATCTTCGCTTGATCCAATCTGCATCTTATCTAGTTTGTTTTGGAAAGAGGGAGAGAGAAAAAAAGAGAGAGAGAAAAAGAAAAAAACAGAAAGAAAAAGAAAAAAGTGTGAGGAAAAAAAAGAGAGAATAAAAAAACAAAATTCGGATCTATCTAGACTCAATCTCGTAGTTGAATTCGGATTAGAATCTGTTTTGTGCACTGTTCAGTAAAACAGGCATAACTTCCTCATACGAAGTCCGTTTTGGCTCCGCAAGTACTCAAATGAAAGCTAGCGACGAGCCGCATCTAAATAGTTGCAAAAGCTTATTCAATATTTGGCACCTCAAAATCGGCTTCTAAATAGGTCTTTTTGCTCTCCGAAGTGCACGAACACAACTTATTCCAGTTTTTCACGCCAGTTATCGAATTTTTTGACTCCTCATATCAACTCGGAATTGAGTGAATCATTTTGCGTTTGAAAGCTTGAGTCAATACCTTTTTTGAAAAAAATTATCAAAAAAATGGCACAAACTTTTCCGGAGGAAAGTTGGAGAGAAAGTTGTTGATATATCCTCCTTGGCTGTTGTTTCATATCATTATCTTTACTTCTATTGTGATCGTCACTTATATCTTGCTGTACAGAGCTACTTCATATCCTTTATTGATGCTAGTTGTGCTATGTCGTGACCTCATTAGTGTTCTAGGCTCACGTCTCTACTTCGGTCTAGCCTAGGACCAGCACAGT
Organism: Triticum dicoccoides; assembly: GCF_002162155.2. Classification (NCBI taxonomy): domain Eukaryota; kingdom Viridiplantae; phylum Streptophyta; class Magnoliopsida; order Poales; family Poaceae; genus Triticum; species Triticum dicoccoides. Next base: position 375,533,042 of record NC_041392.1, on the reverse strand, counting down.
ACCGTCGTTGAACGTTTATGCAACCTTGCATCTTTGAATTGATTATTACTAATCTTTTGCTACCATATATAGCCAACCCGGCTCCACATATTTCTACACCGTGTATACGTACGTTCCTAGGCAATCGCTTTACTCAATCTTCAGAGTTATTTGGCACCGCTGGTTGCCGATCACCACCTGCTGCATGGTAAGAACTTGTAAGATATTGAGATTTGCTATACTGTGAGCGTTTTACCACCACTTCCAAGTAGTTCATAGGAACGTTTTTTTGGATTCTGTTTCTTGTTTCTACTAATCATGACAGGATTTAGAGTCAATTCATGGGCTTTGTCAATCGTGGGAGACGTGCCACCACCTTTGCAAATACCACAACCGTCACAAGAGGTGCACAAACATCCAAATGCACATGACCAAGTTAATGTATCTATACCACCATTTAATGGCCATTTTTAGACCTGCTTTATATATTGAATGGGAGTTCAACATAAAAAATATATTTGCTTCCCATAATTTTGATGAACATAAAAAGGTCAAGGTTGCGGTTGGTTCTTTCACTGGTTATGCTTTGGTTTGGTGGAGTGAATATTGTCGGTTACACCCTGATTATATACCTACTACTTGGGATGATTTGAAACTTGCCATGCGACATACTTTTGTTCCCGCTTATTATACTCGCGACATGATTAAGAAGTTGCAACATTTAAAACAAGGTAGTGACACTGTAACAAAATATTATGATGATTTACAAACTACCTTGTTGCATTCCTCTTTAGAAGAAAGTGAAGATGATTTTATGGATAGATTTTGGGGAGGATTAAACCGTGATATTCAAGAGATATTAATTCATGAAGAGTGTTATCCTATGGACCATTTGTTTCATCTTGCTTGCAAAGCTGAACAGGGAATAAAATGACGTGTTGCCCACGAGGAGAACAAGCGCACGGTGCACATTCCAAGAGTTGATATGATTGTTCCTTCAACTACTAGGCATACTATGACAACCACATCTGTTGTTGTGAGGACTACATCACCTCCACCATGTGACACATCGCCTCCAAGAGTCACTACATCATCTGAGTTGATCATAAGAGGTAATGACAAAGGTACTGATCTTCCATCTCTACATGTGAATGATGAATGCCTTGTCAATTTGAATGCACCATCTGATGAGCTACCCACTACTTTGATCGTACCACCTATTTTGGAGGACTATGTTGATAATTTGACTTTGCCATGTGATCAAACAACTAAAATACCAATAATTTTGAGTGCATCCATTGAATTAACTGTTGATGCAAAAGAACCGATGTTTAATCATTTTGATATGACCTCTAATCTTGTTGATGATTCTGTGTCCAATGACTTATTGCATGTTTGCTTATTTAAGGATGTTGTAGCATGTAAATTTGATGCAAGTAAGATTTATTCACCAATGTTGGGATTGTTTAATGATGAATATTGTCAATCTTTTGATATGAATAACAACATCACGTATATGTGCAAACTTAGTTGCAATATTTTCATGCCTTCTACTTATGATAATATTTTGGCTTTATGTTTTATGATCTATGAAAGTTACTCACGTATACATGTGTCATATGTGCAAAAATCAAGAGAAGTAAAAATGGATGACATATACATATACAACATGTACACCTTGTCTCTTTTGTTAGCCACATTTCAGATTAAGAAACGCAGAGGACGGCTTTGTTTTCAAGAAGGGAGGATGATGAGGACATGACTACCTTGGATACGACCAAAAATATTGCATACATGCATATTTGTCAGGTGATTTCTAGTGCAAACTATTTAATAATCTATTTATGTTATCCAGGACAAAAATACTTCACACACTTTTGTGTTTTGTCTAATTGCAACTGTATGGGACATTTGTACAATCCACATATGAAGATAAGGGAAAATGAGAAGTTTAGGTTCTGTTCAAAAAGTTCTCTCACGTCACTTTTGGGCCAAGAGAAGATAGAGTCCAAGTCTCTCACGTTCTGGATTCAGATTCGGACTACACAGACATACCTGAATCAAAACGCCAACAACTTTTTCATACAGACTCCGAATTGGGTGATTCTTTTTTTGTTGGAAATTAGATTTCATGCTCTTTCCAACCCAATTGTATTCACCTTCAAATTCGTCCGGAGCGTTGAGATATCGACAAAACAATCTGACGCTGCAGCAGAATCCGAGTTAAACAACAAGTCCAAAGGTGTTGCATCACCTCCACTTGGGCCCACGAGCCTTGTATGACCTAGGGTTAGTTTTAGGCTGCCTTGGGACGTCCTCCCACCTCCTTGGCCGACACCCGTTGCTCCTATATAAGTAGATCCATCTAATAGCTTTTTCCTTGGGATTTGTTTAGTTAAAAGTTAGCCATTGCAACTTCATGTACTTCGTTTGTGTCCAACGACCAAACCAAGACTGCTTACGGATCCCCACCATTATCAATACTTCATATATATATTCGCAATATTCAGATATCTTTATCATATTCTTGCTCGTTCTTCGATTGCTTGCAAGAATAGACCTTCGTGGTCAGGCTGACCGTGCTTCTGGCATCGTCAGTAACCTCAGGAGATCCGTTTGGCGATTGCTAAGGCGCAACGTCATGCACGTTTGTAGTCGGATCGTCAAAGTCGTCTCCACCAAATCGATTGTTATCATCTCATTGAAAGATCTGGACCCCCGCCTTCAATCGATTTGGTGGATACGGCTTTGACGATCCGACTACAAACGTGCATGATGTTGCGCCTTAGCAATCGCTAAACGAATCTCCTGAGGTTACTGACGATGCCGGAAGCACGGTTAGCCTGACCACAAAGGTCTATTCCTGCAATCAATCGAAGAACAAGCAAAAATATGACAAAGTAATCTGAATATTGCGAATATATATGAAGTGATAGAGGCGAGGGTCCCGATGTTTTGATGAGATGGTGGCTATCATTTTCTGTGGGAGTCGACTTTGACGATCCGACTACGAACGTGCGAGACGTCGCGCCTTAGCAATCGCTAAACCAACTTCCGAGGGTTATTGACCACGCCGGAGCACGATCAACCTGACCACGAGGGTCTGTTTCCTGTGAGCAAATGAAGAACAAGCAAGAAACTGAGATTGCAATCTGGATATTGCGAATATAAGATGAAAGCTTTATTGATCAAGGTGGGGTTCTGTGACGTCTTGGTCTGGTCGTTGGACACAAATGAAGTACGCGAAGTTGCAGCTATGGCGAACTTTTGATCTAAACAAAACCCTCAGTCTAAACGACGCCCTAAGGGCTGTATATATGGAGGAAGAGGGGGGAATTTCGTGGCCCTTGAGGGTGGGGTCCGAAACCAACCCTAACTCTTGTTTCCCCACATATACGGACTCTAAAAATAGCCTATACTTAAGTATTTCGAAATTACATGGGCCTGGCCCATTAATAAGGTGACGCGGCACCTAGAATAGCCTATGGACGAATATTATGAAGTGGCATCTCGTATATTTCGTCCAAGGCTTCATGCACTCCTTATGGCGGCTTTAAAGTCCTGAAATCATCACTTGTAACTCCGTTCTTGATCCCCTTGCGCATGCCATCAACTCCATGTGTGTTCTTGCTCCAATGTTCATCCTTCTCCAAGCTAGGCCCTTCAATTGTAAGCAAAACAAATGTATCCAATTTAGGCAGCATCATAATCTCATGAACATTAGAATCATTACCAAGAAACGAAAGTACCTGGTAATTTAATTGGCTTGCTCGAGCTCTAGTAATTGGTCCAGTATATGTAACAGTAGGGGTTGTGGGTGTAACAATGGTATTGATGTCCTCATCATCCTCCCCTTCTTGAAATGAAGTCGTCCTCGACGGAAGCGCATCTTCCTCACCCAAATAAGGCTTCAAATCTACAATGTTAAAAGTGGGACTAACCCCAAAATCTACAGGTAGCTCAAGTTTATATGCATTATCATTTATTTTCTCTAACACCTTAAAAGGACCATCAGCACGTGGCATTAGCTTTGATTTGCGCAGATTAGGAAATCTATCTTTACGCAAATGTAACCAAACAAGATCTCCAGGTGCAAACACAACATGTTTTCTACCCTTATCTCCAGCAAGTTTATATTTAGCATTCATACGCTCAATGTTTTCCTTAGTTAACTCATGCATTTTTAAAATCAATTCAGAACGTTCTTTAGCATCAAAATTAACCTTCTCTGAAGATGGAAGAGGCAACAAATCAATAGGTGCACGAGGTAGGAAACCATACACAATTTCAAAAGGGCACATCTTAGTAGTAGAATGCAATGAACGATTATAAGCAAATTCAATATGAGGCAAGCATTCTTCCCACATTTTCTTGTTATTCTTCAAAACAGCCCTAAGCATAGTAGACAATGTTCTGTTGACTACTTCAGTTTGTCCATCAGTTTGGGGGTGACAAGTAGTACTAAAAAGCAGCTTAGTCCCCAACTTAGCCCATAAACATCTCCAAAAGTGGCTAAGAAATTTAGTATCACGATCTGAAACAATAGTATTTGGCACACCATGTAAGCGAATAATTTCACGAAAGAACAAATCAGCAACATTAACAGCATCATCACTTTTATGACATGGTATAAAGTGTGCCATTTTCGAGAACCTATCCACGACAACAAATATGCTATCCCTCCCCTTCTTTGTTCGAGGTAAACCTAAAACAAAGTCCATAGATATATCCTCCCAAGGAACACTAGGTACAGGCAAAGGCATATATAAACCATGATGATTGAGTCGTGACTTAGCTCTTTGACATGTAGTGCAGCGAGCAACAAAACGCTCAACATCCCGTCTCATCTTTGGCCAAAAGAAATGTGTAGCAAGTATATCCTCCGTCTTCTTGACGCCAAAGTGTCCCATTAATCCTCCTCCATGCGCCTCCTGCAACAACAAAAGACGAACGGAGCTAGCTGGAATGCATAGCTTGTTAGCACGAAACACAAATCCATCGTTAAGAACGAACTTGTTCCAAGTTCTCCCTTCCTTACAATTCTGCAATACATCTTTAAATTCAGCATCATGAACATATTGATCTTTGATGGTCTCCAAACCAAATATTTTAAAGTCAAGTTGTGAAAGCATAGTATAACGACGAGACAAGGCATCAACAATAACATTTTCTTTACCCTTCTTGTGTTTAATGACATAAGGGAAAGTCTCAATGAATTCAACCCATTTAGCATGTCTACGGTTCAGTTTTGCTTGACTTTTAATGTGTTTCAAAGATTCATGATCAAAATGTATAACAAATTCCTTGGGCCATAAATAATGTTGCCATGTTTCTAAGGTCCGAACAAGAGCATATAATTCTTTATCATAAGTAGAGTAGTTCAGACTAGGCCCACTCAATTTTTCAGAAAAGTATGCAACAGGTTTTCCATCTTGTAATAACACACCTCCTAATCCAATTCCACTAGCATCACATTCAAGCTCAAAAGTCTTATTGAAATTAGGAAGTTGGAGTAAAGGAGCATGTGTCAACTTATCTTTCAATACCGTGAAGGCTTCTTCCTGTGCGATACCCCAAACAAAAGGCACATCCTTCTTTGTAAGCTCGTTGAGAGGTGCAGCAATGGTGCTGAAATCTCTCACAAAACGCCTATAGAAACCAGCGAGGCCAAGGAAACTCCTCACTTGTGTGACCGTTTTGGGCTGCGGCCAACTCTCAATAGCTTCAATCTTGGCTTTATCAACTTCAATTCCCTGTGGAGTAACAACATAGCCAAGAAAAGATACTTGGTCGGTGCAAAAGGTGCACTTTCCAAGGTTTCCAAACAAACGTGCATCACGTAGAGCAATAAAAACAGCACGTAAATGTTCCAAATGTTCCTCCAAAGATTTGCTATAAATCAATATGTCATCAAAGTAAACTACCACAAATCGTCCAATGAAAGCACGTAAAACTTCATTCATTAACCTCATGAAAGTACTAGGTGCATTAGTTAACCCAAAAGGCATGACTAACCACTCATATAATCCAAACTTAGTTTAAATGCTGTTTTCCATTCATCACCCAATTTCATACGAATTTGATGGTATCCACTACGCAAATCAACTTTGGAGAATATTGTAGAGCCACTCAATTCATCAAGCATATCATCTAGCCTAGGAATAGGATGACAATAACGAATAGTAATATTATTTATGCCTCTACAATCAACGCACATACGCGACGTACCATCCTTTTTCGGCACTAAAATGATAGGAACAGCACAAGGACTAAGGGATTCGCGTATATAACCTTTGTCGAGCAATTCTTGTACTTGACGCATAATCTCCTTCGTCTCCTCTGGATTGGTACGGTATGGTGCACGGTTGGGTAGCGAAGCACCGGGAATTAAGTCAATTTGATGCTCAATCCCTCGAATAGGTGGTAATCCTGGTGGCACATCTTATGGAAAGACGTCAGCGAACTCCTGCAAAATGTTAGTGACAGCAGGGGGCAAAGAGGAAGGCACGTCCTCGAATGAAAATAATGCCTCTTTGCACACAAAGGCATAGCAAACAGATTTGCTGAAATCTAGCTCATCAATATCAGATTTGGTGGCAAGTAAACATGCACTTCTCAATTTAATTTCAGAAACAACAGTAGATGGTTTATTATTAGACTTCATTTGGTGCTCAAATTCTTTTGCCACAATCTGATTTTCACTCTTATTCGTCTCCTGTTTTGCTTTATTAGCTCTATTAATATCATCTTTCAAAATGGAATCAGGAGTCATAGGAAGCAAAGTAATATTTTTATCGTTATGAACAAGAGTATACTGATTGTTTCTACCATGGTGTACAGAATTTTTATCAAATTGCCATGGTCTACCAAGTAATAAGGAACATGCTTGCATAGTTACCACATCACAATCAACATAATCAGCATATGTAGAGATACTAAAATGCACACGAACAGTACGTGTTACCTTAACCTTGCCGCTGTTGTTGAACCATTGGATGTAGTAAGGATGTGGATGTGGTCTTGTGGTGAGAGATAGCTTATCCACCATCTCCATGCTAGCCAAGTTATTGCAGCTCCCTCCATCTATGATCACGCGAACAGAATGTTCCTTCACAACTCCCTTTGTATGGAACAAATTATGCCTCTGATTTTGCTCAGCTTGTGTAACCTGCACACTCAAAACACGTTGAGCAACTAAACATTCATACCTGTCAGCATCTTCAGGAGCCATGTATTGCGTCTCATGATCAGAATCGTCTCCATCGTGTTCGTCACGTGTAATAAGAGCCAAAGTCTCCTCATCATAGTCACTACCAGACTCATACCCACCATCCTCAGTAACAATCATCACACGCTTAGATGGGCATTCTCTCGCATAATGACCTCCACCCTTGCAACATCGACAAATAATATCATGTGTTTGCCCTATTGATGCCATGGATGAAGAAGAGCTCTTTGCAGGCCCAGAAGGTGTGCTCTTGGCAGATAGTGGTGATTGTGCCTGCTTTATTGTATCACGGTTGGAGGTGGCAGCCGCCGGAGGCGCCGGTGTAGCAGAACGTGTGGAAGTAGATTATGCACGTGGTGTCCATGATGAAGGTCAACCTGCAGAAAAGTTAGTCCGCGCCAATGCCTGTCGATCTTGCACTTCACGTTCAGCTTTACAAGCAAGATGGAATAAACGAGTGATATTAGTATACTCCTTATACTCTAGAATCGTCTGAATATCTCTATTTAATCCACCCATAAAACGTGCAAGCATAGCTTCATTCTCCTCAACAATACCACATCTAATCATGCCAGTTTGTAATTCCTGATAATATTATTCTACATAATTTTTTCCCTGGCTTAAGCGCTGCAATTTTTGAAGTAATTCACGTTGATAATATGGTGGAACCCAACGAGTACGCATAGCAGTTTTCAAAGCAGCCCAAGTAGCCAGAATAGGAAATAATCTACAATGCTCAGACCACCAAACACATGCAAAACTAGTGAATGCACAAACAGCAGCAGGAACACGTCTCTCCTCGGGATATTGTAAACATGTAAATCGTTGTTCAGTTTCTAACTCCCAAGTAAGATATATATCAGGAACATATCTACCCTCAAATGGTGGAATATTCAATTTTAGTTTAGGGAGATGGTCATGATCTCGTACCTGAGGGTGAGCCCTACCATTGCCATTATTTGCATGTGGATGACCTGGTGGTTGCTGTGCTGGTGGTGGCACGTAGTTCTGATTTTGATCAACCTCATCCCCATAATCTCCCACATAATCATCCTCCTCCACATCAGCAGTAGGAGCCACAGAAGTATCAACAGCAGCACCAGCAGTTTGGCCCGACTGAAGAGGGACACGGCTCGCTCGGCGGAGGGCTGTTTCCCGACGTGGAGGTAGTCGGTGTTGTTGCTGTTGTTGCAGAGGTGCGGCAGGAGCAGCCGGTGGTGGTGGTGGAAAACGCGAAAGCAATTCAGCAAACTTGTTATCGAGCTTTGTTTCAAACGTCTTCTCCATGCCATCTATCTTCTCCATGGCCTCTTCAAATCTGTTTATCACATCTTGCACCTGTACACTCATCATTTGCTGAAACGTATCATGAAGCTCCTTGTTCGTCAAGTTCTCCTAGTCAGTCTCGTCGGATTGTGAACCTGGCATGGTTAGCAGCAATAGAAACACACAAGAATATGATCCTACAGACTACTAACAAGTGGTGGTGGTGGCGGGTGTCACAAATCCGTCAAGCAAATCTCAAATTCTTACCAGTTCTTACCCAGCAGCAGGCGGTGATCGGCAACCGTTATAGTCAAAACTCTCAAAAGCTTGAATAGAGCGATTGCCAGGGAGAGTCAAACGCACGACGTAGATGTATGTGGAGCTGGGAAGGCTTATAGTATGGTAGCAAAAAGGGTCAGCAATAATCAATTCAGAGATGCAAAGTTGAATAAACGCTCAACGACGGTACTGTGCTGGTCCTAGGCTAGACCGTGCTAGAGACGCGAGCCTAGAACACTAACAAAATCACGGCGCTACACGTAAATAAGGGAAAAGCACACTCTGGAACTATTTTTTTTTCACTCTTTTTTTTGCGCTCTTTTTTTTTTGCGCTCCTCTTTTTTTTTGCGAAAAATCACTATAATGGCGAGTGTCTCAAAACTCTTCCCTCGTCAAACTGATAGGATGGGCACAAATATTTTTTCCACTTTTTTTTCGGAAATCAGGGCAGCGACGACGAAAAAGTGCGACAAAAATTCACTATGATGGCACGTGGCTCAAAAGACTCAGAAAATCCTAACAATAGGATAGGAAAAAAAAATTGCCCGTGAAAATTTTGGCCTAAAAACTGCCCGGGGGTCTCCAGACTCTTTTTTTTTCCGAGACCTACGCAGGCAAGGAAACACGAATCGGAATTTAAATTGATCTCAAGAACAAACCTAATATGAGAAGAACTCGGATTGGTGGTGGATATATGGTTGTGGTATATGGCAGCGGTGGTGGTATATGGTAGCGGTGGTGGTATATGGATACAGATTGGTGGTGGAATATTGATACGGATTCAGAGCGGTGGCGGATAAGCAAAAGTGGTAGATGGGCGATGATGATGGTGCGGCGGCGGTGTGACAACTTATGACCAGAACTCGAAACTCTAAAAGACTGGACTCTAAGACCAGCAACTTGACACGACGATGCAACCGCAAATTCAACAAAGCAAAAACCCTAAAAAGATCATGCAAAGGCTCAGATTGGTTCAGATATAATGAACTAACCCTAAAAAAAATTTGTGGCTTTTTCGTGGACTGAAGGTATGAAGAACAGACTCGATCTAATCTACGAAAAACTGTAAAATCTCACCGAGCAACCTGGAAATCTGATACCACTTGATAGAGGCGAGGGTCCCGATGTTTCGATGAGATGGTGGCTATCGTTTTCTGTGGGAGTCGACTTTGACGATCCGACTACGAACGTGCGAGACGTCGCGCCTTAGCAATCGCTAAACCAACTTCCGAGGGTTATTGACCACGCCGGAGCACGATCAACCTGACCACGAGGGTCTGTTTCCTGTGAGCAAACGAAGAACAAGCAAGAAACTGAGATTGCAATCTGGATATTGCGAATATAAGATGAAAGCTTTATTGATCAAGGTGGGGTTCTGTGACGTCTTGGTCTGGTCGTTGGACACAAACGAAGTACGCGAAGTTGCAGCTATGGCGAACTTTTGATCTAAACAAAACCCTCAGTCTAAACGACGCCCTAAGGGCTGTATATATGGAGGAAGAGGGGGGAATTTCGTGGCCCTTGAGGGTGGGGTCCGAAACCAACCCTAACTCTTGTTTCCCCACACATACGGACTCTAAAAATAGCCTATACTTAAGTATTTCGAAATTACATGGGCCTGGCCCATTAATAAGGTGACGCAGCACCTAGAATAGCCTATGGAAGAATATTATAAAGTGGCATCTTGTATATTTCGTCCAAGGCTTCATGCACTCCTTATGGTGGCTTTAAAGTCCTGAAATCATCACTTGTAACTCCGTTCTTGATCCCCTTGCGCATGCCATCAACTCCATGTGTGTTCTTGCTCCAATGTTCATCCTTCTCCAAGCTAGGCCCTTCATTTGTAAGCAAAACAAATGTATCCAATTTAGGCAGCATCATAATCTCATGAACATTAGAATCATTACCAAGAAACGAAAGTACCTGGTAATTTAATTGGCGTGCGCGAGCTCTAGTAATTGGTCCTGTATATGTAACAGTAGGGGCTGTGGGTGTAACAATGGTATTGATGTCCTCATCATGAAGTGTTGATAATGGTGGGGATCCGTAAGCGGTCTTGGTCAGATCGTTGGACACAAACGAAGTACACGAAGTTGCAATGGCTAACTTTTAACTAAAGAAATCTCTAGGAAAAAGCTACTAGATGGATCTACTTATATAGGAGCAAGGGGTGGTGGCAAAGGAGGTGGGAGGACGTCCCAAGGCAGCCTAAAACTAACCCTAGGTCGTACAAGGCTCATGGGCCCAAGTGGAGGTGATGCAACACCTTTGGACTTGTTGTTTGACTCGGATTCTGCCGCAACGTCAGATTGTTTCATCTATATCTCAACACTCCAGACGAATTTGAAGGTGAATCCAATTGGGTTGGAAAGAGCACGAAATCTACTTTCCAACAAAAAAAGAATCACCCAATTCGAAGTCCGTATGAAAAAGTTGTTGGCGTTTTGAGTCAGGTATGTCTATGTAGTCCGAATCTGAATCCAGAACGTGAGAGACTTGGACTCTATCTTCTCTTGGTCCAAAAGTGACGTGAGAGAACTTTTTGAACAGAACCTAAACTTCTCCTTTTCCCTTATCTTCATATGGGGATTGTACTATTGTCCCATACACCTGCAATTAGACAAAACACAAAAGTTCGTGAAGTATTTTTGTCCTAGATGACATAAATAAATTATTGCATAGTTTGCATTAGAAATCACCTCACAAATATACATGTATGCAATATTTTTGGTGGTATCCAAGGTAGTCATGTCCTCATCATCCTCTCCTTCTTGAAAACAAAGCCGTCCTCGGCGTTGCTTAATCTGAAATGTTGGTAACAAAAGAGACAAGGTGTACATGTTGTATATGTATATGTCATCCATTTTTACTTCCCTTGGTTTTTGCACAAATGACACATGTATACATGAGTAATTTTCATAGCTCATAAAATCTGAAGCCGAAATATTATCACAAGAAGTAGAAGGCATGAAAATGTTGCAACTCAGTTTGCACATATAAGGGAAGCTCTTATTCGTTCATCATTAAACCATCCCAACATTGGTGAATAAACCTTACTTGCATCAAATTTACATGCTACAACATGCTTAAATAAGCAAACATGCAATAAGTCATTTGACACAGAATCATCACCAAGATTAGAGGTCATATCAAAATGATTAAACATTGGTTCTTTTGCATCAATAGTTATTTCAATGGATGCACTCAAAATTGTTGGTATTTCAGTTGTTTGATCACATGACACATTCATGATAGTAACAAGATTCTCTAAAATAGGTAGTGTGCTCAAATCAAGAGGTAACTCAACACATGATGCATTCAAGTTAACTAGGCATTCATCATTCTCATGTGAAGTTATATCATCAATACCTTTACTATTACCTTGTCGCAAAGACGTAGCTGATGTAGGTACGAACGTTGATAATGTACCATACTCTTGAGATGAAGTCGCGCTCACAACCCGAGGTGGGGCTGCTCTAGTAGGTGCAACAATGGAGGAACCAACCGGCGGTGGTGAGCATGAACTGAAATAGTAGTTGTTGTAGTCTCCCAATGCATCCTCCTGTATCTTTCTCTCAAAGGTACAAGCACGAACATACATACCAGTAATGCAACGAGGAATATACTGAAATCTTTCCTGAATATCATGGTTCAAACCATCAAAAAATCTATTCATTGTATCATTCTCAGATTCTTCTATGTCACAATGATGAATATAAGATTTGAACTCTTGGTAGTAAGCATGAACAGTGTTGTTGCCTTGTTTAAACTGTTCAAATTTGTGAAGCAATTCACGACGATAGTAAGGAGGGAAAAATTGTAGTCTCATTACATATTTTAAATCTTTCCATGTTGTGGGTTGGTTATCAATGTTTTTCTTACAATGTACACTCCACCAAACAGAAGCAAAACCAGTAAATGCTCTAGTGGCAGCTTGTACTCGCTGAAGTTCAGAAAAGTCATGGTGACTAAAACCTTGTTCTACTTCAAGCTCCCAAGCTAGATAAATAGCAGGATTAAATCTACCCTCAAATGACGGTAAAAAGTTAACCTGACCATGTGCTTGTGTGTGTTGTCCCAACTCTCGTAATGGTGAAGATGTGTCTGTCGTCCAAGAACTTCTATCACCGGAACATGTCATAATTAGTAGAAACAAGAAACAAAATTTAAGAATAATGTTCCTATGAACTACTAGGGTGTGGTTGTAAAGTGCTCACAGTAAAGCAGATATCAATATCTTACAAGTTCTTACCATGCGGCAGGTGGTGACAGGCAACCAGCGGTGTCAAATAACTTCGAAGATTGTGTAAAGCGATTGCCAGGGGAACATACGTATACATGGTGTAGAAATATGTGGAGCTGGGTTGGCTATATTTGGTAGCAAAAGATTAGCAATAATCAATTCAGAGATGCAATGTTGAATAAACGCTCAATGACGGCACTGTGCTGGTTCTAGGCTAGACCGGACTAGAGACACGAGCCTAGAACACCAATGAGGTCACATCGTAGCACAACTAGCATCAATAAAGGATATGAGATAGCTCTAGATAGCAAAATATAAGTAAAGATCACAATAGCCGCAAAGATAATGATGTGAAACAACAGCCAAGCAGGATATATCAACAATTTTCTCTCCAACTTTCCTCTAGAAAAGGTTTGTGCCAATTTTTTTGATAATTTTTTCAAGAATTGTATTGACTCAAGCTTTCAAACACAAAAGGAATCACCCAATTCCGAGTTGATATGAGGAGTCAAAGAATTCAAAAACTGACATGAAAAACTGGAATAACCTGTGTTCGTGAACTTCGGAGGGTAAAAAGACCTATTTAGAAGCCGATTTTGAGGTGCCAAATATTGAACTAGCTTCTGCAACTATTTAGATGTGGTTCATCGCTAGCTTTCTTTTGAGTACTCGTGGAGTCAAAACGGACTTTGTATGAGGAAGTTATGCCTATTTTACTGAAACATGCACAAAACAGATTCCAATCCGAATTCAAATACGAGATTGATAGATCCGAAATTTTTTTCTTCTCTTTTTTTTGCTCACATTTTTTTCTTTCTCTCTTTTTTATCTGACTTTTTTTACTTTTTTTCTCTCTGTCTTTTCGTTCTCTCTCCCTCTTTCCAAAACAAACTAGATAAGATACAGATTGGATCAAGCGAAGATGTGAACGACCTCAACTATGATTATGACAATGAATGATGTGTAGCATGTGGTGGAAATTGATGGATGGGTGATGGACAATGGAAGGGATAACGATGCAGCGGCGGCGTGACTAATGTGAACATAACTCGAAACTCTAAACGAACTAGACACTAAGACCAGCAACTCGACATGATGATGCAAATGATAATACAACTATGCAAGCAATGAAAGGAAAATTGCAAAGGCTCAGACTGGCTTGGACAAAGGATGAATAGATCTAATTTTTTTGCGGCTTTTTCTTGGACAATAGGTAAGAAAATAAATCTAATATAGGGAAAACTGGAAATTCTCACCGAGCAACCTGAAAACTGATACCACTTGATAGAGGTGAGGGTCCCGATACTTTGATGAGATGATAACAATCGATTTGGTGGAGACAACTTTGACGATCCGACTACAAACATGCACGACGGTGCGCCTTAGGAATCGCTAAACCAATCTCCTGAGGTTACTGACGATGCCGGAAGCACGGGCAGCCTGACCACGAAGGTCTATTCCTGCAAGCAATCGTAGAACGAGCAAGAATATGATAAAGAAATCTGAATATTGCAAATATATATGAAGTATTGATAATGGTGGGGATCCGTAAGCGGTCTTGGTCTGGTCGTTGGACACAAATGAAGTACACGAAGTTGCAATGGCTAACTTTTAACTAAACAAATCCCAAGGAAAAAGCTACTAGATGGATCTACTTATATAGGAGAAAGGGGTGGCGGCCAAGGAGGTGGGAGGACGTCCCAAGGCAGCCTAAAACTAACCCTAGGTCATATAAGGCTCGTGGGCCCAAGTGGAGGTGATGCAACACCTTTGAACTTGTTGTTTGACTCGGATTTTGTTGCAGCGTCAGATTGTTTCGTCGATATCTCAACGCTCCGGACAAATTTGAAGGTGAATCCAATTGGGTTGGAAAGAGAACGAAATCTAATTTCCAACAAAAAAAGAATCACCCAATTCGGAGTCCGTATGAAAAAGTTGTTGGCGTTTTGAGTCAGGTATGTCTGTGTAGTCCGAATCTGAATCCAGAACGTGAGAGACTTGGACTCTATCTTCTCTTGGCCCAAAAGTGACGTGAGAGAACTTTTTGAACAGAAACTAAACTTCTCCTTTTCCCTTATCTTCATATGGGGATTGTACAAATGTCCCATACACCTGCAATTAGACAAAACACAAAAGTTTGTGAAGTAGTTTTGTCTTGGATGACATAAATAAATTATTGCATAGTTTGCACGAGAAACCACCTCACAAATATACATGTATGCAATATTTTTGGTCGTATCCAAGGTAGAAGAAAATAATCGACAAAGAGAGAGAAAAAAAATAATGGAATCTACAAGGGAGGAGAAGACGAACACGGGGTTTGGCGCTGGGCATAGAATCTTCGGAGTTTGGCCGCGTTCCAGGGGTTCGGCTCGAGGCGATTGTCTGATGCATCGCGAAGATGGTACACCCCTTTGGTGAGGACTTCGTCAATTATGAAGGGACCCTCCCATTTGGGCTTGAGTTTGTCCTTTTTCTTCTCCAGTAGGCGTAGAACGAGTTCGCCAATGTTGTAAGTCTTGGCCCGTACTTCTCTGCTTTGATATCTTCGAGCCTGCTATTGGTACAATGCTGAACGGGCTTTTGCGACATCGCGTTCCTCCTCCAGGGCATCTAGGCCATCTTGCCGATCAAGCTCGGCTTCTCTCTCTTTGTACATACGCACTCAGGGTGAGTCGTGAATAATATCGCAGGGCGATACGGCCTCTGCGCCATATGCCATGAAGAAAGGTGTGTATCTGGTAGTGCGGTTGGGCGTGGTCCGCGGCCCCCAGAGTACAGAGTCAAGCTCCTCAACCCAGTTCTTGTCCGATTCTTTCAAGGACCGCACTAGTCTGGGCTGGATGCCGCTCATAATGAGACAGTTGGCCCGTTCGACTTGACCATTGGTTTGTGGGTGGTAGACGGAGGCGTAATCGAGTTTAATACCCAGATTAGTACACCAAATTTTTACTTTGTTGGCTGTGAAATTGGAGTTGTTGTCAGTGATGATGCTATGTGGGACACCATAACGGTGCACAACGCCAGATATGAAGTCTATCACCGGGCCGGATTCGCCCGTTTTGATCAGCTTAGCCTCTATTCACTTAGTGAATTTGTCCACCATAACCAGTAGATATTTTTTCTTATGGCTTCCCCCTTTAAGGGGTCTGACCATATCGAGTCCCCATACCGCAAAGGCCAAGTGATGGGGATTGTTTGTAGGGCGGTGGGGGCATATGTCTTTGATTGGCAAAGAGTTGGCATCCGTTGCAACGTTGGACAAGGTCCTGTGCATCTGCTCGGGCTGTTGGCCAATAAAATCCTGTACGGAAGGACTTACTAACAAGGGCCCGAGCTGCGGCGTGGTGACTGCCGAGTCCGGCATGGATTTCAGCCAAGAGCTGCCGCCCCTCTTCCTCGGATATACATCGTTATAGGACTCTGGTGGCGCTTTTCTTGTAGACTCTCCATCATGAACCTTGTAGGCTTTTGAACACCGGACAATGTAGCGGGCCTCATTCTGGTCCTCGGGAAGCTCTTTCCTGATGAGGTAGGCTAGGAAGGGTTCAGTCCATGGGGCAATGACTGCCATGATGAGATACGCCGATGGTGTTATTTCGATGGCTGAGCCCCCGACGACGTCGGTGTTTCCAGGATCTTGGATTATGTTTGATTCCAGACTTGTATTGCCGTTTTCCCCCTGCCACACCATGGATGGCTTAAAGAGCCTTTCTAGGAAAATGTTAGGTGGGACGGGTTCGCGCTTAGCGCCGATACGAGCAAGAACGTCCACCACTTGATTACTTTCTCGGGCCACATGATGGAACTCGAGTCCTTCAAACCGGTCCGACATTTTGATGACCGCATTACGATACACTGCCATCTTTGGATCTTTAGCGTCGAAATCTCCGTTTATTTGAGATATTGTGAGGTTCGAGTCCCCGCGTACCTCTAGGTGTTGTATGCCCATGGAGATAGCCATCCGGAGACCATGTAATAAGGTCTCGTATTCAGCTGCATTATTGGAGTCTGTGTATAGTATTTGGAGAACGTACTGGACGATGTCTCCCATAGGGGACGTTAAGACGAGCCCTGCTCCTAATCTTGTCAGCATTTTGGAGCCGTCGAAGTACATGACCCAATTGGATTATGTGCCATACTCTTTAGGGAGTTCGGCCTCTGTCCATTCGGCGACGAAGTCGGCCAGTACTTGGGAATTGATGGCTCGACGTGGTTTATATGTAATATCAAATGGGAGGAGTTTGATGGCCCATTTGGCAATCCGGCCTGTAGCATCGCAGTTGTTTATGATGTCATTGAGGGGTACTTCGGAGGCCACCATGATCGAACACTCCTAAAAGTAGTGACGGAGCTTTCGGGATACCATGAAGACCGCATATGCTATTTTTTGATAATGAGGGTACCGAGATTTGCATGGTGTAAGGACAGTGGATACGTAGTATCCTGGCTTCTGAAGCGGGAATTTATGTCCGTCCTGTTCTCGTTCGACGACGAGTACAACACTCACTACCTGGTGTGTTGCCGATATGTATAATAACATCGGTTCACCGGCGTTTGGTGCGGCCAGTATTGGATTTCTCGCAAGAAGGGTTTTTATTTCCTCCAATCCGGCTGTTGCCGCGTCCATCCACTCGAAGTGGTCGGTTCGCCGTAGAAGGATAGAGTGGCAGTGCCTTTTCTCCCAATCTGGAGATAAAGCGGCTTAGAGCTGCTACGCAGCCCGCAAGCTTTTGCACTTGCTTAAGATCCATTGGCCTAGCTAGTTGTGACAGAGCTCGGATTTTTCCTGGGTTTGCTTCGATTCCTCTATTCGAGACGATGAAGCCCAGTAGTTTTCTAGCAGGACGCAGAAGACACACTTTTACGGGTTGAGTTTAATGTCATATGCCTGGAGGTTGTCGAATGTAAGACGTAAGTCGTCTATTAGTGTCTCAACGTGCCTGGTTTTGACGACGACGTCATCGACGTAAGCTTCTACTGTTTTGCCGATCTGTTTCTCCAGGCATGTTTGAATCATGCGTTGGTATATGGCGCCTGCGTTCTTGAGCCCAAAGGGCATGGTGTTGAAGCAGAATGGCCCGTATGGGGTGATAAATGCTGTTGCGGCTTGATCAGACTCTTTCATTTTGATTTGATGGTATCCGTAATATGCATCGAGGAAACACAATGAGTCATGTCCTGCAGTGGCGTCGATGATTTGATCAATGCGGGGGAGGGGGAAGGGATCCTTAGGGCAAGCCTTATTGAGGTCTTTGAAATCGACACATAGGCACCAGGATTTGTCCTTCTTTGGTACCACCACCAGGTTTGCCAACCAGTCTGGGTGTTTGATTTCTCTAATGAATCCGACCTCGATGAGTTTGGCCAGCTCTTCCCCGATTGCTTGTCGCTTAGGTTCGTAAAAGCGCCGCAGTGATTGCTTGACCGGTTTGAACCCCTTTAATATATTGAGGCTATGTTCGGCCAGCTCGCGTGGGATCCCTGACATATCTGAAGGGTGTCAGGCGAATATGTCCCAGTTTTCGTGCAGGAATTCTTGTAGTGCGATGTCAACTGTTGGGTTCAGTTGAGCTCCGATAGATGTTGTCTTCTTGGGGTCCCTTGGGTGGACCTGGAATTTGACTATTTCCTCTGCCGGTTTAAATGATGTGGATTTAGGGCGTTTGTCGAGGATTACGTCGTCCCTGTCCACCGTGGAGCGTAGTGCAGTTAATTCGTTGGCTGTGAGGGCTTCGGATAGCTCCTCCAGGGCCAGGGATGCGGTTTTGTTTTTGGCACGGAGTGCTATGTCCGGATCACTGACAAGAGTGATTATACCGTTTGGTCTGGGCATCTTGAGCTTCATATACCCGTAATGGGGTATGGCATGAAAGCGTGTAAAAGCATCCCACCCCAACAGGGCGTGATATTCGCTCCTAAAAGGGGCCACTTAGAAAGTTATTTCTTTGGACCAGTAGTTCTCCGGCATGCTGAATACTACGTCAAGTGTGATTTTGCCCGCGCACCGCGCCTCCCGACTAGGAATCATTCCTCGGAAGGTTGTGTTGCTTTGCATGCTGCGGCTCCTGTCTATTTCCATTTTATGGAGTGTGTCCTCATAAATGAGGTTTAGTCCGCTGCCGCCGTCCATGAGGACCTTGGTAAGTCGAAACCCATCCACGATGGGACTGAGGACTAACGCAGTTGGCGCTCGCACTGTTCTGTACTTTGGTTCGGCGCCGGCGTTGAATGTTATAGTTGTGTCATTCCAGGGGTTTATCATAGCAATTTGGCAGACTTCGGCGAGCTCGCAGAGCGCCCTTTTGCGCTTGTTATTTGAAGCGAATGTCTCAAAGACCGTCAATACTCTTGAGTTATCGTCCACTGGGGGAAACCGTTCTGAGTCGTCCTTGATAAGGATATCCTCGCCGCTTTTCGCTACCTGTCGTAGTATCCAGCATGCTCTAAGGCTGTGGGTTGCCATAGTATTTTGTGTTGTATGTATTTTGCATGGGCTAGCGAGCCACCCGGTCAGAACAGTGACGTGCCGCATAGCGGTTTTTTGTTTCTTGACTGTTGGACTAGGCGTGCCGCGAGGGTGTGCCCTTTTCGCCTGTAGGGGGAGTTGAGTTGAGACTGGCAGTTCCCAGCGAGCTGCCTGAGTTTTCCAGGTGCTCTCCATCACACTGTATTTTTGTACGATGGTTGCTAAGTCAGCAAATTTCAGTATGCGGTGGCGATTGATGGCGTTGAGGATTCCTCTGTCCGCGCAATTGTTGCAGAATGCTGATTTTGCGTCTTCGTCACGGCAATCTTTTACCTTGTCCTTGACAAGGAGGAATCTGGCCCAGAAGTGGTGGACTGTTTCCTGATACTGATGTTTTATGCTCACGAGAGTGTCTAAATCCGGGTGGGTGGGTGGAATTAAATCCGAACCCCGACCCGGCCGATTATCCGGAGTCTCATGATCTTCCGGGCTTAACAGTCCGGGTTCCAGAATACCTTCTGATTGTTTAGGACCGTCGTCCGATGTTATGTTCGGAAGGCTGGTCACATCCTTTCGCGGGTGGGTATCCGGCTTTTCCTGGTCGGCGATCCGGACATAGTCCGTCTTTAGTATAGGAGAAAACTCGTCATCCTGCTCCACGACTACCGCAATCTGGTGGGTGACCGGTAGGGTCTCGATTTCTCCTTGATCGGTTTTAAGACCGATCTGGTCGTAGTCTATGGCTATTTCGAAAGCGGCGATGCGATCTAGGAGTTCGTTCAAAGACGAAAGCTCTGCCGGATCCATCTGCTTGGAGTGCTCGGAGTTGATGCGAAGTGGGTTTTCGATGGCCCGAGAGGTCATCGTCGGCTCATAGTAAAGCCGCACAACCGGAGGGTTTGGCCCGGGGCCAGAGCTCCTTCAGGGGTGATGTTGTCTTTAAGGACAATGCGAGCCATCGAGCCTTTTGTCGACGGCACAACGGAACTCTCAATGAAAGCCCCAATGTCGGTGTCAAAACCGGCGGATCTCGGGTAGGGGGTCCCGAACTGTGTGTCTAGGATCGATGGTAACAGGAGACATGGGATACAATGTTTACCCAGGTTCGGGCCCCCTCAATGGAGGTAATACCCTACGTCCTGCTTGATTAGTATTGATGAATATGGGTGTTACAAGAGTTGATCTACCACAAGATCTTGATGGCTAAACCCTAGAAGCCTAGCCTATATGACTATGGTAATGAATATATCCTTTCCGGACTATCCCCTCCGGTTTATATAGACACCGAGGGGATCTAGGGTTTACATAGAGTCGGTTACATAAGAAGGAATCTTCATAGTCGGTCGCCAAGCTTGCCTTCCACACCAAGGAGAGTCCAATCCGGACTCAGGTATAGTCTCCGCCCTTCATGTCTTCACAACCCATTAGTCCGACCCACTAGATAATAGGCCGGACGGCCGAGGACCCCTTAGTCTAGGACTCCCTCATCAACCCCCACCCGCCGCGTCACCCGGCACTGACGAACCCGCAGAGACGCCGAGGCCACACGTGCACTTACCAGGCCGGGACATCGATTCTGCGCAGACCACCACACTCGCCGCCCACCGCCGCTAATCACCATCGGAGCTCCAACCGCTCGTAGTTGCCTTGCCTAACCAGGGGACCTGGCTGGGCTACCTGCTAATCCCACGACCAAAGCAGGATTTTTTTAATGGCCAGGAGCTACCCGTGTGCCAAAAGTTGAGAGGTAATCTTACATTGTGCGGTCGTGAAAAAAATTGAATCCACACGGCCGAGCGACCGAATCCTTGGCTCGGTAGATGGATCGGGGTGAAGAATTACTTGTTGTTCACCCTGGGTCCTTAATAGACTTTATATATATATGTGTGTGTGTGTGTATATATATGTGTGGGGGGGGGGCACTATTCGTCACCCTGGTTGAGGAATAGTTATTCTTCACCCCCCTCTATTTTACCATCAATGCATCGTAATTTTACGTTCCGTAAGTTTTGTCTTATTTCCGACGTAAAAAGAGACCATAATAAAATATATAATCGCCATAAAAATATTTTATATTATATAAAATTACAAACGTAAAAACATAGTCTAAAATACACATAAACTACAAATTTTCTTGTCTTATGACCTACTCCCTCCGTTTCTAAATATTTGTCTTTCTAGAGATTTCAACAAGTGACTACATACAGAGCAAAATGAGTGAATCTACACTCTAAAATATGTCTATATACATCCGTATGTGATAGTTCATTTGAAATCTCTAAAAAGACAAATATTTAGGAACAGAGGGAGTATATTTTTATTTTCTTATGTCAATTTTTACGTAGTGAACAAATAGGAATATAACTATTTGAATTCTAAACGTAATTTAATTATGAAATGATCGTAAGATTAACTCGGATGAAGAAATACTTATTCTGCACCCCGGATGATGAATAGTAACACTATATATATATACGCTATTCGTCACCCAGGGTGAAGAATTGTTATTCTTCACCCCACCCATCATGTACGCACCAGGACAACCCCACGCTTGTAAAATTACGGACCTGAAGCAACAGACCAGGCCCCTTGTGCCACACAGCCAACGTAAGAAATAAACCAACCCGAGGTAAATTTATGGTTTCAAGGAGACCTATCGGGCCAACGCCCACCGCAGTCAAACACAAAAGTATTGAGGTAAATTTACATTGCACGTTTACGTCCATGGGTCAACATGCTTGCTTTGACTCCACGATCGATGTGCCTCCGGTCGTTGGAGGTAGCCGGGTAGGGTTACGCTAACAGAAATTTATTGATTACAAATCAATGCAAACCTTTTACACAGTAACAGAGCTAGCTTGGAGTTACAAAGCTAGAAAGGTAATCTAGGTCTATGGGTGAGGAAGGAAATCGTAGGAAAAAATTGATACGCTAATATTGGTATTTCAAGTCTGCCCAATACATAGTGTTACTGATATTTTGAATATTTTAAAATCTCTAGTAAACACACCAGGCCTCTCGCAATCTACGAGTCTTCCCTCGTTTTGGGTTGTTCAACAAGAGGTGTTGCTTCAACATGCAGTTTCCCAATCAAAGCTCTCTTCCTCCGATTGCCCTTGGCAGGGGCAAGAATTTGTTGAGAGATGAGTAAATACTATAGTACTAGTAAATAGGACAAAATCGTAGTTAATCCCAACAAGTTTCTTGCCAGAATTTTACATAACAAAAATGGGAAATGCATGTTATGCGGTTACAGCGGCAGCATACATAATAAGAGTGACTCCATTCTCAAAGTTAGCATACATTCAGTTGATTAGCATCTGCCTGGAATGGGGGCAAGATGTGAAATTACATCAATATACTTAGAAACAGGCTTTGTATTTTTGCTATCGGACAGAGTTTCATCTCCGCTCCTTAAGTTAATATTCACATCTTTTGCGTAATAGTGCAGTTATGCCCAACTTCTGCGATCACATCACACATGGATCATGGACTGATTACAGGCCACGGTTACAACATGAGCACGACAGCAAGCATGCACATGTTGAAAGATAGAACATCCGGTGACTAAATGACCTGCAGGGAAAACATTAGCACTGCACTATGACCCTAAAATCTATGTACCAAAATATAGAAAAAATCCTGACAATTAGATTATAGTATAATAAAACAGAATGGCAAAGACACTGCAGTATATAATAACAATGAAAGTTAGTTATCAACAAAACTTAACTAAGTAAGTTAAATGGGCAAATGGATTTGATTTTGTTAACCAGTTAGAACAAGGTAATAGTGGCTCACGTGCTTGAGGCCGGTGCGGGGCATGCAGCATCTGGTGAAGAACTGGAGCCATCGGTGCACTTTATGTGACAATCTCCATCTGCAAGGGAGAACGGCAAAACCGTCATCGAAGAAGCATTAGAGCAACAAAAGTCCTCCTGAACCTTCGTTTCTGGAGAGGGCAGGTAAATGTAAAATATATCAATTCATAAGCATGGTAAAACAACAAAAGGAAACATAAAAATAGTTTTGGTGATTTTGAACAAGATAGATGTAACAGCAGGGAGGAAACAAAGGCAGTTTGGGCTCACAAGAATAGAAGTGACACAATAAGCTGTTGTACTATGTAATAAAAAAAATTACACACAAAAAAATATTCCAAGTCAGAGAAGTATACTTGTATTGGGCTGCAAAGTCTGTTCCAGGAAAGTGAAACCAATTTTAATCATAAGGAACAAACCAAGTACAATTTAAAAGAAATAGCAGTAAATTCATACGTACAAAATGCAGAAAGTTAGAGGAATTCTTATACTTCACCCTACCCATCTCGCGAACCAGACAAATCACCCTGGGTGAACAAACCTGGGTGAGGAATTCTTAATCCTCACCCAGGACCGACTATTCAAAAACCAATTAAAACGATATATTTGTTCATCCAGCTTATGGTGAGTTATGTCAATGTGTTTTACCGATGAGTACAACGTACGCAGACCTATGGATGAGAGAAAACCTACAGGTCTATCCCTCAGCGTCTCAGCAAACATATGCACGGTGCCATGTTTTATTTGCACAACCACAACTTCGATAATTGCTCTTCATCTTCAAGTCTCTTACAAACACCTTCACCACCTCGCTTTCGTGGCAGAGTTCCCATTCCTCATTTTCCTGGCAAATCAGAAAACAGAGAGCAAGTACGAGATTACTGGTGAACTAAACTTGCAATTAGAAAGAAAAAAGATCAATTTTCCCTACCAAAAATATCAGATTCTTCACACTTGGTGAAAACTTCTTTAGTTGCACAACCAGACTGATTCTCCAAAAATATAAATATACCCCAAGATGTAGTGGCCCTTATGGCCTAGCACCCGGCAACGTCACACGACAAGTTGTACTATTCTAGTATCTTTGTGTTATATTCTTAGTAGCATTACCGCATCGAATCTTATCCTAAAGGATAATGTGAATTCAATCATATTTGATCAACGTAAATTAACTCTTACTCAAAAACTAAGAGACTAAAATCTAGGATCAGCCAATAATTAAATAATAGTAAGAAATCATAGCACGTATAGAAAGACGCCCGCTATATACCTAAAAAGATTCTAGATCATGGTTAATCAAGCAACTGCAGCTTCTAGTGCATGCTAAATAATTATATTACATACTACTAAATTTATTTATTCTATGAGTTGTGCTTCATTACACCCTCCTTTGAAAAGTTCACAATTTTTGAGAAAGATATATGGTTTAGATTAAAACTTACCCCTCACTTAAAAAGGTATTCTCTCCGTCCGAAAAAGCTTGTCCCTCAAATGGATGTATTTAGCACTAACTTGGTGCTAGATACATCCATTTGAGGGACAAGCTTTTTCGAACGGAGAGAGTATTAGCAGTATGGACAATTTGTGTGTTAAAAAATTAGAGGCCAACCAACTGCGCAGCCCGGCCGAGGCCCTCGACCTGTATCCTAGCCCGCAGGCCGTAGACTAGTGAGACCATGGGAGTACAACACGTGGGCGCACGTCTTTTTCGCCGCCCTCACCGTCGACTCCATCCCAGAAATCCGGCAGCACTGCGGCCATTGCTTGGTTGTTGGGCGTGCTGGAAGTGAACGCCACAACCTTCTAGCGCAAGTCATTGGACAACCAATTCACACTCATCTAGGATCTAGCCGCATGGGTCAGCTCATCGGCACCATTGCTCAAGGTCGCGCTCATATTCAAATTCAAGTCTGGACTTCTCTTGAATACCTAATTCAAGTCTGGACTTCTCATTGTTTAGAAATTCCACCAAAAGAATTGTAAGTCACAGTTTTCAGTTAGAAACATTAAATTGCAGCTTAATATAAGGTTTATAGACCGACTAAAAAATAAAGCATCATGCTAAAAATGTTAATGCACACGCTCCATCCTTTCCACTCAGATACTCTATTTACCATTGACCAGAACTGTATGCATAGATTTTTTTTCTTGGCAAAGGTGCTAACAGGTACACACAAATGTAACCTGCATGCTCTATTTTAGCACTTTTAATTATTTTTCAACGGAAATTACCTATCTCCACACATCCATGGTGAAGATATTCTTCTATATGTAGTAAATAATACCATTATTTTAGACAAGGAACCTACACAAGTAGGTAGCACAATGGACCATGAGAATTGGCAGAACCTAATATGAAATAGCTAGGGAGAAAAGGGAGCATAAGGCAAAGAAGACTGTTTTATCAATAGTATGTAAAATCAATATCTACATCTATAAATGATTAAATGAGCATCATCTTCAGCATCACAAAACATGAAGTGCATGCACCTCTAATTGATGCCCCCCGGTTCATGATTTGAACATATCGAGGCCAAGAATCATGGCAAAAAAAAAGAATCATGGCATGATGGCAAGCAAGCAAAAATGAACTTCTGATCATCCACCACCAAGAATTTCAGTGGTTCCACTCAAACCAGAGCTATAACAAATTTTAAAATCACAACATAAAGAGAAGGTTGCTGTTTCGGATGGCATTGAAATCAGATCAGTCAACTAAATTCAGCTAGAAACAGTATACCTATAACATTTTGTAAATCACAACATAAAGAGAAGGTTGTTGCTTTTGCATGACATGGAAATAAGATCAGTCTATGATCAAATTCAGCTAACAACAGTATACCTAAGCTCTGAGAAAAAAGCATCACACAGCCAAGCACAAATGCAGATGTATATGTCAAGCCTATGAGAAACATTACATGGCATTTGAAAAATGAAAACATCTAGGTTTGCAACAAAACAACAACTTTTGTTTGACCATTCTCAAATTATGTCATAAATTAAATGATTAATATAGGATTTCTAAAATACATTTAAGATTCAGAATGAGAGAAATGTTACGGTGGTACGGTAGCTGATTCCTGATTAGGAATAAACTTATACACAGGCGAAAGCCAAATCATAAATCTAACTAGTAAAAAAAGATCTAAATCAGATAGGATGTAAATTGACTCCTGATCTTTATACTCTTTCTGCACAATACTCGTCCTGGATATGCGCGCGCACACATACAAAGGGACAAAAGGAAAGAGGCAAAGAGAGAAACCTGAATGTCTTAGCAGCTAGGACAAAAAGGCCATGGAAGCTCGTCCAACTGGTTGAAGAATTCAGGGCGTTGAATATATGTTGCTGCTGCGAAGGCCATTGATCTTACGTGGGGTCAGCTTTCGCTGGTTGTAGGAAGGGGGAGGGGACAACCAACGTAGGCCGGGCCACAGCCAGCGCGACAAAGGGAGCGGAGGGTGGAGGCGGGTCGTGGCGCGGCCGCCGGCCGACGAGGCTGCCACCCGCCGGGAAGCCTCTCGAAACGCAGCTCGCCTCCACGCTGGAACCAGCCAACGAAGGCACCCCCAACGTCGCACACATCCAAATCCACCTGCAGCTGCCGTCGGCTCGCCGCCGAAACCTACCGCCGCTCACCTCCGAACCGCATGCCTCTTCTGCTCCCAATAGATCCAGAAATTGCGGTAGTGGGGGCTCGACTGGAAAGTGGTGCAGGCGTGTGCGATGCAATGGAGCCAAGTCGGCCTGCCGGCTGGCTGGGTCGTTCGACCGGGGTGAAGAATTAATAGACTATATATATATATATATATATATATATAGAGCTATTCTGTTACTAGAAACAATATAATATTTTGTTACTCTTCGTCCTATATAGAGCGATCAGAGGCAATCTAACCCAAAAAGCCGAACTAATCGTTCTCGGCCCCAAACTAAAGGAGAAAAAAGCCCCACTCAGCCACCCGAGACCCATCGTCCCCAGCCACACGACCACACGACCCCCCTCCACCCCGCCGCCGCGACGACCTCCCCCAGCGCGCCGGCGGTCGGACCCTCCCCTTGCGCGCCGTCGCCTGACCCCTCC